>NC_029792.2:63955580-64044172 GCF_000816755.2 Arachis ipaensis | reverse complement strand
CTAACTTATACCACGAAGATTCTGATTAAGAAATCTAAGAGATACTCATTCAATCTGATGTAGAACGGAGGTGGTTGTCAGGCACACGTCCATGGATTGAGGAAGGTGATGAGTGTCACAGATCATCACCTTCTTCATAGTGAAGCGCGAATGAACATCTTAGATAGGAACAAGCGTGTTTGAATGAAAAACAGAGATAATTGCATTAATTCATGAAGACGCTGCAGAGCTCCTCACCCCCAACAATGGAGTTTAGAGACTCATGCCGTCAAAGAGTACAAAGTTCAGATCTAAAAATGTCATGAGGTACAAAATAAATCTCTAAAAGTTGTTTAAATACTAAACTAGTAACCTAGGTTTACAGAAAATGAGTAAACTATGATAGATAGTGCAGAAATCCATTTCTAGGGCCCACTTAGTGTGTGCTGGGGCTGAGACTAAAGCTTCTCACATGCCTGGGCTGTTTTGGGCGTTCAACCCCAGGTTGTAACCTGTTTCTGGCGTTGAACTCCAACTTGTAACTTGTTTCTGGCGCTGGACACCAGACTGCAACATGGAACTGGCATTGAACACCAGTTTACGTCCTCTATCCTTGAGAAAAGTATGGACTATTATATATTGCTGGAAAGCCCTGGATGTCTACTTTCCAACGCAATTGAGATCGCACCATTTGGAGTTCTGTAGCTCCAAAAAATCCACTTTGAGTGCAGGGAGGTCAGAATCCAACAGCATCAGCAGTCCTTTTTCAGCCTGAATCAGATTTTTGCTCAGCTCCCTCAATTTCAGCCAGAAAATACTTGAAATAACAGAAAAATATACAAACTCATAGTAAAGTCCAGAAATGTGATTTTTAATTAAAAACTAATAAAAATATACTAAAAACCAACTAAATCATACTAAAAACTAAGTAAAAACAATGCCAAAAAGCGTATAAATTATCCGCTCATCAGTTATTAAGGAGTGCAGGGAGGTCATAATCCAACAGCATCAGCAGTCCTTTTACAGCCTGAATCAGATTTTTGCTCAACTCCCTCAATTTCAGCCAGAAAATACTTGAAATAACAGAAAAATATACAAACTCATAGTAAAGTCCAGAAATGTGATTTTTAATTAAAAACTAATAAAAATATACTAAAAACCAACTAAATCATACTAAAAACTAAGTAAAAACAATGCCAAAAAGCGTATAAATTATCCGCTCATCAGTTATTAAGAAAAGGATTAATGTAATACCCTAATTACCCTAAACCTTACCTCTAGCCATAAAGCAAAGGATAATTAAATGTCATGACAGTTCTAAGGCTTATACGATAATATATATGACCTGAGGAGGAAAGTTGTTGACCCACTTCATTGCCGCTTCATAAGGATTGTTAGGAAAGCGTTGCACTATATGGCATCAAACACATTTGCTAAATACATGCGGCTTTCGAAAATTGTTGAGATGGTTGAGTAGATCAAGCCACCCATCATAGAGTTTGTAATCCAATTCCTTCCTTTCATCCTGACTTCTTCCTCTCTGAAGCTCGGCCTCTAGTCTTCTCAGTTTGTAATCCAATTCCTTCCTATTTTGCAGCTCCTTCCTAAGTTGTCTTTCTGATTTCCTTTGTCATTTCAGCTTGATTTCTAGCTGCTCGAGCCGATCTTGGTGTCCATGGAAGAGTACTAGTATCTCAGTGGAATCCTATTTCTAGAGCTTTCAGGGATGTAAACTTCTGAGTTCACCCCATGACCCCCACGGTCTCCTTTTGCCTTTGAGTTGTGGGGAATGGAGAGTGCACGCCCATCGTTGTTGTGGTCTCTACTTTGTGATCCTGAATCGGATGCAGTATGCCCATCTTGATGCTGATTGTTTGGTGTTATCAAGGATTGAACTCCAAATGTGCCTTCACATCAGCTCCAAATGATAGTAAAAGTACCTGCAAGGTACTCCGATGCTTAAGTTAGTAAGAGTTCAAATAAGCTTATTAAAATTAAGATTGAGAAATACCTGATTTTGATGTGGTATTTATAGGGGAGGATGTTGACTTGTTTGTCACTCCTAAATCTTTTATGTATGAGTAGTTAGTGGTTTCTTCCCTAATTGCATGGAAAATTATTCCACGTTCTAGCAGTTATCCCTAAGGAGGATAATCATTAGCGGTGGAGGAGAGTAATGACTTATTTCCCAAGTCGGGCACGGGTTGTGGTACCTATATTTTGAGCAGGCCGAGTATGACGACCTAGGTCTCCTTAGGCATGTAACACCCTAATTACCCTAAGCCTTACCTCATGCCGTAAAGAAAAGAATAACTAATTGCCACAACAATTCTAAGGCTTATACGTATATATATAGAAAGGAATAATAATACGAGAAGCCCAATAAAGAATTACAGCTCAAAAACAAAGATAGAAAAGTGCAAAGCGTTCACACAATAACTAAAAGCATAACGGATAAGATACTGGTACAAGATAACAAAGTATATATAGATATATAAGCATAATAGTCATAGAGTACTAGTCGCAGCCCGCAGACTTTAGGCCAACAAGTTATATACAGACATAACAGAGTTTTATAAAGATATTAACATAAACAACCTGTCTCTCAAGTTTTTAGCCTCTAAGGCAACAAAGTAATAAGGTACAAAAGATAGAGATAACTACAACAAAATAATCAAAATAGCAAAAGATGATAAAAGATCCTCCGCTTTGTCACCGTCAAACAACTCACCGAGGTGGGTTACGGCCTTTATCTAAAAAATAACAACAGAATATGGTATGAGAATGGAGGTTCTCAGTATGGTAATAGTGCCTAGTAATGTAAGATATAAGGCTCCGGGATGCCAGAGACAATCCTAGAACTTCACATCAAACGTAAGATTCAACCTTAAAGCATAACTAAAATTTAAAACCCTAATTTTAAAACCATAACTAAACAGGGGTAATCTAACTTAGGGAATTCTAAACTGTCATTTCACTGCTGTCCCAAAACCTTCACTAGCCTAACCGCCATGCGATCCCATCGTCACCGCCTACCTAACCTCCTCAATCCCAGTAGAAAACACAAGTAGTTTCATACAAGTAAAACATAAGTAATAATCAAGTATAGCAAGTAAATCAAGAAGCAATTAAGCATGTTATACAAATAGGCATAGTATGCAAGTAGTCAAAGCAAGCAACCACATAGAAAATGCACATGATGAATGCCTATCCTATTGGCTGTGATATTACATTGTCGGTTCAACTGCCAACCCGACACATCCCCTTGGAGATGTTCTTTTCGGTCACGAATATAAATGGGAACCCCCAGGAATATCATGCATGGCACACGGTCCAGGGATATAGTGCCCGGCACACTCTTAATGATTCTGAAAGGATGTGAGCAGGATACTTAGCCACAGAACTCACATCTCAACTTAAGCATGACTAACCACTGCCCTTATGCAGCCACGACCTCAACAGGCGGGATTAACCTACCGTCCCTGCCAGGCGCATAGCGTCTCAACTATATCAGTATAATACAATATATATCCATATCTCATTCAGTAATCACTTTCAACATTCAATAATTCACCATCTCTCTTCGAGTCCCCGACTCGTTAGAACCATCATTAATACCTTGATTTCATAAGTTTACCATCAGATCTTAAGTTCCCACAATCACCATCAATACAGTACTCTAATGGTCCACTCACAACTTTTGAAACCTAAGCCTCCGTCTTCTAAACTTTTCACCAAAAAAATCTAATTAAACTCACTCATTGTATTCTTTATGTTTGAAAGCCTGAAAACAAGCTAAAGGATCTTAAACAAGATTTACGGAAGTTTGTAAGCTTACCGGCAAGGTAAAACGATTAAAAACAAAGTTTTAATTCGAAAAGCAGGGCTTCTGCGTACGCATACGATTGTGCGTATGCACGCACCAGTAGAGTTTCCTTAACTTGTGCGTACGCATGAATACATGTAGACATACTCAACAGAAGGCTCTTCCCAGCTTGTGCGTACGAATGATGTTGTGCATATGCACAACTTACAACTTTTTAAGGTGTGCGTGTGTACGCCCCTCGTGTGTACGCATGAGTCATAACACCCGTTTTTCTCGGTGCGTAGGCACAGGTATGTGCATGTGATAAACCCTAATTTTGTGGTTTATCTTGTGCTTAATTTGGGATATTTTATCACCTTTTCTCACATTTATTCAATGAAATATCATGGTTTTGTAATTCTCCCTTAATTTGTGCTTAAGTGTAAAAACATGCTTTTTAGGATCTTAAATTGGTGATTTTAATTCACTTTAATTTCATTCGATGCCTTGATGTATTTGCTGAGTGATTTCAGGTTCATAAGGCAGGTATTGGATGGAAGAAGTGAAGAGAAAAGCATGCAAAGTGGAGAACCCATGAAGAAATGAGCATTTGGAGAATTTAGGGCTACGCACACGCGTCATCCACGCATACACATGCATTGAAGATTTTTAAGCCACGCGCACGCGTCAACCACGCGTACGCGTGAGAAGGAGTTTTGGCCAGTGACGCGCACGCGTGACTCTTGGCACGTGACCCACTTAAAGTGAAATCACTGGGGGAAATTTCTGAGCTGCCCAGTCCCAAATCCAACTCGTTTCTAAGGGTATTTCATGCAGAATTGAAGAGTGAGCAAATGGGGAGCACTTAGTTAGTCATGATGAGCCTTTAGTTAGTTTTTTAGAGAGAGAAGTTCCCTCTTCTCTCTAGAATTAGGTTAGGATTAGGGTAATTTCTCTTAGATATAGATTTGATTACTTGATTTCATCTTATTTCCTCTACAATTCCTTCTTCTAATACTTCAATTCCTCTTTGGTTCTTTTGTTAATTTTACTTTCATGTCTCTTTTATGTTCATGAATGCTAATGTTGGATTTGGATCTCTTTAATGCAATTTTATGTTTCCATGTCCTCTTTGATGTTTATCTTCATTGTTATTGTGGATTTCTTCCTTATGTTAGTTATGGGTTTCATTAATTCTTGCATTTTGTGATGTTTACTTTTCTTGCACTCTAGGTGTTTGATAGAATGTTTCCTCTAGTTTTTTAGTAGTTTTCTTTACTCTTGGCCCAGGCTAAGGGAATTGAGTGACCGTGAGTCATTGGGTCTCATTGAATTGGTAATTTGAGAGCCCTTAGTGCTCAATTTGATAACCATTGACTCTAGCCTACTACTAAGTTAATTAGTTGCTAGGTTAAGACTTATGGATTGATGTTGATCAAGCCATTTGACGTACTTCAAGCCTAGGAGTAGATATTACATACTTAAGGCTGGTTCCTCATAATTGTCAATACATGATTTGTAGACAAGGATGGTGATCCCAATTACCTATGTCTAGCCAAGAGTTCTTTACCTTGCCTTTATTAATTCTTGATTTACTTTTCTTGTCATTTATTTCCTTGCCCTTTTATAAACCAAACCCCTTGTTCCTTCATAGCCAATAATTGACTACTTCATTGCAATTCCTTGTGAGACGACCCTAGGTTTAAATACTTCGGTTAATTCTTATTGGGGTTTGTACTCGTGACAAAACCAATTTAAATTTGATGTGAGAGTTGTTTGTTGGTTTGGAGCTATGCTTACAACGAAGTAATTCTTTTTTATAAGAGAAAATCTAGACCGACAATAATTCTCACAACAAAATGGCGCCGCTGCCGGGGAATTGCAATGGTGCTATGTTATTGGCTATTGTAAATATTGTAAATATGTTTGCCTTTTTATTCTTTGTTAGTTTTTGCTAGTTTTAGGATTTGGTTTTCTTTGTTTCTTGTTAGAATTTGTTTTTGTTTTCTCTTATCACCATGAATTCTCATCACTTTGGCTATGAGTGTGGTTCAAACTATGTTGTAGGAAATGGAAGCTTCAAAGAGGATGTGCATCAAGGATTTGGAAATCAAAGATGGGAGGAGCCCCAAGCTTATGGACAACTTTCTTGGCAACAACCTCCTTCCGAATCGAGTTTGACAAGAGTGCTTGGGGACATGACTACTCTCCTCACGGAGATGCGCAAGGATCAAAAGACATTTTATTCCATCCAAGCCGTTCAAGCGCCACCCCAAGATGACTACTCTCCGAATTCTTATGGGTGTAATCCTAATCCTAATGCATACCAATCTAATGTATGTGATGACCCTTATTGTGATTGTCAACCACAACCACCACATGCATATGACCCCTTCCCTCCACATAGCCCTCAACAACCATATTCACAAGCCTCATACCACCATTCACCTCCATATGATCCTAACTCATACCCAGCATACCAACCACTAGATGAACCATACCTAGAGCCACCACCATTCCAATACCAATTCTCCCATGAACCACAATTTTCTCATACACCATCTCAAGACTTTCACCAATATGAACCACCTTCCAACTATAATACCTTTCCCTCAAACAATGAACCTTCTCTTCCACCACCGCCCTCCAATGAAGTCCTCATGCTAAAACAAAGAGATCTTAGATCTTATATCCTAAGGCAACAAGAGAAGACGGAAAGGGAGTTTAAGGAGCTAGAAGCCAAGATGGCTATCGTAGCGGAAGCCGTTAGCAACATGGTCTCATCCCGCCTAAGCCTATGTGATCAAGGCACTCCCATTGTTGAATGTGGAGAAGCACCCAAAGAGCTTAGCGAAGAAGTGAATTTAGAGCTCCAAGGTGAGGAAGAGGAGTTAAAGCAAGAAGTACAACAAGAGGAGGAGGTTGTGGAAGTAGTGGTTGGGTATTTAGGATATGTTGAGTACGTAGAGGAATCTCAAGTTGAAGAGCCTTCTTCCACAGAGTTTGGAAGGAATATTAAAGAGGAGAGTGATGTTAAGGAAGCGGATAGAGAGTTGAGGGAAATTGATCAAGAAGTGGATTCCATCATTAGTGATTTTTTGTCCACAAGGATCAATCCCCTTGATGATCTTGTAGAGCCTTCTTCCATTGGACTAGAAAGCAATATTAGGGAGGATGTGCAACCTCCAAGGCATATCGTGAGTGAAGAATTGGAAGAAGTGTTCCAAGCAACAAGCCCTCCTATCTAGGATGATTCCGCATCAACATATGATCCTTTTGAGCATGATGAGTCCTTCCCCACTATGCTCGAAATTAATGATGAGGTGGACTTTACTAAACCTCATATTTATGATTTGAGTGATGGAGAAGAGATGGAAGAATTTAGTGAAGAAGAATGTGAACTTGAGGAAGCTTGGCAAGAGGTAGAGCTTGAAGAACCTTGCCAAGTGGTGGACGTCTCTAGAAGAGGATGGACAGGAGTGGAGCGTGCTTTGTCAAGACCGTTGGGAGCTCCTCCACCTAGGTTGCCATCTAATCCTTCATTTGAGTGGGTAAAACTTCTAACTCCTAGCTTTCCTATCCCACTTGATTATGGTTTGCTTGAAATGGATGGCCAACTTAGGGCGCTTTGCGAAATTAAGCGTAAGAGGAGGATGTTTAGTGGTTGGCGTTGTAAGTCTAGGCTCATTATGGTTGGAAGCTCGAAATTGAGGAGCATGGATTGGTGTAGTGCTCAATTGAATGGGTCTAGGAGGATCGTTTGGTGCCTTCATGAGAATTTGGCTTCTCTACCACCCTGAGAGAATTACCATGATCAACTTAAAGACGGATGTGAAAACAAAGTGTGGGATCCCGGATTACAAGGGAATGATCAACTTTGGGAGCCCATGGTTTGTGAAGAACTCCATCAAAGCTTGGAGTTATTAACTTTGAATGATGAAGCACAATGAAAGTCTAAGCATTGGTGGATGTTCAAGGATGGATTCAAGCACAAGCCACCTTGATGAAGAGCTCCCCATATGTCCAACTTAAGGATAATAAACAAAAGTGCTAGGTGGGAGACACCCCACCATGGTAAACTCTTTTCATTTTATCTTTTGTAAATATTGGTAAAATTAGTTTAATTTCAAGTTTTGTTGAGTTTGTTGAGTTTATTTGGTAGTCTACTATGTTAAATAAGGTTTTATGATGTTTTGGTAGCTGTTTGGAGGTTTGGAATGCTTGGTTTGGTGCAAGAACATGGAAAAACTTTGAAAAACAGAGCACCATCCATGTGTACGCGTGCCCCACGCGTACGCGTGACAAAGTATTTTCGATCATCCACGTGCATGCGTTAGGCACGCCTATGCGTGGATTCAAAAATTCCACCTCCTAGCCAAAAACCCGAGAGTTGCGCCTGCACTGCGCGAACACTGTGCCTTTCGCGCAAGGCTACCTACCCGTACGCGTATGCGTCGCTATCTAAATAACCTATCGACGTGCACGCGTGACTCACGCGTACACGTCGCTTCCATTTCGCCATCCCCACACGCACGTGTCGAGCACGCATACGCGTGGATGCCCTTCTTTCACACACTTCTTTTCTCATCTTCTTTCCATTTCTTTCCTTATTCTCTCTTCCCTTCTTTTCTTTCCACCCTTCAAACATCATCCAACACTACCAAACACCATATAACACCATTTCTTTTAGTTAGTTGGTTAGTTTAATTTTTGTTTAATTTTTGTTTTCCATTATAAGTGTTGGATTACTAATCTTGTTTACTGTTTACTGCTGCTTATTACTAACATGATGTTAGTTTAACATCATTGTTGTTAATTGTCATTGTTGGATTTCTTTATTGAGGTTGTATTTTGTTACTTGGTTTGAATTCTTCATGCTTCATGTTTTTGAAAACCAAGTGTGTGACATTGCCTCCGAACTTCTTAAATCTTTTGAATTGCATGTTTTGGCCACCATGCACTCATCATCTATTGTTAGGAAATTGTACGTTGTCAATACATTTTTTTAGGTGATGCTTGTTTATGAATTACCCTTATCCACATCACCTATTTCATGCATTAAGATTTTGCAATTGTGAAATTGGATCGAAAGCTTACCTAGTAACATATTTTTGAGCTTTTTAAGCTTTGAGGACCATGCTTGCTATGTGATTGATTTTGACTTCTATATTCTTTTTTCCTAAGTTTCATAGTATCTATGTGTTTCACCTCTATGTCACTTAGGTGTTGCAACAACTTCAATAGGTGTCATTGATTGTTGTGTAATTTTTATATACCATTATGTTCATTAAGTTTACTTGCACATCAATTAATGTCCATTCATTGTCCAATTTCACAATTACTTGATTGTTGCTTGAATGCTTTCATGTTTCTTTTCATTACTTGTTTAGTTGCCTTAACCTATAAGCTTCCTTTAAAGTATTTCAAGCACACTAAGATGAGTGAAGTGCATGCTTTCCTTTGTGTAATTGTGACATAACTTTTTATTCTTGTGTGTGTGTGTTCTAAATCGCACGCAATTTTAGAACCCACACGCCTATTTTTCATCAATGTCACACTAATTCACTCACTCCATTCTAGTGATTTACCTCATTCCAACAATTCACGCTTCCTTGCTTTTGTATGTTCTTGTCTTACGGTGTTATTTTTTATTTTTCATGACTAATGCACCATAAGCAAAAATGGAAGCGGAAGAAAGAACACGTAGCAGCCAGTTGATCCACCAGCTGAAGGTGGCACTTGGAGAATCGCCGTACCCCCTTGCTCATCTTTGAGTGCACCGAGGACGGTGCAAACTTTTAAGTGTGGGGAGTTCGTCCGACCATTCGGCGTCTTTGGGTGACAAGTTTTTAATCCCAACACTTTTGTATTCCATTCTTAGGTCTTGTAGGATTTTTAGTTGCATTTTCTTATTTTGCATATGTATATAATAAGCATAGTCAAATAATGAGATTCTTCAAGGATTTTTATTTATAGGGCACCCCAATTAATTGAAAAAATATTTTAGAACTTGCTTGAACTATATATTGTGGAACATGATTTTTGAGCTAAGAACACAAGCATGTGAGACTTGAGCCTAATTGTGTGGTTACATCATATAACTACTTATTTTCGTTCTTATGTGCATTATTCTCTTCCTATGATTGTAAGCCTTGATTTGTTTGATTCTTTATGTCCATTATTTTGTGTATACACACATTTATATGATTGAGGCCATTGTTTCAAATAGCTCATTTACCCAAATAGCCTTACTTTTTATCTTCCATTGTAGCCAACTTTGAGCCTATGCTAAACCTATTTGTTCTTAATTGTAGCACATTACAAGCCTAAGTGAAAAATAATAAATGTCCCTTGTTTGGATCTTTGATTAGCTTAGGCTAGTGAGAGTGTTCATCATTTGATTTGGGAGAGTTGGGAACATTGGGTAGAGTTAAAAGTGTGTTTGTATTTTTGTTGAAAAATTTTGGGAATTGGGTACACACTCATGTATTAATACATTTAAACCATACGCATTGATGCCTTTATATATACTTTATTGCAAAAAGAAAAAAAAAATATATATATATATATACAAAGTAAATAGAAAAAATATATTAAAAAGAAAAAAATATATGTAGAAAAAGAAAAAGAAAGAAAAAGAAAAGCAATAAAAAGGGGACAAAATGCCCCAAAGTAAAGTTTAATAAAAATCAATGCATATGTGTGGTGATCAAAAGAGAATGCATGAGTGTGTGAAAAAGTGAAGAATGGGTAGTTAGGTTTGTTTAGAATTGTATAGGTTGTCATAGGTTAGGTGGGAAGCTTAAGTTAATCAAAGATTCAAATTTCAAGCTCACTTGACCATATGCATCCTACCTTAACCCTAGCCCCATTACAACCTATGGGAAAGTCCTCATGATATTTGTATGCATGTATAAAATAATTTTTTATTGTTAGATGAAAAATAAATCTTGGAAAGCATGATTAGGGGAGAATTGAGTGAATCAACCCGATACACTTGAGTGACTAGAGCGGATACACATCCCGTGAGGGTTCGATTGCTCAATTACATGCTTCCACCCATGATCACCCATTTTCTTGCAAGTTTGTAAAGTCTTTCAATAACTCAATTCAATTGTGGATTTGCTTTGATTGCTATTGCTTTAGCCCTCGTACTTGTGTATGTATTCTTGGGGTTTGATTTATTTTGACCAAGTAATTGCATTCATTTAGATAGTTGCATTTAGATAGGTTGCATATAGTTAGTTTGCATTGAATAAATGTTGATACCCTTTGCTTCTTTCTTGATTTTAG
The DNA here is from genome assembly GCF_000816755.2 of Arachis ipaensis. NCBI lineage: Eukaryota > Viridiplantae > Streptophyta > Magnoliopsida > Fabales > Fabaceae > Arachis > Arachis ipaensis. The sequence continues at coordinate 64,033,095 of NC_029792.2, read as the reverse complement.
CATGAGGACATGCTTAGTTTAAATGTGAGGAGGTTTGATAAACCCCAATTTTGTGGTTTATCTGGTGCATAATTTGGGAGATTTTATCACCTTTTCTGACATTTATTCAATGAAATAGCATGGTTTTGTAATTCTCCCTTAATTTGTGCTTAAGTGTAAAAACATGCTTTTTAGGCCCTTACATTGGTGATTTTAATTCACTTTAATTCCATTCGATGCCTTGATGTATTTATTGAGTGATTTAAGGTTCATAAGGCAAGTATTGGATGGAAGAAGTGAAGACAAAAGCATGCAAAGTGGAGAACCCATGAAGAAATGAGCATTTGGAGAATTGAGGGCTACGCACATGCGTCATCCACGTGTACGCGTGCATTGAAGATTTGTAAGCCACGCGCACACGTCAACCACGCGTATGCGTGAGAAGGAGTTTTGGCCAGCGACGCAAAAGTGTCACCCACACGCACGCGTGACTCTTGTCACGTGACCCACTTAAAGTGAAATCGCTGGGGGTGATTTCTGAGCTACCCACGCCTAAATCCAACTCGTTTCTGAGGGTATTTCATGCAGAATTGAATAGTGAGCAAAGGGGGAGCACTTAGTTAGTCATAATGAGCCTTTAGTTAGTTTTCTAGAGAGAGAAGCTCCCTCTTCTCTCTAGAATTAGGTTAGGATTAGGGTAATTTCTCTTAGATCTAGATTTGATTACTTGATTTCATCTTGTTTCCTCTACAATTCCTTCTTCTAATACTTCAATACCTCTTGGTTCTTTTGTTAATTTTACTTTCATGTCTCTTTTATGTTCATGAATTCTCATGTTGGATTTGGATCTCTTTAATGCAATTTTATGTTTTCATGTCCTCTTTGATGTTTATCTTCATTGTTATTGTTGATTTCTTCCTTATGTTAGTTATGGGTTTCATTAATTCTTGCATTTTGTGATGTTTACTTTTCTTGCACTTTCAGTGTTTGATAGAATGTTTCCTCTAGTTTTTGAGTAATGTTCTTTACTCTTGGCCTAGGCTAAGGGAATTGAGTGAACTTGAGTCATTGGGTCTCATTGAATTGGTGATTTGAGAGCCCTTAGTGGTCAATTTGATAACCATTGACTCTAGCCTACTACTAAGTTAATTAGTAGCTAGGTAAGGACTTATGAATTGATGTTGATCAAGCCATTTGACGTACTTCAAGCCTAGGAGTAGATATTACGTACTTAAGGATTTTGTAAGTAGACTTAATGAGCTTGGTTCCTCATAATTGTCAATACATAGTTTGTAGACAAGGATGGTGATCTCAATTACCTATGTCTATCCAAGAGTTCTTTACCTTGCCTTTATTAATTCTTGAGTTTACTTTTCTTGTCATTTATTTCCTTGCCCTTTTATAAACCAAACCCCTTGTTCCTTCATAGATAATAATTGAACCACTTCATTGCAATTCCTTGTGAGACGACCCGAGGTTTAAATACGTCGGCTAATTCTTATTGGGGCTTGTACTCGTGACAAAACCAATTTAAATTTGATGTGAGAGATGTTTGTTGGTTTGGAGCTATGCTTACAACGAAGTAATTCTTTTCTATAAGAGAAAATCTAGACCGACAATAATTCTCGCATCAGCGTGCGCACACAAACCAGAACTTACAATTTTTTGCAACATCACAGAATTCAGATATTTGACAGCAACTTCCAATGATCATATCATTTTCTACAAAATTTCAATTTCCATGAAATCTATACCATTTTAAAGCTCTTTGAATTATGTTTAGTTTGATACAAAATCCAATCAATTTCAAAAACTGAGGCTTAAGATATGATCCGCCAAAGTTGGCCAAAAATCCGTTTTTACCAAAAACCTTTAAACATTAAATTTACCACAACTCTCAATTCAAAACCAATTATTCAACATCCAAAACAGCCCCAATGTACCTAAATTATATTCATATACCTTCTCAGCATTCCACAACTTAGCAACATATAATATCATCCATTCCATACACCAAATTTCACTTATAAAACTCAAATTTCAATAATTAACATTACACAACATCATTTCACCATCTTCAACATTTATCAACATCAACAAGCCTCATAATTCATTATCAATCCTCATAATCATCATTATCTAACCCCACATCATAAACCAACATTATCATTTACCGAAATCATCACAATCATCAAAATCATCATACATCACAATTATCAACAACCAATTCAATCTATCCTAAGGTCTACTAGCCTAAGTATCCAGAAATATTACATATTACATAGAGAAAACCGAAACCATACCTTGGGTTAGATGAAATCTAAACCTAAAAATTTGAAATTTATAGAGCTAAAAATTGAGCACGGATTTTCAAAATTCTTACCACTTTGGTTAGATGAAACTAATGGGCTCGGTAAGAGATTCGCGTGTCCATAAACCGTTCACGAATCGGAGCTCTGTAGCTCAAGTTACAAGAGAAAGAAGGAGAAGATGAATAGTGTTCTTCAGCCCTTTTCTCTCAACTCTTGCAGCTGCTAGGGTTATTCTCAAGTGTGTTATGAGGCTGAATTGGGTCCATTAGTGAACTTATATGTGTTCGGCTTGGGGCCAACTTGGGCCGGGTCCAATCCATTAGCATTTTTGGCTCATTTGGCCCAATTTTGGGGTTTAGGGTTTAGGGTTTAGGGTTTTGGGCCAAACCTTTAGAATTGGCGCCTGGTTTTCAACTTTAATGATTTCCCTAAGTTTTTCTACAGTTTTTGTTATTCTACACAGTACCAGGCAGACGTAAGCCGGTACTGTCGGCTAATTTATTGGTACGCGTTTTTACGCAATTTTCCGCAGAAAATTACATTTTCCAACTTAGAAAAATCTACTGAGTCCAAATATCATATTTAAATTTTTTAGTTAATATTCTAAATTTTTTAACCTATTTTAGGCAATTAAATTCTCTTAATTAAGTGGTTAATTAGTTATGATTCTTATATTCTCTTCACCAAATTAGAAATTTTGCCCTTAAAATTTGGTTTATCCATTATCATCATTAAAGGTTCCCTCAACTTAAAATTACCTCTCACCATTCATCTTTCCATTCCTCCACGTCACCTCAATTTCCTATTTACATCCTTTATTCTTATTCATAATGTCATATCTTAAATGAATTTAAGCCTATGCTGTACTCATCCTTCTCACTCTTAGCTCCCTTTAGTCAACCTCAATACAATATAAGCATTTCAATTCAATGTTCTCCAAATCTATCTTGCAAAACTAACAATTTATTCATTACCATCTACGCACAAATCCAACTACACCTGTAATCATCTCCAAAACCTACCCCGAATAAATCTAATCTTACAGCTACAATTAAAATTAGTTTCTTAGAAATCCTTACTTACCTTAACCCATTAAACTCTTCAAGTATTCAAGCTTAAGATACATCTAATCACCATTATACTACCTCTATTCACAACTATCATGTGCCATTGCATTTCACAAGCTTCTGCTGTGCCACTCTGATTTTTCAGCCACTAATTAATTAACTAATCCAATCAATTAGTCAAGTCATACATCAATATCGGATTACAAAACCTAGACTTACTTCTGAACTTTCTCAACTTGACCCAGATAGGGTTGTCTCTCATCCTAAGACTAAGTCATAACTTAGGGCCTTATATCATCTCTATGTCTAATTCAAGATCTCGTTAAATCCTTAATCTCAGTAATTATGTTACCTAGGACCTCAACAACAACTAGGGTACCTGTAAGACCCAAGACATTTGAAAAGTCCTATTTTAAACTAATCTCAAACCATATATTTATTTACAGTTTTATTTTCAAGAAATTATTTTATTAAAAATAATTAAAGGTAGTTTTGATTAATTGGATTTGAAATAAATTAAGATTTTTATCCAAACTCTATAATTATGGATTATTTTCCAAATTGAAACCCTAATCCTAATTAACACACATTTTTCCCTTTGCCCCAAAAGAAACCCTAGCCACCACTACCCCTCCATCAACAAACAAAACACAAACACACACACCCAGCAAAAAGGAAGAAGAAAGAAACAGAAAGGGAAAAGAAAAGAGGGAGAGGACCGGAGAGGGAAGAGAAACAAAGGGAGGTGGCGACGCCAGGAAGTCAGAACCGAGGAGAGAGAGAGAGAGAGAGAGAGAGAGAGAGAGAGAGAGAGAGCAGCAGCAGTAGCAGCACCGTGAGGGAGAGGTCGCCGCTGCTGCCATCGAGCTCGCCGTCGTCCTCACCGCATTGCTGCCATCGTGCTCGCATGCATGAAGGAAGCCCGTCGCCGATCCTTTGACCGTGAAGCCCTCGCCGTCGTAGGTTAGATCTAAAGTGAGAGAGAAGTCCGCAAAGGAGGAGGGAGCCGCGTTGGCTAGTCACCGTCGTCCCTGCTCAATACCACCGTCGTCATTATCATGGGCCGCTGTTGTGCCTGTCACTGCCGCCACCTCTGAGTCTGTGCCATCGTCGTAGCAGAAGGGAGCCAGGATCACCGTCGTCCATGGGTGAAGTAGAGGAGAGATCCGCGAGGAAGGGAGGGCCGCGACCAGTCCAGCCGCCGCGCCCAGTCGCCGTTTGTGTCGTCGACGCCATCCTTGTCCCAATCCCTGCCAGATCAGCCGCTGCCGAAGCTTCTGGCCAAGAGTCTACCGCCAGGAACGCCTCTGCCGCCGCTGAGATCCACTGCCGGTATGGGTTTTAAGTTGAGTTTCCTTTCCATTGAGTTTCCTGGAACTTCATTATCGTTGCATGTTGTTTAGGTCACCGCTGCCACTTAGGGCTGACTGCCGGGGCTGCCGCTAGACCAGTTTAGAGACCACCACCGCTCTGTTTTCTTTGAGTAAGTATTTATGTTTTGGAAACCCCTGCGTTAGTATTATGTTATGTTTGGTTATTAACTTTGAAGTTTGGTAACGTAGGTTCGAGTTCTGTATGTTGCATGTCGCAAAAGTGATCAGTGACTGAGTTTGCGGTTGCTGTTGGTTTCGGGTTGAGAGAAAAGGTTTCGTTGATGCATTTTGGGTTATGATTTCCACGAGTCGAGGTAGGGGCTTTTCTAAAAACTAATTTATATTAAATTAAAATTATTATAAATAGATATGATGTGCAAAATGTAATTTCTAGCAATTATGTAAGTCATATGAATGGTCTGATTTGTCTTGGATGAATATGCTGCCTGTTTGATGGAAATAATGTCTGATTTTGTTAAAATGGAGATTTCTGATTGGTTTGATTTGTAATGATTTTAATGTTTGAAAGTCTGGATTTGGTTTTATTGGAAACTGCTTTGGTCTTGAACCGGTTGGAGAGGGTTGATGATTAGTTTGGTTGGGACCCGAAAAGGGTGGCAAAGTCCAAGTTTTAGGGGAGGTGCTGCTGAATTTTCTATAAAAATTGAAACTTTGTTTGAAATATTATTTAGAAAGGTTTTGAATTTGAGAACTTGTATTATATGATTTATTAAGAAAATGGTTATGTTTCGAATTTAATTTATTTGAGAAAAATATATATTTTGAGTTCGATTTATTCAGAAAAAGATTACTTTACGATTTTATATAAAAAGGCTTATATTTTGAGTTGGACTTAGGGATTTCATTTAGATGAGCTTTAATGAATTTACAAGAAATTGGACTTTGATTGAATGATGCCGTTTTGTGATGTTTTGGAAAAAGTTGAAAGAATTGGTTTCAAGAATGAAATTGAGATTGGATCTTAGGTTTTAAATTGGTTTGGAACTTCTAAATTCAGATGGTTTAGTTTTGATTTGGTTTAGAAACTTGCTTTGCATAATTCAAATTAAGAACACCATGATTTTTAAGAATTTTTACTGAAATTGAGAAAATAAAGTCGGTTGCTTTCTCCTAAAGTCTTGAGACTCTGCTGAGGAATTTTATGGCCAAATCCTGATTTAGAATGATTTTTGAAATAAGACATTGAGTCTGATTGTTTGTGGATATTATCGAGATTGATGAGTTGTTGTTCGGTAGGCATAAGGACTGGGTTCGTCCCGCTTGCGCTGAGTTGTAAGCATAAGGGCCGGGTTCATCCCACTTATATTGAGAGATTTGTTATTGATGGGATATTGTTTAGTGGGCGTAAGCGCCGGCTACGTCTCGCTTATGCTGAGAAATGTGAGGTCAGAGGTAGAGTATCATGCTCACATCCTTTTGGATCACAGGAGTGTGCAGGCACTGACATCCTGGACTGTGTGGTGGGCACATTATCCTAGAGGGTTCCCATTTATACGTGACCGAACGGCAACATTCCCATGGGAATGTGTCAGGTTGGCAATTGAACCGACAATGTGATATCACAGCCAATAGAACATACATTCATCATTTGCATCTATGTGACATTGTTTGGGTGTGCATATTGTAATTGGTTTTCCTATGTGAATACTTGTTAACTGCTAACTATTATACTTGTTGTAATTGCTCTTGATTGTGCTTGAACCACATTAATTGTGATTGTGTTTGAATTGATTGGTTTGTGATGAATTGGTTGATGATTGAGTTGTTTGGGCCGGGGGCCGTGTCAAATTGGATGGGCCTGAGGCCGTGATTGGTATGTTTGAGGTCTAGTTCTGTATAAAGTATCTGACTAGTTCAGCATAGACTTAATGAACCTATGCTTGAAACAGGATGATCATTTATACCGCGTAGGTAACTGCTTTCATGTTATGGTTTAGTAAAGTATGGAAAATCAAACTCTTACAACATAGACTTAATTGAACCTATGCTTGGGACATGTTGGTCATTCATACTGTCTAGGAAAAATTTTTGAGCTTTTACAAGGAAAAAGCTTTTTGATTTTGAGAAATTTATCAAGATTCCTTTAAAAAGGATTTTTGGATTTTTGAATGTGAACTTAAGTGCTTTGAGAATGTACATAAGACGAACAATGATCACTGTACCTTAAAAATAGTTTTATTTTACCTATCTTATTATAGCAATTCTGTAACCCTATAGTGAGAATCCTTTCGAGGATGATGTTCTCACTCCCCTACAGGTTTTTCCTTTTCAGGATAGGGACGACGATGTTTCAGAGGAGTTTATTAGTTTTTCTATTATTCAGTGTTTTTGTATTATCTTAGTTATTATTTTTCGCTCGCCTTTATCTTTATCAATTTTGTAAGAGGGATAGGAATTGATGATATGTATGCTTGTAAGTTTATTGTTATATATATATATATATATGTTTTCAATGAAAAAGTGTTTTTACAAGGATATGCGGTTTTAAGTTTTACACAGGCTCATATTTTAGTATTAAATATATTTAGAGTTGTCGTAATATCCAAGCTATCAGAGTGGCGCAGCTGGAAGCGTGACATTTTGATAGTGAGGGTGTTACATTTTGGTATCAGAGCGGTCTTTCCTGTAGAGCCTGAGGAATGGACTGACTATGCTTCAGTTGCATACTTTGAGCGTTTGTCATGTAATAGTCTTATTCGAATAACGAGAATTAGAGCTTTTTATACATGACAGTCTATTGATTAATGCTGTTAGTCTTGCATTGCATAATTCCTGGTATTAAGTTTGGCCGACTTAAAAGTAGTAAATTATATATATGAGAGCACTAATGGGTTGTCATAGGTGATATACAAGTAATAGGTAACGCGATTCGTGGGTTTTTGGGAACGTCAAAAACTATTTCTCGAGATTATTCAGTTATGTATCTTGAATTCTGTTCGAGTCTACTTATTCTTTCATGGCCTAATTTGAATGTTCTTGTTTGCTACTCCTTTTGAAAATTAGTTTGATTTTCCAACCCTATTCCTCTATCATATGCAATCTTGTTTGATCCTAATTGCATATGCCTGCTTGTAATCCTTGGTGTATCTGTCTTTCTCTGTTTATACTCTTCTTCTTGATTCATGTATTTTTTTAGATAACTTTGAACTTGTCTCGATGCAGTATGCCTTTCTAAGTTCTTATTCCAAGTTCCTCTTTAAAAGAAATTGTGATTCATTTTTTCTCTTATTTGACTATATTTATTACCAATTTTCAAATTTTTATAAAATCGCTTTTGATTCGATATGCACTTATCTGTATAAAACTTTGAAAATTCCTTATACAGTTTAAAAACTATTTATTTCTAATACCTCGCCTGTTCTCTTACTGGTTTACAGAAATACACTTACTTTAAATACAATTTGACTTTTTCTAATAATTTTATTACAGTTCCTATACATATCTTTATTTGATTGTGTACATAGGTATTTTTCAAAATTCTGGAAAGAAAAGATTTTTCGCTTTTATTTCGGTTGATTTTCATTTGATAAACTTTACCTAAATTATTTTAATTTAAACTTGGTTTAGCATAACATATTATTTATGCAATTGCTGTTCTTTTGAAAATTTGGACTCATATCTCTCCTTCTGAGAACGGACCAATTTCTTCTTAAACTTTTCAATTCTATGGATGTCATACTTGATCCTATTTTTAATTATTCTTTTACATCTTGTGAACATTACCATTGATCTCAGTTTCTCCTTTTCTTGTGAATCTCATTCTTATTTGAGTCAGCTTGATTTGTCTTAACTTAGTAAATTGTTGATCCTCTTATTGTTTTCACCAAAGTTCTTTGGTCAGAGTTTCTTTCTTAAGGATTTACTGTTGATGGAGTTGCCTCTCATTGCAAGTTTTGTATTCTTTTGGATCGATTGAAAGCTTGTTCGAAGTCTCATATCTAGTGGATCCTCTTTGAACTCCTTTGATTTAAGATCCTTTCCTGTAGGGCTTGACTCCTTTTTAAGTACATCCTAAACTTCTTGAATGTTCTTGTGAGGTGGTGATTTCAAGTATACTCTCAGAGTTTTATTTTGAACCTTTTCAAAGTAGTTTTGATTTCCTTTTAAAAGAAATTGTAAATTAAGTTTTTACTCGATTGTAATTGGAACTATTCTTTAAGTTTTGATAAAGTTGTTTTGAATTTAGCAAATGCACTTCTCTATATTCCTAAAAACATGTGTATTTCAAAACCTTGCCTAGAAGTTTCTTTTATTAATTTTGGGTTATTTTGTTTGGTCAAAATGTGATTGAAATGTTTTTGGATGAGGAATGTGATAAATTTGAGTTTAAAGGTTTTTGATAAAAATGGATTTTGGGTGAACTTTGATGGATCATATCTCGAGCTACGGTTTTTGAAATTGAATAATTTTTGTATCAAATCAAAGATAATAAAAAGAGCTTTAAAACGGTATAGATTTTGTAGAAAAAGGATATGATCGTTAGAAGTTGGTGTCAGAAATCTGAATTCTGTGATGTTGCAGAATTGTGATTTTTGGTATGTGTGCGCACGCAAACTGCTGTGCGCGTGTTCTGAACATTAGCTATGTTTTGACTTGTGCGTACGCATAGTTTTGTGCGCACGCACATCCTGTGAATTTTTGAAAACGTGCGTCGCACACACTCGTGCGCACGCGCACACAGGGAGATGCATTCTGTTGAGAGCACTAGCACACTTAGGCGCGCACACACAACCTAAAAATTATTTTAATGTCAGGTGCGATCTTTAGGTATAATGCGATGCATTAGTTCTTTAGAATGTGGTTTGTGGTTATAGAAGGGGAAGTGGTAAGTGTCTGACATTATGAGAAGTTGTGGGAGTTTCATTTCTCACGGAAGATTTTGCAGGTGCTCGGCTTGTGACCGGTTATGGGGTTGTGAAGTGATTGATGGAGTTAGGAAGTTGATGCTTTGAAAGGGGAACAAGATCTGTGAGTGAATGTTATATCTGTTGTTAGATACCAACTGCTTTGTAGCCTTTTTGCCATGTTAACCACCGCTTTGCATTGTGAACACCTATCTTGACTTGCACCCTATTTTGTTCCACCAAGCTTTTGTAAAGTTTTAAAACCATATAACCTTTTTGCATTGAGCCTATCTTGTATCTTTCACCTTACACTATACCTTACCCTTATATTTGAATCTTATGGTTATCCGGAATTTTCGAGGACAAAAATTTTTATAAGGTTGGTGGAATGTAAGACCTAAGACTTTTGAAAAGTCCTATTTTGAACTAATCTCAAAACATAAATTTATTTACAGTTTTATTTTCAAGAAATTATTTTATTGAAAATAATTAAAGGTAGTTTTGATTAATTGGATTTGAGATAAATTAAGATTTTTATCCAAACTCTATAATTATGGATTATTTTCCTATTTACAATTTAAAGTTTTAGAAATTCAAAATTTATGAGGTTTGCCTATTCAACATTAGAATTTTAACTAATTTTACAATTATTGAATTATTTTCTATATTTAAATTATAAAATTAGTAGTTGTAAAATGATAAGATTTTCATATGATAATATTTTTATATAATTAAATACTTTAAGTTTTGCTAATAGAGAAAATTAATTATATTGTATTATATTTTCAATTAAAGTATTTGAATGAAAACCAAGTAGTAATTTAAAACAATAAATAATATTTTTAAAGTAATTTTAAAGATTCAATTAGTTTTCAGATTAAAACCCAAAATCCCCAAATTGAAACCCTAATGCTAATTAACACACATTTTTCCTTTTGCCCCAAAAGAAACCCTAGCCACCACCACCACTCCATCAGCAAACAAAACACAAACACACACACCTAGCAAAAAGGAAGAAGAAAGAAACAAAAAGGGAAAAGAGAAGAGGGGGAGGACCGGAGAACGAAGAGAAGAGGAAGGAAGGGAGGTGGCGCTGGTGGACGTCACTGCCGCCGTCGCCACCATCATGTTGCCACCAGGAAGTCAGAACCGAGGAGAGAGAGAGAGAGAGAGAGAGAGAGAGAGCACAGCAGCAGCACCGAGAGGGAGAGGTCACTGCTGCTGCCATCGAGCTCGCTGTCATCCTCACCACATTGCTGCTGTCGTGCTTGCATGCATGAAGGAAGCCCGTCGCCGTCGCTGCTGCCCGTGAAGTCCTCACCATTATAGGTCAGATCTGAGGTGAGAGAGAAGGTTGTGATGGAGGAGGGAATTGCGCTGCCCAGTCGCCGTCGTCCCTGATTGACGCCGCCGTCGCCATTATCGCGGGCTGCTGTTGCTCATGTCTCCGCCACTACCTCTGAGTTCGCGCTGTCGTTGTTGCAGAAGGGAGCCAGGATCACCGTCATCCATGGATGAAGAAGAGGAGACAGATCCACGAGGAAGGAAGGGCCGTGACCAGTCTAGCCGCCGCGCCCAGTCGCCATTCGTGTCGCCGGCGCCGTCCTTGTCCAAATCCCCGCCAGATCCAAAACTTCTAGCCGAGCCTCTGTCGCCAGGAACGCCTCTGCCGCCACTGAGATCCATTACCGGTATGGGGTTTAAGTTGAGTTTCCTTTCCGTTGAGTTTTCGGAAACTTCATCGTCGCTGCATGTTGTTTAGGTCGCCCCTGCCGCTTTGGGCTGACTGCTGGGGCTTCTGCCAGACCGGTTTAGAGACCGCCGCCGCTCTGTTTTCCTTTACAGTAAGTATTTATGTTTTGGAAACCCCTGCGTTAGTATTTTGTTATGTTTGGTTATAAACTCTGAGGTTTGGTAATGTAGGTTCGAGTTCTGTATGTTGCATGTCGCTTTTAAGTTGCTGTGAGTGCCGCGAAAGTGATCAGGGACTGAGTTTGCGGTTGCTGTTGGTTTCAGGTTGAGAGAAAAGGTTTTTTTGATACATTTTGGGTTATGGTTTCCACGAGTCGAGATAGGGTCTTTTCTAAAAACTAATTTATATTAAATTGGAATTGTTATAAATAGATATGATGTGCGAAATGTAATTTTTAGTGATTATGTAAGTCTTATGAATGGTCTGATTTGTCTTGGATGAATATGCTGCCTATTTGATTGAAATAATGTCTGATTTTGTTAAAATAGAGATTTTTGATTGGTTTGATTTGAAATAATTTTAATGTTTGAACGTCTGGATTTGGTTTTATTGGAAACTGATTTGGTCTTAAACCTGTTGGAGAGGGTTGATGATTGGTTTAGATGGGACCCGAAAAGGGTGGCAAAGTCCAAGTTTTAGGGGAGGTGCTGCCGAATTTTCTATAAAAAGTGAAACTTTATTTGAAATGTTATTTAGAAAAGTTTTGATTTTGAGAACTTGTATTATATGATTTATTAAGAAAATGGTTATGTTTCGAATTTAATTTATTTCAGAAAAACATATATTTTAAGTTCGATTTATTCAGAAAAGGATTACTTTACAATTTTAAATTACCTAAGAAAAGTATTATGTTCTAAGATCGATTTTATATAAAAAGGGCTTATGTTTTGAGTTAGACTTAAGGATTTCATTTAGATGAGCTTTAATGAATTTACAAGAAATTGGACTTTGATTGAATGAGGTTTTGTAATGTATTAGAAAAAGTTGAAAGAATTGGTTTAAGAATAAAATTGAGATTGGATCTTAGGTTTTAAATTGATTTGGAAAGCATGATTAGAGGAGAATTGAGTGAATCCACCCTATACACTTGAGCGACTAAAGCATATACACATTCGATGAGGGGTTCGATTGCTGAATTTTATGTTTCCAATGGTTATTATTTCCTATCCTACAGGTTTATAATTCTTTTCTAGAACTCAATTCATTTGTGGATTTGATTTGGTTGTTATTTCCTTAGCCCTTATGTTTATATATGCTTCCTTGGAAATTGATTTATTTTGACCAAGTAGTTGCAGGCATTGCATTTAGATAGTTCACATTAAGTAAATGTTTATACCCCTTTCTTGTCTATCTTGAGTTTAGCATGAGGACATGTTATTGTTTAAGTGTGGGAAGATTGACAAACCACAATTTTATGGTTTATCTTATATTGAATTTGGTAGATTTTATCAACTTTTTCCATATTTATTCACTAAAATAGCATGGTTTTGTGAATTCTCCCTAAATTGTGTTTGAGAGTGAAAACATGCTTTTTAGACTCTTAATTTGTTAAATTTAGTTCACTTTGATTCCACTCGATACCTTGATGTATTTGTTTAGTGATTTCAGGCTTAGGAGGTAAGGATTAGATCAAAGAAGGGAAGAAAAGGCATTCAAAATGGAGAATTCATGAAAAAATGAGGATTTGGGAAAATTTATGGCCACACGTACGCATGACTCACGTGTATGCATGAGTGGATATTTTGTCAGGCAACGCGTACCCGTGACCCACGCATACGTGTGACACTTGGCTCATCCAATCCAAAATCCAACTCGTTTCTGAAGTATTTGAAGCCAAATTCAAGAAGGAACAAGGGGAGAGCAATTAGGTTTAGTTAGAAACATGCTTTAGGTGATATTCTAGAGAGAGAAGCTCTCTCTTCTCTATAGAATTAGGGTAGATTAGATCAATTTTCTCTTAGATTTATGTTTTAATTCTTATCTTGCTTTAGTTTTCCTTGCAATTTTTTGTTATTACATTTTTGTTCTCTTAGTTTTACTTGCTATTTCCTTTACTTTTTTGCTTTTTGTTCATGACTCCTTGTTGATTTTAATTTCCATTAATGCAATTTGATGTTTTATTTTTATTTGTTGTTTGATTGAGTTGTAACTGTAACTTTCTTGTATTTGGTAGTTTTAGATTTCATTAATTCTTGCTTTTACCATCCTTTTCTTTTATGCCTTCCAAGTGTTTGATAAAATGCTTGGTTGGATTTTAGAGTAGATTTTTGTGTTCTTGGCTTAGGTTTGTAACTTAGAGACTCTTAAATTATCAAAGTTTAATATTGGTTGGTGATTGAGGATTGCTAGTTGACTTGAAGTCTACTAAAGCTAATCTTTGATTAGGACTTGTGGGCCAGAGATAATTTTTCTCACTTGACTTTTTCTTCAATTGTTAGAGGATAACTAAGTGAGAGCAAAAGACAATTACCATCACAATTGAGGATGATAATGAGGATAGAAATTCTAATTTTCACCCCTTTCCAAGACCTTTCTTAGTTGTTAGCTTACTTTCTTGTTATTTATATTTCGTGTCTCTTATTATAAAAACCCCTAAAATCCACTTTTGAGGCCCACTTTGTGAGTATTTTGGCTGAGCTTTGCTGAAATCCACGTGCTTAGGCTTCCTTGGGCGTTGAACTCCAGTCCTGGCACCTTTTTGGGCGTTGGACTCCAGCTTGGAATCCCTTTCTGGCACTGGACACCAAAACTTGTCAGATGGCTAGCATTGAACGCCAGTTTTGGGCCTTCTAATACGAAGAAAAGAATGAACTATTATATATTGTTGGAAAGCTCTGGAAGTCAGCTTTCTATAGCCGTTAAGAGAGCTCCATTTGGACTTCTGTAGCTCTAGAGAATCTCTTGTGAATGTAGGCAGGTCGGATCTGGACAGCATCTGCAGTGCTTTCTCTCTCTCTGAATCAGACTTCTGCTCCAACTCCTCAATTTCAACCAGAAAATACCTGAAATTGTCTAAAAACACAAAAACTCAGTGGAATCCAAAATTATGATTTTAACACTAAACCGCTAAAAACTTAATGAAAACTAAATAAAATATACTAAAAACTATATGAAAGTGATGGCAAAAAGCGTATAAAATATCTGCTCATCAATAAACCACTACATCCTAATGTTACATTGGAAGGCACTCCAAGATTTCCAACAAAGCATTATCATATATCCCAACTGGTTCATGGGGTTCTGGCAACACAAATAATGGCTTTTTAGTTAATCTTTCTTTCAAGTTTCTGAAGAATTTTTCCCACAATTTGATGTCCATACCAATGTGGCATCCTTTTGTGTAAATTTAGTTATAGGTAACACTATTGGAAAAAACAAAGCTTCACAACTCCTCGTGATGCTGCACGCTCACAAGTTCGTCCTTCGTGTTCATAATTCGTGTCCTAAGGAACTAACATATCGATGGTTGCGTCTAAGGATTGCATGCAATGTCGAAATGAGCTCATGTTATTCGAAGGAATACCAAGCTCAAAAGAGAGCAAATAATTTCGAATGGTATTTGTAAGAAATTGAAAAGATACACTATACTGTGATAAGACAAGGTTGTAGAAAAGAAGAAAATGCACCAGAAAAAGAATTAGAGTGCACCTCAAGAAAGGAATTCCAAATTTAGAATCTTTGGAGGAAATAGTAGAGAATATCAAATCAAAATATGTCTCTGCTGATTTTAAGAAAATCACGAGTCCGTGAATGAAGGTGGTTTATCGCAACAGTAATCTTCCTCACACTTGATTGGATCGAAACGAGTTTATACTCACGCCAAGGAGTACGAGTTTTGTGCAATGAAACATGGAAGCAAGGGTTTGATTTAGGAAACTTTCAAATTAATTATCAAGAAGGATCGCGGCATAAAGTACTTCAACGTGGATTACAAAAGAAAGACAGATCGAGTCACAAGCATTTATTGGTAATCTCACTCGTATTAGGTCTCCCATTGCCTTCCTCTTCCTACAACAATATAATTGGTGCTTCACATGGGAAAAATGATTGGTCCTAAGCCAGGCATTCAATCTAATAATCTTAGTTTTAAATCCTTGCCCCCATCATAAGTTATTAAGGAGAGTTGAGTTACAACTTCCTACATGGTGATTAAAAGTCGGTTATCAACTTTATCGTCACCTCAAATCGGAGATCCTTAACCCTGTCGCTGAGACCGGTCAAAACCCTGGTCCTTCTTGTAAGGACAATGTATAGAGATATGCCCTGACAATCTACAGGGGTAACATCCACTGAACCTAGCCATGCACGACGTTTTCGGATGGTATCTTCCACATCTCGAGCACCTTAACTCCTCTTGTTGAGCCCACGCCTGCTTACTCCTCCTTTCGCCTGGTGATACTGGTCATGGTTAGTCTCTCCAATATGCCCTTGACTTTGGGATCGCTGAGGGGCATGTCTACCCATCTTGAAATTCTGCCCTCTTGGCAGAACACACTTCCCACGACCTCTGCTACTAGTACCGCCACGGTTATCTCTCATCAAGGTCGTCTTCTTGGCATAATCCTGAACAATTCTTTCCTTGTTCACCAATTCAGAGAATCTCTGAATCTCTAATAGTACCACAACAGTCATAATAAATTCCCTAAGACCTTCTTAGTACCTTGCACACTTCCAACCCTCATAAGACTCAGGGGCTCCTCTATATACCCTTGAACTTACTCGTATACTTAGCCATAGACATTGAACCTTGCTTCATCTGCATAAGCTCTAACTCTCTTGCCTCCCTTACTGATTCAGGAAAATACTTCTTGTAGAAAGCAATCCGAAATAGCTCCCATGGAGTATCCATATTCTGTAGTTGTAGAAATTGACACTCTCCTTGCCACCAATACTGAGCTTCTCCTACTAATTGATATGCCACAAACTCCATGAACTGATTATTCAGGACATGCTGAGTTTATAATGCACACTCCGTAGCTTTGAACCAGTTATCTACTTCAGCAGAATTTGTTGTCCCTTGAAAATTGGGGGATTAACTTTCAAGAAAGCAGTTAGTGCCATCGAAACACCATCCAAATTGGTCTTAATCCCTTCTCCGTTCCCAGTTCCAGCTAGTCATCCTATCCTTTCCACAGCTTGAGTCGTGGCAGTAACGTTCGCTTACATAGTGATGAACGGAATTTTTTGCAGTTTAGAATTTCACAAATGAAATCTCGTTGCAAGTATAGTTTTTAAACCAACAAATAATCCTTTCATGCAAAAAAATTGTTTGTCACAAGTAACAAACCCCAATAAAAATAAATAACCGAAGTATTCAAACCTCAGGTCTTCTATTAAAGAAATTGCAGGGAAGTGTTCTTGCTATTGGTTATGAGTTGTATATTTGGGGTTTTGGATAAGAGACATGAAAGATAGATGGCAAGAAAGTAAATGAACTCTAATGATAAAAAGGTCTTGGCAAGGAATGATGGTCAAGGACCTATATCCTTGTCACTAACCACAGTATGATAATTGCAAGGATTAATCCCATTAAGCCATCTTCTAACAAGTAGTAAAGAAAAGTCAAATGAGCTACACCAATCCTAATCCATAAGTCCTAACTTTCTCACTAATTAATCTAGGGAAAGCTAGAGTTAATGGACACCAATCATCAACACTTGGACATTAGCAACTCAAGTTCACCTAAGTTACCATCCCAAGCTAAGAACATAAAAATCTACTCTAACATCCTTCCAAGCATTTTAGTCAAACACTTGGAAGGCATAAAAGGAAAGTAAAATCAAATTGCAAGAATTATAAAATCTATAACTATCCAATCATGAGGAAACAATAACAACAACTCAATTAGACAACAATGGAATATAAAACATGAATTGCATTAGAATGAGATCCAAATTCAACAATAGTGCATCAACATAAAAGAGACATCAAAGGGAAATTGGCAAGAAAACTAAGAGAGCAAGGATGTAACACCAAGGAATTGAAATAGAAATAAGATGAAAGTAAGAAATTAAACCTAGATCTAGAGAAGAATTAAACCTAATCCTAATCCTAATTTTAGAGAGAAGAGAGAGCTTCTCTCTCTAGAAACTAACTCTAAAACTATACTAAAAAAATTTCCAAAAGATGATAATCCCCTTCAATCCTTGGTCCTTTATGTCTTTTCCCGCCAGAATTCTACTCAAAACTGGGCCAGGAGCCCTTCTGAATTCGCCAGGCATGATTTCACTAAAGAAGTCACGTGCGAGCATCGACGCGTACGCGTGGGTCACGCGTACGCGTCGCTTGGCATTTTTGTTATCCACGCGTATGCGTCATGTATGCGTACGCATCGCTTTGTAACTTCAAATTCACGCGTGCGCGTCGACAAGTGCATCCCAAATCCTTGATTTTCCATGATTTCTCCACTTTACATGCTTTTCTCTTCACTTCTTTGATCTATTTCTAGCCTTTTCATCCTGAAATCACTAACAAACACATCAAGGCATCTAGCGGAATCAAAGGTGAATCAAAATTAGCAATTTAAGGGCCTAAAAAGCATGTTTTTACACTTAAGCACAATTTAGGAGAAAATTATGAAACCATGCTATTTCATAGGATAAATGTGGGAAAAGTGGATAAAATGCACCTAAATTAAGCACAAAATGTACCACGAAATAGTGATGCATCACATAGAGTTAGCCAAGTTAGTCATTGCTGTCATAAACTGTGTATGGTCATTAGTGGGTTAGTTATCCTCACAATCTCTCCGTGTACGTGACTGACAGCATCCACGAGATGCCATTCAGGGTCCTGTCCACACCAAATAATTGATATCAAGGTGATCAGTCTCAATATCTCAGGCCTAGTGCTTCAATTATTCTAAAAAGGCACTCACAAACAAGCATGCTAAATGTAAGAAAAAGACACAGAGTATGCAATGAAGCATAATCAGTTCATCCCTCAGGCTCACGAGGATGAACCGCTTTGATACCACTAAATGTAACACCCTAATTAGTGATACCACTAAATATAACACCCTAATTACCCTAAGTCTTACCTCTAGCCGTAAAGCAAAGGATAATTAAATGTCATGACAGTTCTAAGGCTTATATAAGCAACCTATCTCTTAAGTTTTTAGCCTCTAAGGCAACAAAGTAATAAGGTACAAAAGATAGAGAGAACTAAAACAAAATAATCAAAATAGCAAAAGATGATAAAAGATCCTCCGCTCTGTCACCATCACGTATCTGAAAAATAATAGAATATGGTGTGAGGACCGGAGGTTCTCAATATGGTAACAGTGTCCAGTAATATAAGATATAAGGCTCTGGGACGCCAGAGGCAATCCTAGAACATCACATCAAATGTAAGATTCAGGCTTAAAGTACAACTAAAATTTAAAACAATAACTTTAAAACCATAACTAAAGAGGGGTAATCTAACTTAGGGATTTCTAAACTATCATTTCACCACTGTCCCAGAGCCTTCACCAGCCTAACTGTCATGCGATCCCATTGCCACCGCCTACCGAGCCTCCTCAATACCAGTAGAAAACACAAGTAGTTTCATACAAGTAAAACACAAGTAATAATCAAGTATAACAAGTAAATCAAAAAGAAATTAAGCATGTTATACAAATAGGCATAGTATGCAAGTAGTCAAAGAAAGCAACCACATAGAAAATGAAGATGATGAATGCCTGTCCTATTAGCTGTGATATCACGTTGTCGGTTCAACTGCTAACCTGACACATCCCCATGGAGATGTTGCCTTTCGGTCACGAATATAAATGGGAATCCCCAAGGATATCGTGCCCGGCACACAGTCTAGGAGTATAGTGCTCGACACACTCTTGTGATTCTGAAAGTATGCAAGCGGGATACTCAGCCACAGACCTCACATATCAACGTAAGCAGGACTAAGCACCGCCCTTACGCCGTCGCCGTGACCTCGACCAGCGAGATTAACATACCGTCCCTAACAGGTGCATAGCGTCTCAACAATATCAGTATAATACAATATATATCCATATCTCATTCAGTGATCACTTTCAACATTCAATAATTCACCATTTCTCTCCGAGTCCCCGACTCGTCATAACCATCATTAATCCCTTGATTTCACAAGTTTACCATCAGCTCTTAAGTTTCCACAATCATTATCAATATAGTACTCCAACGGTCCACTCAGAACTTTAGAAACCTAAGCCTTTGTCTTCTAAAGTTTTCACCAGAAAATATCTAATTAAACTCACTCATTATGTTCTCTATGTTTCAAAGCCTAAAACCAAGCTAAGGGATCTTAAACAAGCATTTCAGAAGTGTGCAAGCTTAATGGGAAGGTAAAACGATTGAAAACAAAGTTTTAATTTGAAAAGTAGGGCTTGTGCGTAAGCATAGGGTTGTGCGTACGCACGCAAGGTAAAATTTTCCATCTTGTGCGTAATCATGAATATGTGCAGACGCACTCAACAGAAGGCTCTTCCCAGCTTGTGCGTATGCATGATGCTGTGCGTACACACAACTTGCAACTTTCTCAGGGTGTGCGTGCGTATGCATGAGTCATAAAACTTGTTCTGCTCGGTGCGTTGGCATAGGTGTGTGCGTGTACACACAAACCAGAACTTACAATTTTCTGCAACATCACTGAATTTGGATTCTTGACACCAACTTCCAAAGATCATATCATTTTCTACAAAATTTTTATTTTCACGAAATCTATATAGCATTTTAAAGCTCTTTGAAATATCTTTAATTTGATATAAAATCCAATGAATTTCAAAAACCGAGTCTTAAGATATGATCCACCAAAGGTGGCAAAAAATCCATTTTTACCAAAAACCCTTAAACCTTAAATTTACTAAAACTCTCAATTCAAAACCAATTATTCCACATCCAAAATAGCCCCAATGTACCTAATTTATATTCATATACCATCTCATCATTCCACAACTTAGCAACATATAATATCATCCATACCTTAGCCAATTTCCAACATGCACCAAACTCCAAAATTTGACTTCAACCAAGCTTTCACAAGTTTCCAAGTTCTGTCAAGCTACCACAACCAATCCAAAAGCTCCAATAATATACATTCTAAGCTATACATAATTAATCCATCATAATTAATACCTAGGGTTTACCAAAATGATGAATCCATAAAGGTTCAGGACATTCTTACCTTACTCACAGTAGATTAGGTCAAAACCCAATAGGAATCAAGTGCTAGAGTGTACTTAAACACCCAAAATCATAAGAACTCACTCAAAACCAAACCTAAAATTTGAAATTCATAGAGCTGAAAATTGGAAAAGGATTTTTCAAATTATTTCCACTTTAGTTAGATGAAAGTAACGAAATCATCGAGAGCTTCGTGTGGCCGTAAACCGTTGGCGAATCGGAGCTCCGTAACTCAAGTTACAAGAGAAAGAAGGAGAAGTTGAATAGTGTTCTTCATCCCCTTTCTCTCAACTCATGCAGCTGCTAGGGTTATGCTCAAGTGTGTTATGAGGCTGAATTGGGTCCATTATTTTATTTATATGTGTTGGGCTTGGGCCTAACTTGGACCCGGTCCAACTCGTTAAAGTTTTTGGCCGGTTTGGCTCAATTTTTCACCAAACCTTTAGAATTTATGGTGCGCGGCCTAGAGTGGGTTAAGAATTTTCCTCAAAATTGGAATTAGCATTGTAAGTATAGCCCCAACCTAAGAATCGACTGACACCAAAGTTTAAAATGAAGGATTGTCACAATTCAAAATAAATGCAAACCGGGAGTGTTAATTCCTGGGTTGTCTCCCAAGGACTAGTGATTAATGAGTGGACAATTTCGGTTGTCAAGGAAAACAAGATTTTCAATAAAGAGATGAACAATTAAAGGAATAAAGGAACACTCAAAATTGCAAGTAATTAAACGAATAAGGGAAATGTAATATGAACAAGTAAGATATAAAAGTGACTGATGTATGTGTGTGTGTGTGTGATTCAAAGCATAAATAAATCTTGGCTTGGGGTAAGCTAAGGAATCTTTTCCTTGTTGTAACCACAACTTTGACAATTATAATGGATTAATCTCACTTAGTTAACTCTTACATCGAAGAGTAGGTCAAGTGAGCATAGTTGTTCTTAATCCACAAATCCTAACTCACTTGCTAATTGCCTTAGCAACAAGTTAGTGTTAGTGGAAACAAGAACAATTAACAATCCAAGAATTATCACTAAATGTTGGACATTCCAACTTTAGGAACCCATATGCTCATTTTCCCCAAGCCAAGAGGTGAAAACTTAGCCCATAATCAAAAGTGAAATTTCCACAAACACTTGGTGGACATAAATACAAATCATGATAAAATTGAGAAAAATGCTTGAAACTATGAGCAACAATTAATCAAAAGCAACAATAGCAACTCAGCCAAGCATGTAATAATCATCAGTCATCAAAATCATCAACAAGAGTATCAAAATTGCAAAAAGTATATGTATTAACTATATGACTTTAACTACAAGAAATAGTATCAAAATTGTAACTATAAAAAGTAGTAATTAAGAAATACTTACAATGGAGGCAAGCAAAATTCCAAGATAAAAAATGAAAAATGGCACTTGAAATGTAAACCCTAATAGAACCCTAATGGTGTTGAGAGAAAAATTAAAGAAAAACTAAACCTAAAGCCTCCTACTACTATCTAGAACTACTCCTAATGATATGCTATCCTTCTCCAATGTTTGCCCCTTGCAACATGAGCTCTAGCCATCAGAATTGGGCCTCCAAGCCCCTCAAGACGCGAGTCACGTGCGTTTTTAATGAAGGCATGTGCAGGTACTTGTGCGTATGCACAGACGTGTGCGCACGTACACGTGGCCGAAATCTCAGGATGTGCGTATGCACAAGAGGCTGTGCGCACGCACACTTCGCGATACTTTGGATGATCATGCGACGCGCAAGATGCTGTGCGCTCACACACTTCACTTTGCTTTGCTACCTGTGCGTACACAGAAGGGGCTGCGCACACGCACACATCGCGATGCTCTTCTCCTTTGTTTCCTCATGCTTCCTCCTCCTTGCATGCTCCTCTTCCATTCTAACCAAGCCATTCCTACCTTATACATCTGAAATCACTCATCAACAGCATCAAGGTATCGAATGGAAGGCAAATGGAATAAAATTGACTAAATTAAATACAAAAGAGCATGTTTTCATAATCAAACATAATTTAGGAGGAACACTCAAAAGCATGCTATTTAAGGGAATAAGTGTAGGTTTGCATGACGAAATCCACTCAATTTCAACGAAAAATCATCATCAATTATGGATTTATCAATTTGCACCCGGTTTTTAACTTTATTTATTTTTCTAAATTTTTCTATATTTTATATTTATTGTCACGCAGTACTGGACAGACTTAAGCCGGTTCTGTCGGTTAATTTATCGGTACGCGTTTTTACGTAATTTTCCGTAGAAAATTACATTTTCCAACTCAGAAAAATTCACTGAGTCCAAATATCATATTTAAATTTTATAATTAATATTCTAAATTTTTGAACCTATTTTGGGAAATTAAATTATTTTAATTAAACAGTTAATTAATTACGGTTCTTACAGGTTACGTTTTGAGTTTGCTTTATTTAGAAAAAAATTGAATTGTGTTTTGAGTATGAATTATTGATGAACAAAATGGAAGGTGTGATAAGTGATTCACTCGAAAACTATCTCTCAACAATTTCCTACCGACAAGTGCACCGGATTGTCGTCAAGTAAAAACTCACTGTAGAGTGAGGTCGAATCTCACAGGGATTGGTTGGTTGATCAATGTTAATTGGAGAATTGTGCTAGTTGATCGAAATCAAAATTGAATTGAGATTGTAGAATGTAAATTTGGTGGGAAACTTAAATTGCAATAAATTAAATGACAAAAATTAAAGAGCGAGAAATTAAATGACAGAAGCTTAAATTGCATGAAATTAAATGGGAATGGGGATTAAGCATGAAATTAAAGAGCAGAATATAATGAGAATGGGTAAGATCAGAGTATGGGATTCATTGGGGTCAGGAGATGTGATAATTCTCCGGATCAAGTTTATTTTCATCTCTTCCTCAATTAATGCATTCATTGATCTCCTTGGCAATCTTAGGTGATTAGATCCCAATTCCTTGGCAATCTAATCTCTCTAAGCATCAACAATTGCCTAATTCCTTGATTTAAGTGCTCATGGGAGAGATGAAGATCGGTCACTGATTTTACCACACAAATTCATAGATTAAAGTATTGGTAGGATTACATGTCATTGTATCCATCCAAACCCCAATCTAATCCAATGTGAGAAAGCAATTCTAGCATGATCTCGTCATTCCTCTTCCAAGGTTCAAAGGAGATCCAATTATGAATAGCTTCTTTCCCAAGATAACTATCCAATAGGATGAAGAACGAAAGCTTTTTAGCAAAATCAAGAGAAAAGAAAGACAAAGAAAAATGAAAACTAATATTGATCCATTGAATTACACAGAGCTCCCTAACCCAGTAAAAGAGGTTTAGTTGTTCATAGCTCTCAGAATGTAAAATGGAATTGAAAGATACGTTGCAGAATTGAAAGGATTGCAGAAAATTAAAATTAGCAGAGTGTCAGTATCTCTCTCCGCCAGCTCCAAAAAATTTTTCTACTATCTTAAATTCTAAGCTATTTATACACTTTCTTCCATTGATCTTCAATCTCTGAATTGGGCTTTTGGCCTTGATTGAATTGGGTTGAAGTTACTCCAATTGGTTTCCCTTGCTGTTGAGAAGAGATCTGTTTGAATTACAAAGTTCTGATGCTCACATTGGAGTCCACGTTTGAGGGCCAACGTTGAATCAAACGCCTCTTTGAAAATTCAGTTCTGCTTGCTGCCATTGGTGTTTGACTCAACGTTAGAGTGCCAACGTTCTTCTATCCATGTGTACGCGTGCCTTGCGCGTTTGCGCCCTTGGCGTCATAAGACGCATCCACGCGTGCGCATATGCTACGCGTGCGCGTGGATGCAAAAAATCCCAATTCCAGTTTTGAAAGCTTTTAGAAAAACATTGGCCACAGTGTTGGACTGGCAACGTTCCCTCCAACGTTGACCTATCCACGCGTGCGCGTGATGTACGCGTGCGCGTGGATTCTTAAAAGTTAAGCCCGCGCGTACACGCTATAGACGCATGCGCGTCGTTGCGCTTTTTCAAATTTAAGATTTTGAGATCAAGATCGCGCACGTTGGCCACCAACATTTGAGGCAGTGTTGTTGGTCCAACGTTACCCATCCACGCGTACGTATTAGCTACACGTGCGTGTGGATTGTCAGAATTTCCACTTCACGCGTGCGCGTATAGCACGCGTGCGCGTCGCTACAAATTTTCCAAATCTCCAGAAAGCACATTTTATCACAACGTTGGGGGTAACGCTGGCTTGCCAATGTTCCCTCCAACGTGGGCACCAGCAAAGTATGCAAAAACTTGCTCTGCCTCCCTTTCAATGTTTGAGGCAACGTTGGTGGTCCAACTTGGCCACCAACATTGCTTCTTGTTCATCCTTTCCATGCTCCTTCTTCAACTTCCTCCCATGCTTTCCTTCACCAGTCATCAACCAATACATGCATCAAAGCCTTGCTAAAATCATGAGAATTCTCATCATTCTTAGCACACAAGTAATTATAGCATAATTCTTATGGAATTACATCAAATTAACCATGATTGAATGAATCTAGGCATACATGAATTTCTAACCTAATTGCTTACTTATAACTTAAGAAAGTGCATAAAACCTATTAAAAACAAAGAAAAAGGCTAGTAAAACTAGCCTAAGATGCCCTGGCATCAATAAGAAGGAATGAAGGATGATCAGAATTAATTTTTAAGTCTAATTATTGAATGAATATGAATGAATTATATTGATAATGAAATATGTGTGACCGGGTAAGAGGCAGTGGTGTTGTCCACTTGCTCTGAGTATATGTTGAGAAAGCCAGGTAAGAGGTAGTGGCGTTGGTCACTTGCTATGGATAAGAGTTCGAGACTCCTGGTATGATGCAAGGGTTGAGTTCTATTGCCGCTTGCTCTGGGTTGAGAACCGTAACACCACCTGGGTAAGAGGCAAGAGTTAAGTTGTCCCCTGCTCTGGGTACGCGGGTAAGATACAAGGGTTGCGGTGTTGTCCCACTTGCTCCGTGTTTGGTGTTCTGTCCGATGGTTAGCTACCAGGACATGTCGGGTTGCTATATAACCGACAGATGAGACTCATCAGCCATAGCGCAGACATACATCATATGCATATATGTGTTTTATTTGATTGTGCATTAATTGGGCTTGCCTATATGATTATTATGCTTACCTTCTATATTTTCTACCTGCTGTATCTATATCCTACTTGTATTTGCTTTGTCTGTATTGCTTGTCTGTGCACTGGAGTTTTAGAGGATTGGAGAAAGGCAAAAATTAGGTTTTCCATTTATAAACTTTAAGATTTAAGTCTGAGAGTTAGAGTTCTAGGATCACCTCTGGATTTTCTGGGACCTTATATATTATCTATGTGGGCACCTTTACAATACTGAGAACCTCTGGTTCTCATTCCATATCTATGTTGTTATTTTCAAATGCAGGATGCGAGGCACCGCACTGAGCATTCTGGTAACTCTTGGAAGCAAAGAACTATCTTGGAACTTGGTGTTTGTATTTGGTTTATGTTTATATATGTGTATAGATTCTCCATCTTGTATATATTATGTTTTGTCCCTCTTAGAGGTTGACTTGAAGAAACGGTTTATATATTCTAGCCGACCTCTGCTTTGCAGGCCAAGTCTAGATCTTGATTATATAACTATCATTTAGAACTCTACTTTTATATATCTGTCTTTTAATTTTCTATATAAGCCTTCTATCCAAATGCCTTTCAAGTGTGACGTATTTTTAGTCTTGCTTTGAACATCCTTTCTTCCAAGGCTCCTAGTTAAACTATTCTTCATATATATCTATTTATGTATTTTTGTTTTAGAGGTCGTAGTGCCTCACCACCTTTGATTTACGTCCTAGGCGTAAAGCTCTATGTGGCAGGGTGTTACAAGTTTACGGATGGTGATAGAGCAGATGATGGCTTGATGCGCGGCCTATAGCGGGTTAGGAATCTTCCTCAATAAAATGAGGGAAATAGCGTTGCAAGTATAGCCCCAACCCGACAATGGACCAACATCAAAGTTTAGAAGGACAAATTATCACCATCAAAACCAATATAAACCGGGAGTTTAAATTTTTGAGTCGTCTCCCAAGGACCAGTGATCAATGAGTGCACAATTTCGGTTGTGAAGGTAACGAGATTTTCAATGAAGAGATAAACAATTAAAGGAATAAACGAACATTCAAAATTGTGAGTAATAAACTAATAAAGGAATTAAAGAACTAGCTATGTGATATAGACAAGTAAGATGTAAAAGAGATTGATATATGTGTGTGTTTGTGATTCAAAGCCTAAATGGAGTCTTGGCTTAGGATGAGCTAGGGACCTTTCCTTATTGGAACCACAACTATGACAATTGTAATGGCTTAATCTCACTTAGTTAACCCTCACATCGGAGAGTAGGTTAAGTGAGCATAGTTGTTCCTAATCCAGAAATCCTAACTCACTTGCTAATTAACTTAGCAACAAATTAGCATTAGTGGAAACAAGAACAATTAACAATCCAAGAATTATCACTAAATGTTGGACATTCCAACTCTAGGAACCCATTGATAAACCACTATTTTATGGTTTATCTTGTGCTAAATTGAGTAGATTTTATCTGTTATTCGCACAATTATTCATACAAACTGAATGGTTTACAAATCCTTCCTAATTTTGTTCCATGATTGAAAACTTGCTTCCTAAGCCTTTAAATTGTTAATTTTTAATTCTCCTTTATTACCATTCGATGCCGTGATGTGTTTGTCAAGTGTTTTCAGGTTTACAGGGCATGAATGGCTTAAAGGATGAAGAGGAGGCATGTCAAAGTGGAAGGAACACAAGAAACTAAAGAGATTAGAAGTAAGGAGCGATGTGCGCGGCTGATGCGTGCGTGCGAATTGGCATAGTTTAGAGCGACGCGCACGCGTGACTGATGCGTACACGTGGCCGACGTGTACGCGTGTTAGAGCGTCACATGCTATACTAATCAGAACTCGCTGGGGGCGATTTCTGAGCTGATTTGGACCCAATTTCAAGCCCAAAAACATAGACTGGAGGCAGGGGTGTAGCTAAGACTGGGAGGAGACTTCAATTTTACTTCACTTTAGTTTTAGTTTTGAGTTTTTTGAATTCTAGGGGGAGAAACACTACTTCACTCTAGGGTTCTTGGATTTCTTAGCTTTCTGCTTTGGATTGGATACTGAGAGAGCTGCTATTACCTTCGATTGAAGTCGTCATCTCTATAGTTTTCTTTTCTAATAGCACAGTTACTCTTTTCCATTTAGTTGCCCTGTGTTCATATTTGGATATTGTTATTTTTGAACTCTATTAATGCAATGAATTATTTTTATATTTAATTCTATTACATGTTTAATTTCTTTTAATTAATTATCAGTGCCAAATTTGATTTTATCAATTTGTTTTAATTACTATGTCTCCTATCTACTCCTTTTACATATCTGTGAAAATGGCATTCATGTTAATGGAGTAGAGCTCCCAACTTGGCTTAGGAGTTGATTAATTTAAAACCCCTGAGTTGTAATACTCAAGTGTAATATGTAATTGAGAATTGCTAGCTAACTCAATTTTCACTGACTCTAGTCCTTCCCTAGGAAGTGACTAGGACTTGTGAATCAGAGTTAGTGCTACCCACTTAACCTTCCATTGTAACTGCAAGAGGATAACTGAGTGGAAGCAATAAACCTTTACTATTCCACTTGGGGATAGACAACAAGGATAAAAATTCCAATTATCTCTCCTAACCAAGATCTCTTATTTCAAATACATAGCATCTCTTGCTATTGTTCGTTGCTTTAATTTCTCGCTGTTTATTTTTCCGTTCTCCACTTCAAAAATTACTCAGAAAATTTCTAACCAATAAATTGCACCTTGTGTCAACTCTTTGGGAAATGACATGGGAATTCCACTCTCAGTTATTTAATTTTAATTGTGACACAAATTAAATTGATAGTGGGAATTTCGTCGGTTGAGACTGTACTGACAACGCTGTTTTTATTAGAAATTCTTAACCGGCATTTTTCCACCCATCAATTTTTGGCGCCGTTGCCGGAGAGTTGCAACAGTGTGCTAAATTATTGGTTGGTGTAAATATTTTTTATATTTACATAATGACATTTTTTATTATTATTTTATTTGTGTGCTTTCTGTTTATTAGTAGTTTTATTATTAAATTTTCTTAATTTATTTTACTACCATGAGCTCTATGTTTCTTTCATTGATTGACGCGTTCATTACCGGATCCGAGCTTAGCCGCATTTGATCCTGAGATCGAAAAGACTATTTCACGTATTAGGCGAGCTCAGCGTCAGTTAGCCTCTGAGGGTGGTGAAGGGGTTTCACCCAATTCGCCAGTCCTATCTGAGGTTGAGTCTGAAGCGTCATTTGAGGAAGAAACTAGTTCCTCTTCTACTGATTCTATTTACGCGCGCATAGGGCGTGCTAGCACTGCAAATAGAGGGCATATCAAGGAGTGTGCGAACGCACAAGCTTGTGCGGCCGCACAGGTGACAAAAAATGCAGTTTTGTGCATACGCACGGTATGGTGCGCACGCATAGATGCCCTATTTCACAAAAATTTTTCTTCAAAATTCTAAGGTACCAAGCCTTAGTTCAATGAAAGCTCAACCACAAAAACATTCAAACATCCAAAATTTCATGACCCACATGCAAGTTTACCTACTAAACTCAAAATTAAACTAATCCTAAGCAAACCAAAATAAGCAAAAATGCAATAAACCAAAATTATATACAAGAAAAAGGGTAAGGACAATGTTACCATGGTGGAGAGTCCCCACCTAGCACTTTGGTTTATTGTCCTTAAGTTGGACTTATAGAGAGCTCTCATCAAACCTCCTTGAAATCCCACCCAAGCTTGTATTCTCCAAGGCTTTTGAAACTCCAAAGCTTGTCTTCCAAAATCTTGTCGTGAATTCCTTTCATTCCATCTAGGTAACAAGCATTTGAAATTCCCAATTCCCAATTCCCATAGCACAATAGCAGCAAGACTCACAAGGCAATGTGTGAGAATTCATAGGATAAAAAGGAAACAAAACCAAAGGTAATAAGAACAATTAAAATGAACTCCTAAAACTAGTAAAAACAAGCAATCAATCAAAAATAACTATTCACATATTCACATATAAACATATTTATGATCAATCAAAATTATGCTATTCACACTATTTACATATGCACAATAGCCAATAACAAGCACCATTACAACTCCCTGGCAATGGTGCCAAAAATTTGATAGCGGCCTAAAGTGGGTTCGGAATTTTATCTCAAAATAAGATCGGCATTGTAGGTATAGTTCCAAACCCGACAATTGACCAATATCAAATTTCAATATGAAAATATCACAATTCAAATCAATTAATAACTGGGAGTTTTAAGTCCCAAGTCGTCTTCCCTAGGAGTTGTAATTAAAGTGCTCAATTATTGGCTCTGAGAGAAATGGGGGTTGGATGATAACAATTGGCAAGAAATTAAAATGTAAGAAGGTAACTTAACATGCAAAAAACTAAAAGGAAAGCAAGTAAAAGTAATGAAAATAGAATTCAAATGGTAAAAAGAGCTCTTGGTGAGAATTGAGTAATTAGGGCTTGCTATCCTAGTTGTGGACCACAAACATGGTAATTGTGTGTGGATTAATCCTAATTAGTCAACCCTACATCGAGGATAAGTCAACTAGGCATAACTAATCTCAATCCCTAAGTCCTAAGTCAACACTAAGGGGTCACTTAGAGTCAAGGGAAACCAAATTAATTAACAACCCTCACACAATGTGGAATGGACATCCACTACTCAAGTTCACCAAAACCAAACAATTTCTCAACCAAGAGTGAGAAAAACTATGCAAAAGCCCAACCAAGCATTTTATCAAACACATGGTGGGTATGAAAATAAATCATGAAAAATAACAAGGAATAATAAATGCTACAACTACCAAGCAAGGAAAAAAATAAAGATGGCAACTCAATAAAGCAATAAATGGCATGAAACATAAAGTTGCATTAAAAGTAAATTAAAGTGACAAGAGTGTGCATAAACATAAAAGACAACTAAAATGAGAAATTAACAAGATAAACAAGGGAATTAAGACAATAGAACAAAGAAAGGTAGAAGAAAGTAGATTAAAACAAGAATTAAAGTAGCAATTACAAGGAAATTAAACTAAAAACCCTAGGTTCTAGAGAGAATGGGGAGCTTCTCTCTCTAGAAAATGAACTACATTATGCTAAACTAAATGCTAATTGCCCCCCTTCACATGGAGTGAGGCCTTGTCTAATATAGGAAGAATCAGCTTCAGAGGGTCCAAAAATTCGGCTTTGGAGGCCCAAAAATCGCCCCCCAACGATTTCCTCTCTGCGTCGTAAGCGCTGCGTCAATTAATTTAGCGCGCTGCCCTGATGCTTTCTCCTTCCCCTTAATTCTAATCCTTCTTAATTCTTCTTTCTTTCTTTCTTTCTTCCTTCTTACTTCCTTCTTCCTCCCTTCTCTCACCACCACCGGCGGACTACCACCAGAGACCACCAACTCCGGCAGCTACAATTTCCTTTCCTTTTCTTCTCTTTCTACTCCTCTTCTCTCATTCTTACCCCCATTCATCTTCCTATTTTCATCTTCTTCTTAAGGTTTTTTTTCTTTCTCTGTTCTACTTTTTCACTCTTCTTTTATTTATTGCATTTAACTATTTTATTTATTTTTAATTTTATATTAGCTTTGTTATTTATAATTTCTCTTTCATTCTTTTATCTTGCATTTTTATGTTGGTGTTGGAGCTTTATTTGAGTGATTATTTTGCTATATTTTAACTTGTGGATATTATGAGGAGTGCTTGGACAATTGACATTTTATTTTGGGTCTCATATTTGCTTGGATTGATTACCTTAATTTCTATTTTTAAATTGCACACCAAGTGTTTGTCAAAAAGCTCACATGGCATTTTGATTTCTTGTCTATTTTTTTCTTAAACATTAATGCCTCTTTTTCATAACCCTTGCAGTCCATGTGTGTTGAATATATTAGTCATTAATTGTCAACATACAAGTGATCATTATTTTGTTACATGTGACTATTCATGCTGCTATTGATGCTTGAGCTATTCTTCTTATGCTTGTTACTTGCATGCTTTTAACCCTCTTGCATCTAGTTGTTATGATATGCCTTCATGGCTTTTATTGATGTCTTCCATGCGTGTTGTAGCTACCATGTATTTAAGACATTATCTTTTCCTTTGGCATTCATTATTACTTGGACTTTCCTCCTTCTGGTTTTTAGTTATCTATATTTGACATTCTTTCTCTTTCTTCCTTCTTCAGGATGGCTACCAAGAGAAGAAAAGAGAAGGCTTCCGACAAAACACCGGCGAATAGAGGAACTAAAAGAGCACTGGTTAATGCAAAACCATCTACAAGTGTCAAAACACCTACCAAGCGGGTGAAAAGGACCATCCGAGTTGATGAAGCGGAAAAGGCATTTCCTGCACGGGACTCCACACGGTTTACTAACCATTACTATGAGCGGATGTTTCCCATCTTAGCGGAGAGGAACTACCATAATGAGCACCTCCTCATCCTTCCAACGCATTTCATTGACTTTGTGGTGCCTCGCATTAAAAGGAGACAGTGGGAATTCTTAAGGAGGCAGCCGCGGGAGCCCAATCTCTCTTGGGTGGTTGAATTCTACTCTAACTTTCACTTGCCTACCTTGCAGTCTGTCTATGTTCGCCAAAAGAAAGTCCCTATCTCCGAAGGTGCCATTCAGAGAGTACTAGATCTTCCACCTAGCCCAGAGGGGTTGGATGCCTATCAAGCGGCCCAGCTTGAGCGCCAGACATACCAGTTTGACTGGGACAGTGTCCTTGGAGTCATCGCCCAACCTGGCAGCAACTGGATCTATAGACAATACCGGGATTGACCCAAGAGCATCTCCGCCCAAGCACTCGCCTTGGTGGCTCGCGTGTGGGCACAGATCATGTCCCACTACATCTTTCTGAGCACTCATGAGTCCACATTCACTGCTGACATGGCTGTTATTGTCTGGTGCATTCTTACAGAGCAACCTCTCAACTTGCCCCCGACTCATCCGGCAGGCTATGGGACACGTGCAGATCGCGGGCAACCTACCTTTTCCCACGTTGGTTACAGATTTGGTCTTTATGGCGGGAGTCCCCTATCGGGCTGGGATACGAAGGCTATGATACCTAGAGATGATTAGTATGTCCCGAATGGGAAGTATATAAGACCTCCCGTACCTTCTGCAAGCCGGAATGAAGGCCCGTCCTTCGACACCCCTTCTTTTTCCGCCCCACCATCATCCACACCTCAAGCACCACCACCATCCAACAATCAGTTACTACTTGAGATCCTTGAGAGGTTAGACCGGCAAGGCCGGCGGATCGAGCAAATAGAGCACCGCAACAAGCTAGCGCCGATACACTTACTTGAAGGAGCTCATTGTAAGTACTCATCCACCTCCAGAAGAGACCGATACCCCGGACTCTACTTCACATGACAACATGGCGAGCCATGATGAGCCGAATAGTGGAAGTGATGCTCCTAACCCCACTTTTCTCATCACTGATGGCATAGAGGATCTTGCCAAGCCTTAAGTGTAGGGAGGTCGGTAACTGACTTCTGAAGGTAACATCTCTCTCTCTCAACACCAATATTTTATTTTTCTTTTGTTAGATAGGATAACTTGCATGAGTAGTAGTTGCTTGCATTTAGGTACTACTTGGTTGAGTGATAAATTCTTTTTCAAGACACTATTTTATAGCATTTCACTAACTTAAATCAAAATTTTTGTTAAACTTGTTTGAAGATATTTAATTTGGAACATGGTTTTAGAGCTCGAACACCCAAAATCAGTAAGATTTTTTATCCTACTTGTTTGGTTGCATTTTATCAACCAATATTTTATTTTGGTGTGTGTTGTTCTCTCTAAAATTGTGATCTATATCTTGCTTGATTCTATATTAACATGGTTTAATGTATGCATACACGTATGTGATTGAGGCCTTGTTTCACTATAGCTCACATATCCCTATGGCCTCACCCTATCATTACCTTTTGCAACCCCATGTTGAGCATATCTTATCCTATTTATTCTTTATTTTAGCACATCATTAACTCTAAGCGTAAAACAATAAATGTCCCTAATTTGAATCCTTGATTAGCTTAGACTAGTGAGGTGCACATGAATTAAGTGTGGAAAAATTGAAATGGGGAATACATGTTTAGGGAATTGGGTATTTTAGTTTCTTATGTGAAAATGTGAAAATAGTTTGAGCACTTGTTCATGCATCTAGCACATTAATCATATGCACTAATTCACGGAAAAAAAATATATAGAAAAAAAAAAGAAAAAAATTATATATGAATAATGAGAAAAGAGAAAAAGAAAAGAAAAGAGCAAATAAATAAAGGGGGACAAAATGCCCCAAGACTAATAAGTGAAATAATGCATATGACTTGACTTAAAGGATATCAAGGTGCATGAACTTGTGGAAAAATAGTTAATGGATGGCTAGGTTTTGCATTGTAATGACTTGGAATGTCTTAGGTTAGGTGAGAAGTTTAGGTTAATCAAGGATTCAGATTTTAGTCCACTTGACCAAATACATTCCTACCTTGACCCTAACCCCATTAAAACCCTTGAAAAGACCTCTTGATATGTGTATTTGTGCATTAAATTGTGTTGATTGGTAGAAGAAAAGTAAGTCTTAGAGAGCAAGATTTGTAGAGAACCGAGAGACTCGACCCTCAAACACTATAGTGATTAGAGTGTATACACTTCCAGTGAGGGTTCGATGCTCAATTCTGTGTTCCCAGCTTTCATGAGCTTTCTTCTATCAAGTTTACTTGTATCTTATTGTGTGATTTGAATTAGTGGAATT
Source organism: Arachis ipaensis (assembly GCF_000816755.2). Taxonomy (NCBI): domain Eukaryota; kingdom Viridiplantae; phylum Streptophyta; class Magnoliopsida; order Fabales; family Fabaceae; genus Arachis; species Arachis ipaensis. The sequence goes on along the minus strand of NC_029792.2, from coordinate 63,998,680 downwards.
TATTTATGTTTATCTTGGAGAATTTTTTACTTTTAACCAAGTAAGAAAAAAGCATTTTAGCATGTAGCTGCATTCATATAATGCAATGAATTATTTTTATATTTAATTATATTACTTTTTTAATTTTTTTAATTAATTATCAGTGCCAAATTTGATTTTATCAATTTGTTTTAATTACTATGTCTCCTATCTACTCCTTTTACATGTCTATGAAAATGGCATTCGTGTTAATGGAGTAGAGCTCCCAACTTGGCTTAGGAGTTGATTAATTGGAAACCCTTGAATTGTAATACTCAAGTGTAATATGTAATTGAGAATTGCTGGCTAACTCAATTTTCACTAACTCTAGTCCTTCCCTAGGAAGTGACTAGGACTTGTGAATCAGAGTTAGTGCTACCCACTTAACCTTCCTTTTTAACTGCAAGAGGATAACTGAGTGGAAGCAATAAACCTTTACTATTGCACTTGGGAAAAGACAACAAGGATAAAAATTCCAATTATTTCTCCTAACCAAGATCTCTTATTTCAAATACATAACATCTCTTGCTATTGTTCGCTGCTTTAATTTGTCGCTATTTATTTTTCCATTCTCCACTTCAAAAATTACTCAAAAAATTCCTAACCAATAAATTGAACTTTGTGTAAACTCTTTGGGAAACGACTTGGGAATTCTACTCCCAGTTATTTAATTTTAATTGTGAAACAAATCAAATTGATAGTGGGAATTTCGTCAGTTAAGACTGTACTGACAACGCTGTTTTTATTAGAAATTTTTAACCGGCATTTTTCTACCCATCATCCATAAACTCATTTTCCCCAAGCCAAGAGGTGGAAATTTAGCCCATACTAAAAATTGACATTTTCCACAAACACTTGGTGGGCAATAACATAAATCATGATAAAATTGAGAAAATGCTTGAAACTATGAGCAACAAATGATCAAAAGCAACAATAGCAACTCAATCAAGCATATAACAATCATCAATCATCAAAATCATCAACAAGAAATCAAAATTGCAAAAAAGTATATATATTAACAATATGACTTTAATTACAAGAAAGAGTATCAGAATTGTAACTATAAAGAGTAGTAATTAAGAGATACTTATAGTGGAGGCTAGCACAAACCAAGATAAAAAATGAAAATGGCACTTGAAATGTAAAACCCTAATATAAACCCTAATGGTATTAAGGGAAAACATAGAGAAAAACTAAACTAAAGCCTCCTACTACGATTCTAAAAGCTACCCTAATGATATGCTCACCTTCCTCAATGTTTGCCCCCTCCAATATAAGCTTCGGGTATCCAAATTGGGCCTTCAATCCATCAAAAATGCGAGTCACATGCATTTTTAACGAAGGCATGTGCAGGCACTTGAGTGTACGCACAAGGGGTTGTGCCACGCACACTTCGCGATACATTGGATGATTGTGCAATGCGCACGATGCTGTGTGCTCGCACACTTGGCCTTGATTTGCTACCTATTCGTACGCACAAGGTGCTGTGCGCACGCGCACAACGCTTTGTTCTTCTCCTTTGTTTCTTCATGCTTCCTCCTCCTTGCATGCTCTTCTTCCATCCTCACCAAGCCATTCCTACCTTGTACATCTGAAATCACTAACAAACAATATCAATGTATCGAATAGAAGGCAATTGGAATAAAATAGGTTGAATTAGGCACAAAAGAGCATGTTTTCATAATCAAGCATAATTTAGGAGGAAAGCTCAAAAGCATGCTATTTAATGGAATAAGTGTAGGTTTATATGATGAAATCCACTCAATTCTAACAAAAAGTTATCGTAAAATATGGATTCATCATGGCTCTCTTTTGGTCTTTTGATTATTTTGATGTAGTTGTTCTTTCTCACTTTTGTATATTATACTCGTTGCCTTAGAGGCTTAACTTGAGAGATAGGATGTTAGCTGTATTATACATCAAAACTTTGCTATATTTCTATTTTGGCTAGCCGGCTAAAATTCCGCAGGCTGTGACTAGTCTTCTTTTGTATACTATTTATATATATACTTGATTGCTCTGTTTATTCAATTTATCTTTTGTGCCTACGTATTTAGTTATCGTGTGTAAATGCTTCGCATTTTTTATCTCTGCTTTTTGTGTCTTTGAGCTTTATTCCTTCATCGGGATTCTAATATTAATATATCCTTGATTATATATTACTGTATGAACTTTAGAACTGTCATGGCGCTTTGTTATCCTTTGCTTTATAGCTAGAAGTAAGGCTTTGGGTGATAGGGTGTTACACATGATCTTTTAGTATGAGATATTCATTTTTCAATCCTTCGTCAAGATGACGATGAAGGAACACTACAAGAAAAATACCAAGTTTCATTGAATTTAGTGTCGAACGTTAGCGGCGAGTTCTCTGTCAGATTTACCATCAGAATTGTTGTTCTAACGATAACCTCAACAATAAGATTTTGGGGCGCTCACTGCCGTCAAATTTATCGGCGGGTAAATCCAACGGTAACGTTGTTTAATGAAACGTTGCATTTTTGGCACATGGAAAACGTTAGCATCCGATCAATCTGACGGTAAATTTGGGGCCAAATTCAAACGTAAAGTCCTTCCCCTCACTTGTCTAACATTGTTCTGTCTCTCTCTCTCTCCCTCTCTCTCTCTCTGCTCACACCTCCGATGGCAACAGTCACCGTGGCCACCATCAGAGCTATTTCCTCTAAGCTCAGTTAGAGTTTCCTTCTTTTGTTGTCTGCATGATAATATTCTAGATTGATTTTCTATCTTAGAATATAACAAATTATTTAAATTTTACATTGAACTTACTTTTTCTAGGATAGAGTTTTAGGACGGAAGTGGGAGAAGGTCGCATAGTGGCGCCTTCTCAAAACCCATGTTTGTTGGAAAATTGTGAAGTTATAAGGGGTTGCACACTAGAATGGTTAGGATTTATTATTTTATTGAATGCTTGTATGTTATTGATTTATGCATGCAACTGCTTCCTATATGAAAACTGTTGTTTTGGTTTGATGGATGTCGCTGAATTAAGGAGAAGTTTTGCAGAATTATCATTTAAATTGTATTTGTAATATGTATTTCATTGATTGTAAAAATAGTTCTGTGAATGTAAAATAGTAAGCATTGTTTCACATATTTGAGTTACCATCATTCGGTATTTGTAATTTATATTTTTCGTAGTTTGAAGTACTATTTCTATTGTTATTATCAGTGTACTAGAGATGGATGGAAAAAGATAATTTAAAAAAAAATGCTACCGTCAGAAAACAATTCAAAAGAATATTTTCGTCGCATTACTGTCGGATGAACCGTTGGTAATATAACGGGAAAACGAATGATGTGGGGCCAATGTTACCATCGGAAATATTCGACGGTAATGTCCAACACAATCTGTTTTCATATTAACTATATTCCATCGAAGAATCTGACGGTAATTACTGTCGGCAAAAAAAATCCAATGGTAAATATTTACCGGCGAGGTTTATACCGTCCGATTGTTTTTGACGGTAATTAAATTACTGCCGAATTTTTTTCTATTTTTTGACAATAAATCCGACAGTACTCAGAATTTTTCTTGTAGTGGTAGATCATGACTTTGGCTTTATCCTTCTGGGATGCTTTATTTTCAACCTTAATGGTATCTCCAAGATCCATTGAATCAATATGAATTTCCGCATCTAATATCCAAGATAAGTAGTTGTTTCCAGATATATCAAGAGCATTAAATTTAAGATGAGAGAGAATTGATATGATGAAATTTATTACCTGTGTCTTCCTAAATTTTGATTAGAGTCACGTGCTGATAATATGTTATAAAATAACTAAATAAGAAAGAGGAAATAAATATAAAATAAAGAAGTATAAATAGAGAACTTTAGCATTAATATTCACTAATATTATTATCTCAATATAACAGAGATAATTCATATATTGCTTGACAATTCACTTTCATATGTTGAAACGTACATATATATAGAGAGATATTTTTATTAGTCTTGTGCTTCTATTATCTCAGACTATGCCCCCTATTTATACATGTACAAAGTTAACTTTTTCAAGCTTTGGAAAATGGGCACCTCCATCATTAAAGGTTTGAACCACCCAAATAATTTTGATTGGAGGAATAAGCCATGAGTGTTTAATTGATGGTCATCCATATTGCAACATGATATTATTAAATACTATTGCTTGTGATGTTCTCCTTCTCATTCTCCTACAAATTTTCAAACCACGTTAATTGGGAAAATCAGCAAAAAAATAAAGAATAACAACAAATAAAAAATATTCATAATAATAAATGAGATAAACCAAGAGTTATTATTATTATCCATTCACATTGAGAATTTCACCAACATTGAAACCAGAAACTTTGACAAACCCAGTACAAAGGGACTTTCTTTGAATTTGAATTTAATTTGAAACACTTTTTGCAGCATGCTTCAAAGTTCAAAGAAGTGTATAAATTTGAACAAAAAATGTACAAAAAAGAAATTTAATTTGTGCTACTGAAGGATGAGAAATGATGAAAAATAATTTTACCATAGCACCATCAACAATTCAGAATAAAAAAATCAGCAACCAAGATTAACAACTCAGAATCAAAAAGACCAACATAAACAATTCAGAATTAGCATAAGCAACTCTGAATAATAAAAATTCCAGCATTAACAATATAGTGAAGCACTGCACCATAGCATCATCAACTCAGAATCAGAAAAATTCACAGCCAACAACTCAGAAATTAGAATAAATAAAATTAACAAAATAACCAAAAGTAAATTGAGGCAGCAGTGCTTATCGGTGGCGATGGAGGAAGGAAGGTGACGGCACGACGAATACTCCACAGCCAAGATAAGAGAGATGTCGCAGTGAGAGAGACATATAGAGAGCTCGGAGCCTCGGATAGAGAGAGAGAGAGAGAGATAACTTGAAGAGAGAGATAGGCACCAACAGATCGAGCAGAGATGACGACAGAGGAGTCCTTCGCGGTGGCAATGCCAACATTTCCGAGCAAGGCTTCGTGCGACGTCGAGGAGAAGAGGATTGAGGAGAAGCGAGTAGACCTTCCACGAGCGATGACGGCACCCAAGTCTATCTACGTCGGTAGCGACAACACCGGCTATCGAAAGAGAAGAGCTTGGCGATAGGATGGGGCTGGGTCCCTACCATCGTTAGGGTTCGGGTTTGAGCAGAGAGAGAGAGAGAGAGAGAGAGGGGGGCAAGCGGCAGGTGAAGCCTGAAGGGTTTTATTTATTTTTTAACATATATATATATATACCACTAAACCAGAAAAAACTGGCCAGTTCTAACGGTTCACTGGTTAACTTTCGGTTTGGCCAATTTTTACTCCGATTTTTTGCATGGTAGTTCTTTATGTCAACCGAACTGGACAGATGATCGGTTTCCATTTAAATCGATCGAACTAGCCGGTTCGATTTGGCTTTTAGAATAATGGCTTTTCCTTCCTCCGCTTTTTCAATATATAAATTTTTGTTGGAGAGTACAAAACTTATTGACATCTCACATAAATTACATATAGCACATAAATTTTTATACATAGCAAAAAATTTTATTAATATAGCATAGATATTTTGCATATAGCACATAAATTTTCGCTACGAGTATATTTTGTTTGTTGGGTGAGTCAACTGTGATCTTTCAAAGAGTTCTATGTTGTGCATAAAAAAATTGTGTTGTGCATAAAAGATTTGTGCTGTGCACCAAAATTTTTGTGTTGTACATATTTTGTTAGTTAGACGTCAATGTTTTGGACATGTAGTCCTTCAAAAGTTTTTGTGCAGTGCACCAAATTTTATGTGCTGTGCATCAAATTTTCTATACTGTGTACTAAAATTTTTTTGTTGTGCATATTTTGTTGGTTGGGTATCAATGTTATAAGCTTGTGGTATTTTAAAAATTTGCTCTATACACTAAATTTTTTGTGCTATACATAAAAAATTCTGTGATGTGAATCAAAATTTATGTGCTCTAATTTTCTGAACATATATAAGATAAGAAGACGAAGAAGATGTCGACAATGATAATGATAATAAAAGATAATGAGGAGGAAAAAGAAGGAGGAAAAGAAATTAGACAAGAAGAAGAAGAAGAAGAAGAAGAAGAAGAAGAAGAAGAAGAAGAAGAAGAAGAAGAAGAAGAAGAAGAAGAAGAAGAAGATGATGATGATGATGATGATGATGATGATGATGATGATGATGATGATGATGATAATAATGATGACATTGTTGAAGACAAAGCGTGTAAAAGAATAAGTTATTGAAGATGATAACAACGATGATCATGTTCAAAAAAGAAATGTGTGTATCTGACTTAATTAGGACTTAATTGATAAAATTGTTTGACCATATAACTTAAATTTATGAAAATATTGCCTTAAGAGACATAAGATGGAAAAAAAAGGACCTAATAATAGGAATCTTGACTATTCCATGTCTCTTTGTCAAGCATCTGAAATTCTACAACATCAATTAAAATAAAATTTGGGACCAAATTAAATCCAACAATGTTGATGCACCACTATTTTGTGGTACATCTTGTGCTTAATTTAGTGGATTTTATCCACTAAACTCACACTTATTCATTGAATTTGCATGTTTTACATTTTCCTTCCCAATTTTGTGCTATGATTAAAACATGCTTCTTTGGCCTTAATTTTGCTATGTTTAATCCACTCTTATTACCATTCGATACCGTGATTTGTGTGTTCAGTGTTTTTAGGCTTTATAGTGCAGGAATGGCTTAGAGGATGGAGAGGAAGCTTGCAAAAATGGAAGGAACACAAGAAATAAAGGAGACAACCAGCGAGCATCGAGGCCCACGCATGGCTCACGCGTGCGCGTACCTGACGCGTACGCGTGAAAGGCGAAAGAGCACAGCAACGCGTGTGCGTACCTGACGCGTACACGTGACCCGTGAAGAAGACCATCGACGCATACGTGTGACATGCGCCACGTGCAGAAATCGCAGAAAACACTGGGGGCGATTTCGGGCTGAGTTTGGACCCAGTTTTCGGCCCAAAAACGTAGACTAAAGCCAGGGGACAAGCAGGGACTCAGGTGATTTCTCATTATTCATAATTTTAGGTTTTAGATGTAGTTTCTAGAGAGAGAGGTTCTCTCCTCTCTCTAGGTTTTAGGATTTCTCTTAGTTTTAGATTTACTTCTTCTCAATTCCAGGTTTAATGTTTCTTTAATTTAGTTTCTCTTCTACTTTTATTTGTTCTATTATTCTAGTTTATTTGTTTCCTTTGTTGATTACTTTATGTTGCTATTTGGTTTATGAACTCTCATGTTTAATTTGATTTTCTATTTAATGCAATTTGAGGTATTTCAGATTTATGATTTTTTTTACGTTATTGATGCTTTCAATTCAATCTATATTTCTCTCCTTTTGGCTTTGGTTGAGTAATTGGAGACTCTTGAGTTATCAAACTCCTTTGTTGATTGATAATTGGAATTTGCTGGTTGATTTGGATCCCTCTAAAGCTAGTCTTTCCTTAGGAGTTGACTAGGACTTGAGGAATCAAATTGATTAGTCCACTTGACTTTCCTTTATTTAGTAAGGGTTAACTAAGTGGGAGCAACGGACAATTCTCATCACAATTGATAAGGATAACTAGGATAGGACGTCTAATTCTCATACCTTACCAAGAGTTTTCTTAATTATTGATTTACTTTCTTGTAATTTATTTTTCTTGTCCTTATTCAAAAACCCAAAAATATACTTTTTCCATAACCAATAATAACTACACCTCCCTGCAATTTCTTGAGAGACGACCCGAGGTTTAAATACTTCGGTTTATTTTATTGAGTTTTCTTAAGTGACAACAAATTTTTGTATGAAAGAATTATTCTTAGTTTAGAAACTATACTTGCAACGAGAATTTACTGTGAATTCTTTACTAGCAAAAGTCCGTTCATCAAATGTCACTATATTGAATGATCATTTATGTTGATTCTAATAGAAGGGCATAACTATACTGGGGATATGTGGAACACATCATATGGCCCATACTATAGGAAGCCATGGTGTGTATTAAAGCAAAAATAAGACATTTATGATTAGGGAAAAAAATGACACGTTTAAAAGAAATTCAAAATCCAAAATGAGCATGCTAATATATGTCAATGTCACCATAAGAAAATGTTGAACTATAAAGAGTGGCTCAAATTGTTTAGAAGATAAGAAGGCATGAACTCAATGTGGCTGGTGTAAAAATGTAGATTGGATTAGTTTCAGGTGAAATAAATTACAAACATCCTATCTTATCTTTCCAAATGAAAATGATGAAGAGATTATTGAATTTTTAGACTTGAGTTGGTATAATATACCTTGAAGCAACTTTTGAACTTTTACTAATCTAGTACTCTCTAAATGAGTCGATTATTTCTTGAAATGATTGAAAAATAAAAAGTTCTATTCAAGATATAATTATTGATGTGCATATTTTTATTAACATAAGTTTTTGAGAAAAGTGATTTTATAATATAATATTAGAGCTCTTATAACTAAAAGGTCTAGAGTTTGATTTTTGTTGAACTTAAAAAAAATCAGCAAAAGACAAATTAAAAAATGCCTATACTAAATTTATACATACTAAAAAAGGCTCGTGTTAGGAGTGTGTTAGAGATATTATAACTATTGATGTATCTCCTCCTATCCGTTTAAGTTTTTTTAAAAAAGTGGTATTATTGTATAGTTATGCAATGTATACTAATATAACTAACTAATGATTGCTATTACCTTGATGCATTCTTGGGTTCATCTTGGTGAATGGTTTGAAGAATGTTAAATCCAATTTAGAAAACTCAAGTAAAGAGGGATTCATTGTATTTCTTGTCTCATAAGCGTGAATGAACCATTCTGCCTCCCATCTTGGAGCCATGCAACGCAATGGAATCTCCACAGAATGATCAATTAGGAGTGATAACTAGTTGTTATTGTTACCTTCATTCTTAATTTTTGTAGAATATTTCTATAGAATTTTTGACAAAAAATCTACCCCTTCATTCATTTTAGTTTCACCCTCCAATCCATAAAATAAAGCTTCATACAATGATAAAGTTCCCTCAAAATAATCAATTGACTGGCATTCTTTAAAATCACCCTTTGCATCTAGAAAGTTAAGACAAACATCTAAAACAAACAACACGATTTATGGAAATTATTTGTATGTGATAGATCCTCAATTAATAATAGAATTTAGGGTTAAGTACGATTTTAGTCTCTAAGGTATTGGCAAAAAAATTTTTTCGTCCCTAATCTTTTTTGAATACAAAATCGTCCCTAAGGTTTAACTTAGTTTTAAAATCTTTCTTTTCACTTAAATTTTAAATTTTATTACCAAATTACCCCTACTAAAAAAATTATAAAATAAAAAAAAGGAAAAAATAAGATAAAGAGAAGGTCTAAGCCCATCTCCTAACTGATTTTCAAATTTCGAATTTAATTTTGTTTCTAGAAGGGGTGAAGGGAGGTTGTTACATTCCTTTTTTTGCATAAAAAATCGTCTCTAAGGTTTAACTTAATTTTAAAATTATTATTTTTACTTAAATTTTAAATTTTATTACCAAATTACTCATATTCAAAAAAATTATAAAATAAAAAAAAGAAAATAAAGAAAACGGATGAAGGAGAAAGGGAATCACGCGAGGGGGGAGGAAAAAAGAAGAAGGGGGAAGGAAAGAAGGAAAAGAAAGGAAGAGGGGGAAAGGGGGACAGCGCCGACGAGACCTAGAGCCGTTGTTGCCGTCGGGAATCAGAACCAGAGGGAGAGAGAGCCACTGCAACTGCGTCAAACTCAGCTCCTCTGCGACAACCCCCGCTCCGTCATCCGCGTCGCCACTGCCTAGCCCCTCAACGAGCGTCGCATTGTCACCGAAGTCATTCTCGACCACACTCACGCCCTCTTATGCTGTTGCTGCCGCAAAGATAGCATCCTCCGGTAGGTCTTCTCCATCACCACCACCGGCTATTTACGCAAGGTCTGAAACCTTCTAGAGTCTTCTAATGGGGACTTGCTCTGACCCGTTTGCAGCTTCGATTCCAAAGGTACCAACCTCTCTCTCCCTCCAATTGCTGAAGGACTATGCTGAAGCTACAATGGAACTTGGTTAATCTTATTGGGAAACTTATCCTCCCTAGGGTTCCAATTTTGCTTCTATTTCTAATTTTGTTAATAAGATTGTTAAACCCACCAATTCTGATTCAAATTCTGTTAATCCATTGTTAATCACATTGTTTTCGATTCTAATTCTGTTTCTTATTTTGTTAATCTATTGTTCTTCTACTTCTGTTTCTTTTGCTTCCGATTCTGCTTCTATTTTTGATGCTTCTGATTTTGCTTATGTTTTTACTTCTATTTTTGTTTCCAATTCTGCTTATACTTCTATTTCTTCTGCTTCTGTTTCTATTTCTTATGCTTCTATTATTTTTGCTTCATTGTTGTTGTTGCTGAAGAAGAAGAAGAAAAAAAAGAGATGTTGTTGTGATGAAGAAGAAAAATACAAACTGAGTATTTTGGTAAGAGTATTTTGGTCCGAAGGATGATTTTAAAACTAAGTTAAACCTTAGGGACGATTTTGTATGCAAAAAAAGTTTGGGGAGGAAAAAATTTTTTGGCTTATACCTTAGGGACCAAAATTGTACTTAACCCTAGAATTTTATTTTGAAGCACTGCCAATGAAAAATAGTTTTAAATGTGTATCTAATTACGTAATGTCACATCAGAAAAATAACTACTTTTCACATTGACCGCGTGAATGGTCATCTAAAAGAATGAATGTGATTAAATGACTGTGTAAAATTAAATGCTTTACACTATCAGCATATCAAAATTAAACACTTATGTACTTAAATCAAAGATAAAGGATGTGCATTAACTTGATGTTCAATTTCTTTTTTTTTGAAAAAAAATGATTCAACACAACAAAGTAGAACATAGTGCTAGATAAAAAAGAAACAAATAAAGTACTCAAATAAGTGTACTCAACTCCTCTAAGACTTTCACAACTATAGTCTATAATAGAAACAAAATATATAATAATCTATAAAATGAAAAAATACTACAAGGAACATCGTTAAAATCGATGGCCAAATGGATGGCTAAGCTATCGATAATATTAAAAATCGACGGCAACATCGACGGCGAAAGTGGTCGCTATTAAGCTTGTCGATTTTTCAAAATTCTAATAAAATCGACGGCTTGCTAAGTTGTCGATAATAATTTAATAAAATCGACAATATTTCTGTCTATAATATGATTTTGAGAATTTTACCTTACTAAAATCGACAATATTGTCGTCAATATTATTATATAAAATTGACAACATTTCTATCGACATATGATTTAATGTAATCAATAATATTTCTGTCTATAATATGAGTTTGAGAATTTTACCTTCTTACTAAAGTGGACAACATTTTCGTCGATATATGATTCAATAAATATTTACGTCTATAATATGAGTTTGGGAATTTTACCTGCTTAATAAAATTGACAACTTTGTCGTCGATATTATTATATAAAATTGACAACATTACTGTTGATAGTTGATTCAATAAAATCGATAAAACGGCCCTCAATTTAATTATTTAGATATTGACAAATTCTTTGTCTATATTTTGTTTTTTTTTGTCAATTTTAAATTTAAAAAGTGGCAACGCTACCGTCGATTTTAATAGCTATATTTTTTAATTATCTTTTCTATTTGAAAAATAGTAAACAATTAATGCAAATAAACTTTTAAATATAGAAATAAAATTTATACAAAATATTATATAACATGACAAATAAAATTTTAAATATAAAAATAAAATTTATACTAAATATTAGATAATGAGTTTACAAACTTATCAAAATAATCTTCTAACATAAAGGATCAAGACAAGATAAATAACTAAACTTAGAGTTATATTCATTTAAATTGCAATCCACTAATAATGCAAAATATTCAAAGTAAAGTAAATAACCTACTCATACTCGTCTAAATAATTATCCGAGTCATCAAGATCATCAGAATCGTTCTCCTTTTTGAGAACTCTGTGGTTATCCTGGACGCTGCAGAATCAGTGGGAGTTTTCTACCTGGACTTGTGATTTTCTGAGAGCTTGGAAGAGTAAAAGGAGGAGGTGGGAGAACACGTGATCCAGAACTACTAGGACCCATGGCCCTCACATACTCAGTTAAGCTGCTCAATTGATGACTAAACTGATCCATCTGTGAGTTACTGGTGCTGAGATCCTCACGCAAGGATTCAACAATCTGTTGCCACTCTCTTTTCTCCCTTTGGTAGCGGTCTTCAAGCTCTCTATATTTAGCGGCATGTTGCTCAACTTCCCTATTGAGTATTGCGATTCGTTCTCTAAGATCCAAAACATCAATGCTGGTGGTCGTGGTTAGCCCATCAACTCGAGGTCGCACCATGGAAGAGTCTCTTACCTCACCCATGCCATATACCCTACCTTTCCATTTTCTACCCACTATCTCAATCCATATACTTTTCTCATAGACAGGCGGTGGATCAGTTACACCAGCCTCTATAGCAGTCTGCCGCTCTTGCTCAGCCTAAAAGATACGCACTTAAAATATATCCTACAATGAGGAGAAATGATTGATAAATTACTATAAGTATCAATAATGCAAAAGCTAACGGGATATGTGAAAAAAATAGTTACAATGAATAAAGGTAAGTTACCTTTGTCTTTCGGGAGTGTTCATTAACCCATTGAGTTCTATCCACTTTGCGAGTATGAGTGTGCTCAAAAACTCATCCATACGTGATGGTCTTCGAAGCGAATAATTCTACATAATATAACCAAATTATCAACAAATATGGGTGTACAATTGATGGTGTACTGAACTAAGCGATTGATGATGTATATACTTAAAGCCATGTATCAATAAAATCTCTTTATTCAAGTTTTATCAGACCTTAATATTGATATCTACTTTTTCAGATTATATCATAAATCTGATACACAGAGGTTTCTGTGCAAAAGTCATTCTTCATATAGAAAGCAACCATATTGTTAATAAAAATAACAATTTACAAAATAATATATTCAATGAACTACACAGAATTAAGTCCCTAGAGGATAGGACATTATCGCATTCTGATCATATAATTAAATTCTTCAAGAAAGAACCAATTTTAAAAAGATGAAGACATAAAAAATATTGGAAAAATAAACATGTGACTGACAATAAAAGCAGAAACTAATTATTTTCAAGAAAACGTATATGTAATGTAAAGCATATTTAACTCCAAATATCTTAGCTATATAATAATTTCAAAGGATAAGTGTTATTTATGAAAACATAGTAAAGTAGTAGCCAAAGCACCAAGAACTAATAGGTACATTAAGTACAAAAAATCGAGTATTCCTATAATAGATCCATAACCTGATTTTTTGCTTCTGAACTTGACTCATACTTGAAACGGGCAATCTTGCAAGTAACAATAAAACTAGTTTCTTTTAACTAATTCAAAGATCTTATCACAACAACCTATATATTTTAACATTGAATGCCCACAGAACTAATTTAGATGTCTTCCTGGTAAGAAAAGTATAAACGAAAAAGTGTATATAGAAATTACCAAGTTCCAAGACTAGTTCATGCATAGCATAAGAGTCTTGGATTAGCTGTGAAATTTTGGTCACACTAAAATTCTGCAAGAAGTACTGCTTTCAATCTGTGGTGGCTTTTTAACTCTAATTATGTTTACACAGGGTTCGAAAAAGAGGGAATAATACTTTTTCCGCTACAGGAGGTTGAAATTATTCTTATAGCTCATCCTACTCAAATTAATCAATGTACCTTACAATACAAAACTCTCCACTCTGTCCACTCTGTCCACAATATTTTACCCTCCACTCTGTCCACAATATTTTTTGAGTATCATCATCTGCCTCATCAAAACTCAACCAAGGCTTGTTATAATTTTCCTTAAAAACCTGAGAAATATGCCTCAAGCTAGGCTTAGGTCGGTGCCAACTACATCAAAAACAAAAAAAAAATGACAAGGACATATTACTTAGTAAAAATGAGACATGCTATTCATAAAATATAAAGCAAATAACAAACCATTTGGCACCATCATATCTACGCTTGAGAGCACGTGCGCTGGAGTGACCAGTGGCAGTGGATGTTCCTTGACCCTGAGTATCTTGGGTACCATTAGATGTGGTTTGTCTTTTCCCACAAGATCCTGCTCAACTGGGAGCTACAATAACTGGACCACTCTGCACACCATGTGAGTGCATAATCTTGGCACACCCGGAGAAGGCATCATGTGTATCTAAGGCTCCTGACGAGAGGGGATAGTAGTAGCAATAGGTGGCAGTCTCCCATTGGTCGGAGCAGTCGTGCCTAATGATAACCCAACGAGAGTGTATGGATCCGCATGCAAGTCAAGGTGGTGACCGGTAAAAATCCTAGGCCTCCCTTTTCGACCTCAGCCACGGCCACGACCGTGATCTCTGTCTCTACCAACCATATCCTGTACACATTGAAATAAGCAAGTTATTATCCATAACATAACCGAAACAAAAAATTACGAAATATGAATTAAAATAAATTAACAGATTTGAAAACTAAGAATTTACAACTAAAACCTTAATCTGAGAATTTTAAACTTCCATCATCATCAATGTAAGCATCATCGTCATCATAGACCTCAAGGTGTATGTGGTTCAAGTATTAGTTTGTTACAAAGATTTCATTCCCATGGAAATCAAATATACCCAAGGGAAAGGTGGGAATTGAAATGATGGTATTTTGATTCCTAGAATCAAACTTACTTGAGAATAGCTTTTCAAATTTTGAACCAAATATGAGAATATGATATTTCCATCGTTAAATTTCTAGAAATTATTTATAATTCCCCCAACCGCACACACCATCAATGTCATCGTCCTCCTCAATATTTACATTAGGAACCTGGAGGTCAGCTACTTGAAGTTGTATCATATCACATGACATAGATGCTAATGATGGTGGAAACTCGGTTTCTGAAATGATCCCAGCATGTGGAGGGTTATCACTCTGATACATGATGTGAGGGTTTTCGTCAGTTAGGAAATTTCACAAAATAATTCTGTTGCTAGTGTAGTTCCCAACCAAAAAAGAACACTCAATCAAAGTTTTAATGTGGTTGTCACATGTACAAACCCCAATATAAAGAAGTATTTAAACATTGGGTCATCTCACAAGGAATTACAATAAAGTGATCAATTATTGGCTATGAAGGGGCAAGAGGGTTTGATTTGAAATAAGCAGGAAATGTAAATTGCAAGAAAGTAAATGACAATTAACTAATAAAGGGAAGGAAAAGAATTCTTGGCCAAGCATGAAAATTGAGATCACCATCCTTGTCTACAAACCATGTATTGATAATTATGAGGGACCAACCCATCAAGTCTACTTTTATACTTGAAGTACGTCAAATAGGCTTGATCAACATTAACCCATAAGTCCCAACCTAGCTACTAATTGACTTAGTAGTAGGCTAGCATTCATGGGTATCAAATTGACCACTGAGGGTTCTTAAATCACCAATTCAATGAGTGAACAAAAGTACTCTATAACTAGTGAAAGCATTTTATCTAACACCTAGAGTGTAATAAAAGTAAACATCACAAAATGCAAGAATTAATAAAAGCTATAACTAACATAAGGGAGAAATCAACAATTGCAACTAAAATAAACATAAAAAGACATGTAAACATAAAATTGCATGAGAGGAAATCCAAATCTAACAAGGGTTCATAAACATAAAAGAGAGCAAATAAGAAATTAACAAGAAAAAATAAGAAGATTAAGACAATAGAACAATAAAATATAAACAGAATTAAAATAAAAACAAGAATGAAAAGTTGGATCTAAGGAAATTTAAAAACCTTCTCTCTCTAGAATTCTAACCTAAAACATGATGAAAACTAAACTATAACTATCCCCCCCTCATTTCCTTACAATTCTTGGGTTCAAAAGCACCAGAAATGAGTTGGATTTGGGCATCTTTAAGCTAAGACATCGCCCCCAGCGTTTTGCCTTTAATGAGGTCACGTGCCACTTGTCACGCATACGCATGGGTCACGCATACGCATCACTGTCAACTCTCCTTGTCACGCGCACGTGTCTATCACGCGTACGCGTCACTGGGAGATTTCCTTCCCATGCGCACGCGTGGGCCACATACACGTGTCGCTGGGCAGATCACCAAAATCCAATTTGTTCATAAATTCTCCATTTTTGCATGCTTTTTCTTCATTTCTTCAACCCAATCTTTGCCTTCTAAATTTGAAATGACTTAACAAACATATCAAGGCATCGAATGGAATTAAAGTGAATTAAAATTATCCATTTTAAGGCCTAAAAAGCATGTTTTTACTTTTAAGCACAAATTAGGAGAAGTTCATTTCATTGAATAAATGTGAGATAAGTTGATAAAATCCCCTGAATTTAACACAAGATAAACCACAAAATTGGGGTTTATCAAACCTCCCCACACTTAAACTAAGCATGTCCTCATGCTAAACCAAGAAAGACTAGAAATGGGGTATGAACATTTATTCAATGCAAATGAACTATATGAACCTATCTACATGCATGCAACTAAATGCAAGATGCTTCTACCTACTTGGTTAAAAGTAAATCAATCTTCAAGAAAATATATGAACAAGTAGGGCTGAGATCATATGACGTTTCATAAACTCTACCAATTCAAATATAAAAAATGAGGTATATACAAACTTGCAAAAAGAAAGCTCGTGAAAGCAGGGAACAAGGAATTAAGTATCGATCCCTCACCGGAAGTGTATCTGCTCTAGTCGCTCAAGTGTATAGGGTTGATTCACTCAATTCTCCTCTAATCATGGTTTCCAAGATTTGTTTCTCATCTAACAATCAACAATTATTCAATGCATGCTTACATTTATCATGAGGACTTATTCATAGGTTGTAATGGGACTAGGGTAAAGGTAAGGATGCATATGGTCAAATGAGCTTGAAATTTGAATCTTTGATTAACCTAAGCTCGCACCAAACACATATAACAACCTATACAATTCTAATACAATACCTAGCTACCCATGATTCTCACTTTTTTCCACATACTCATGCATTCTCTTTAATTCACATTCCATATGCATTGTTATTATTACTTTACTTTGGGGCATTTTTATCCACTTTTTATTGCTTCCTTTTTCTATATATTTTTCTCTTTTATTTTTCTATTTTTTCTACATTTTTTTTATTTTTGTTTTCTTTTTCTTCTTTTTTTCTATGTTCTTTTTTAAAGATAAAATATATACAAGAGTATCAATGCATATGGTTGAAACATTTAGTGCATGAATATGTATCCAATCCCATGATTTTCATCAAAAATACAAAATACACTTTTACCTCAACCAATGTTCCCAAGTTTCCCATACCCAAATGATACACACCCTCACTAACCTAAGCTAATCAAAGATCCAAATTAAGGGACATTTATTATTTTTCACTTAGGGGTAATAATGTGCTAAAATTAAGAATAAAAGGGATTGAATAGGCTCAAAATTGGCTAACAATGGTTGATGAAAGGTAGGCTATTTAGGTAAGTGAGCTAAATGAAATGATGGCCTCAATTATATAAATGCATGTATACATGGAATAATGGGAATAAAGAATTAAACAAATCAAAGATTACAATCATAGAAAGAGAATAATACACACAAGAACGGAAATAAGTGGTTATATGATGTAACCACACAATTGGGCTCAAAACTCACATTCTTGTGTGTTCTTAGCTCAAAAACCATGTTCCAAAATTAATTCCTTCAAGCAAGTTCACAATTTTTTTTTTAAATTCGTAGGGTGCCCTAAAACAGTTTTCTTGGAAAGGAAATCATCACTCTAACCAAGTAGTCCTAACATAAAAATGGGTAGAATATATGAAAACTCTAACTATAATGTGACCTATCATGCAATGCAACAACTAACTAACAAAGAAAAATTAAGAATTGGTGTTGGAAAAAGGAAGTAGTTACCCACGGAGATCGGTCCTCGACCTCTCCACACTTAAAGATTGCACCATTGATGCGTGGCAATTGCACGTCGATCTAGGTTTTCACAAATTAGAATTCTATCGTTGAAAGTATAGCCTAGACCAATGATTAATCCCCAAGTTAAATGTTTAGTTCAAAGGATATGTCACAATTCATAACCAATTCAATTTCGGGAGTTTCAATTCCCGGGTCGTCTCCCAAGGACACTTGAGACCAATGAGTGTGCAATCTTGGTTGTGAAGATCATGGGGTTTTCAATAAAGAGATAAACATATAAAGCAATAAAAGAACATGCAAAATTATAATAAATGAACTAATAAAGGAATTAATGAAGTAACTATGCAATATAGACAAGTAAAGTATAAAAGGAACTAATGTAAATGTGTATGAAGAAATTGAAGCGTAAAAGGTGTCTTGGCTTGGAGTGAGCTAAGGGTCCTTTCCTTGTTGGAACCACAACTATGACAACTAAAATGGATTAATCTCACTTGATCAACCCTCACATCGGAGAGTAAGTTAAATGAGCATAAGTGTTCTTAACCCACAAATCCTAAATTGCTTGCTAATTACCTTAGCAACAACATAGCGTTAGTGGGAACAAGAACAATTAACAATCCAAAATTGACACTAAATGTTAGACATTCCAACTCTAGGAACCCAATAACTCACTTTTCCCAAGTCAAGAGATAGAAAACTAGCCCAAAATCATACTTGGCATTTTGTCAAATATTTGGTGGGCAAAAACCTTAAACATGGAAAAAATGAGAAAAAGCTTGAAACCAAAAGCAACAAATGATCTCAATCAACAATAAAGACTCAAGAAAGCATGTAACAATCATCAAACATCAAATTCATCAACAAGAAATAGAAATTGCAAGAGAGAAGTGAAATTGAACTATAACTTGAATTATAAGAAAGAGTAAGAACAATGTAACTATAAAGAGTAGTGACAAAGAGATACTTACAATGGAAATTAGCAAAATCCAAGATCAAAATGGAAATGGCACTTGAATATAAAATCCCTAGTATAAACCCTAGTAGAGAAGATGATGAAAAACTTAATGAAAAAACTATACTAAAGCTATTTACTACTACTCCTAAGCTACACTAATGTTATGTTATGGTATGGTCTTCATTTTCCCTTCCTTATGAGCTAAAGAGCTTCAGAAATGGGCCTCCAAAACCACCAAAATCAGGAGTCACATGAGATTTTAATGAAGGCATGTGTGTCCACCTGTGCGGACGCACAGACGTGTGTGTCCGCACACTCTACGTGTGTGTCCACCTGTGCGGACGCACAGACGTGTGTGTCCGCACAGACATGTGTGTCCGCACACTAGGCGATGCTTGAATGGAACGCGCGACGCGCATGATACGGATCACGCGCACACGTGGCTCTGATTTCATGGCTGTGCGTATGCACGTAAGTCTATGCGTACGCACACTAGGCTAAGCTCTTCTCCTTTGATTCTTCATGCTTCCTCTACTTTGAATGCTCTTCTTCCATTTTCTCCAAGCCATTCCTGCCTTATACCTCTGAAATCACTCACAAATAACATCAAGGCATCGAATGGAAGGTAAATGGAATAAAATTAAACAAATTAGGCATAAAAGAGCATGTTTTCACAATCAAGCACAAATTAGGAGGAAAGTTTAAATGCATGCTATTTAGTGGAATAAGTGCAAGTTTATATGATGAAATCCATTCAATTTCAACCAAAAATCATCATCAAATATGGATTCATCAACCGTCTTCGGCGCCATTTTGATGAGAGATTTTATGCCGGTGTAGAATTTATCAATAAATCCACTCGTGAGTATAGTCTAAACCGACACGCAATTCTACATCAAACAAAGAATTGTGTCACCACAATCCAAAATCAATAACCGAGAGTATTAGTCCCGAGTCGTTCTCCCTAGGAGTGCTCCAAGATGTACATCATTGGTTAGAAGTTGTATTGGTGTTTTGGAGTTTAATGCAAGAAAGGAACAAGCTAATAGTGTGAATGACAATCAAGCAATATAAAAGCCTTGGCTAGGAGTGAGAATTGGACTTCCTATCATTATCATCTCCATCAATTGTGACCACAATTAATTATTGCTTCACTTAGTTAACCTCTACTATGAAGGAAAGTCAAGTGAAAGTAATCAATTTGAGTTCACAAGTCCTAGTCTAACCCTAGGAAAGTCTAGCTTTAGTGACATTCAAACCAATTAGAAATTTCCAATTGATAATCAACAAAAGACAATGATAATTCAAGTGTCTCCAATATCTCAACCCCCAAGCCAAGAATGGAAAGTGTACTCCATAGCTAAAGTTGGCATTTTCTCAAACACTTAGAGAGCAAGGGTGAAAAACATTGTAAAATTGAGAATAAACTTGAAATCAAAGATATCCACTACAAGAGATTAACAACAATCAAACAATTGGCAACAATGAACATAAAATTCCTCAAGCATTAATGAAAATCAAAGTAAAAAAATCCAAATCTAAGATCCACAAGTAACTTGAGTAACAAGAACTAAATTGAGAGTAGGAGAATTAGATCTACAACTTGAAACAATATAGAATTGAATTGAAAATAGATCTCATCAATGGATCTAAGAGAATTCCAAATTGAGAAGCAAAACCCTAGAGAGAAGCTAGAGTTTCTCTCTCTACAAAATGTAACCTCCAAAAACTAACTAAAAATATCTAAATGTGTTAATGAATGAGAATCCCTTCATCCCTTGGTCCTCTTAAGTGTTTTGACGCCAGAGTTGGTTTAGATTGGGCCCCACAGCCTTTGTGAATTCGCCAAGCACGATTTCACTTAAAAATCACGTGCCAGCATTGACACGTACGCGTACAGCACGCGAGCGCGTCCCTGGGTTTTACGATCCACGTGCTTGCGTAAAGCACGCGTGCGCGTCCATGAGATTCTAGCTCATCCATGCAAATGCGCCGGCTTCTAGCTTTGGCTTCTTCGCGCTGATCCGTAGCGCGCATCCACGCGTACGCGTAAGGCGCGCGCACGCGTCGCTGCTTAAGCTCCAAAGCTCCAATTTCCATGCTCCCTCCCTTTATGCATGCTTCCTTCCTCATCCTTGCCCTATAAACTCTGAAATCACTTAACAAACAGATCACGGCATCAAATGGTAATAGAAGAGGATTCAAATATGACACATTTAGTGTAAAAAAGGCATGTTTTCATCCATGAAGCCAAAATTGGGAAGGAAACACAAAACCATGCATTTTTATGAATAAGTGTGAAAGAATATTGATAAAACCCTCAAAATCCATACAAGATAAACCCTAAAAATGGGGTTTATCACATGCAAAGAAGAGCACGGTGGACAGGTTGCTACAACTGATGAGCTCCTTCAAAGGATTGTGCGGATAGACTTGCTTGTTGCCCATTCGAAAGCTTTTCCTTTCCCTTCTTGGTGGCCAGCCTAAAAAGAAAGAAAATTACGCCCACAACAAAGATATCAAAGCAAGTAGAATATAGGTGGGACTAATGCCAAATAAGAGTAGGGTTCTTAACTACATGGTAGCTACAACATGTAAGTGAGAAAACAATATAAGTAAAGGGCATATCAACTAATACTTGATGCAAGAGTAAAGTCATAGCATAAATAAATGCCATGAAGAGAACACTCGGAACCATCAAGTTCAAATAGGAAAGACACAACACAGATATTAAAGTTAATAGAACATAGGCGGGGGCTAATGCCAAATAAGAGTAAGGTTCTCCACTACATGGTAGCTACACATATAAGTGAGAAAACAATATAAGCTAAGACATATCAACCACTACTTGATGCAAGAGTAAAGTCAAAGCATAAGTAAATGCCATGAAGAGCATGTTGAGTATCAAGTTCAAACAAGAAAGTGTGGGTAATGAAACACAATATGAGTTCATATCAATGCACAAAGGGTCCAAGAGTCATAAAAGATTAAGCATTGACCTAAAAATTTCATCACCCAATAATACCAAACAAGTCAAGAAGCACCAAGATAATCCAAGAAATTCTCAACAATTCAGTAGAAAAATTTAACACCAATATTAAAATAAGAAACTTAGAAAATAAGAACAAACTATAAAAAACAAAATTAAAGTGCAATGAATGAAAATAAGCAAATGTAATATACAAAAGAAAATGAAAAATAAGAAAAATAAGGAGTGGACTTTTGGAGAAGAAGAAAGTAAGAAAGGAAGAAGAGAGAAGAAGAAAGGAGAGAAGATGGAAGAAGAAAGGAGAAGAAAGGAGAAGAAACAGGGGAGAAACAGGGCACAAAGGTGACGCGCGCAAGGGCCACGCATGCACACGAAAAGCAGGGGAGGCAAGTGACACATAAGTGTCCCCCACGCGTACGCGTGATATGCAGAAAAGAGAGGGCGACGCATACGCATCAGTCATTCGTAGGCGTGGGCGTCAATCGTGCTCTTCGCACAAACGCAACACCACTCCAGCGCAACTCTCTAGCTTTTGTACCAGGAGTTCCAACATCAATATTTCGACGCGTACGCGTCGCTCATGCTCATGCGTGAGTGTGCGAAAAAGACCAGTGACGCGTACACGTCGTCCACACCAATGCGTGGAACGCCCCCTTTTTTTTTCAATGAAGCCTAAAAACAGAATTTAACACTCTCTTAACCTATAAACATTCTAAATCAACCAAAATTTAAATTTAACAAAAATCTTTTAGTTTTTGAAAAATTTTCAAAGATGAAACAAACAAAACTTGCACTTCAAGCAAAATGCAATTCAAAAACCACTAACCTACAACTTAAGGCATAAATCTAATCAAACAAACTAACAACCAAAACACTAAAACAAGAATATGCAAAGAAGAAAACTACCTAACAATGGCAACTCAACTCGTTCATTGATTATATATACAAAAGAATGGAAAGAGTTTACCATGGTGGGGTGTCTCCCACCTAGCACTTTTATTTATTCTCATTAAGTTGGACAATTGGGAGGCTCCTTGTCAAGGTGGTTTATGCTTGTACTCATCCTTGAATTTCCAAGGATGCTTGCTCCTCACACGGTTGTCAGAATTTCCAACCGACTTCACCAAACTTGGGTGAAGTTCTTCCCAAGATATGAGCTCCCAAAATTGGCTTTCATGTTGTGATTCGGGATCCCATATCTTATTTTCACACCCATCTTCTAATTGATCCTCATTGTTCCATTCGGGTGCTAGGCACATAGAATTCTCATTAGAGCACCAAATTCTCCTCCTAGATTCATACAATTAAGCGCTAGTCCCACCTTTGCATCTACTCCTTGATGCTTCAACCATAATGAGCCTAGATTTATACCGCCAACCACTAAACATCCTCCTCTTATGCTTCATTCCACAAAGCGCCCTAAGTTGGCCATCCGTTTCAAGCAAGCCAAATTCGAGTGGGATAATAAAGCTAAGAGTTATGAGTTTTACCCACTCAAATGAAGGATTAGATGGTAACTTAGGTGGAGGAGTTTTCAATGATCTTGACAAGGTGAATTCACCTCCCGTCCATCCTCTTCTAGGGGCTTCCACCACTTGACAAGGTTCTTCAAGCTCTACCTCTTGCCAAGCTTCCTCAAGTTCACATTCTTCTTCACCAATGCCCTCTAGCTCTTCCTCATCACTTAAATCATATCTTGGAGGTTGAGTGAAATCTACCTCAACATCAATTCTAAGTTCAATGGGAAGGATTCATCAAACTCAAAAGGATCACATGTTGATGCAGAATCATCATAGATAGGGGAACTTGGTGCTTGCCCTATTTCTTCCATTTCTTTAATCACATTATGCCTTGGAGGTTGTGCACTAGCCTCTTCAACATCAATTTCATGCTCCATGGAAGAAGGCTCTTTAACTTGAGATTCCTCTTTGCATTCAACATCTCCTAAATCTTCAACCACTTTCTTTGGTCCATTTATCTCTACTTCTTTCCCTTGTTGCACTTCTTGCTTTAACTCCCCTTCTTTACCTTGAAGCTTCAAGTTCACTCCCTCACTATACTCTTTGGTTGCTTCTCCACATTCAACAATGGGAGTGCCTTGATCGTATAAGCTTAGGTGGAAGGCCATGTTATCAATGGCTTCCGCCATGGTAGCAACCATGACTTCTAGCTTCTTTAGCTCCTTTTTCCTCTCTTCTTGCCTTTGGATATAAGAGCTAATATCCCTTTGTTGTTCTAGCATGAAGGCAGGGAGAGCTTCATCCATTGAAGGAGGTGGTGGAAGAGAGGGTTCGTTGTTTGGAGGAAGAGTGTCATAGTTGGAAGGTGGTTTACATTGGTGAAAGTCTTAAGGTGGTGTATGAGGAAATGGTGGTTCTTGGGAGTATTGGTGTTGGAAATGTGGTGGCTCTAAGTGTGGTTCATATGGTGGTTAGAATGGTGGATATGAGTTATGGTCATATGGAGGTGTTTGGTGGTATGGGACTTGTGAGTATGATGGTTGAGGGCTATATTGAGGAGGGGATTCATAGGCACATGGTGGGGGTTGTTGGTAATCACAAGGAGGTCCACCATAGCCATTGTCTTGGTATGCATCATGGAATGACTCTTGCTCATAGTACAATTGGGAAGGTTGCTGCCAAGAAGGGTGATCAAATCCTTGAGGCTCCTCCCATCTTTGATTGTTCCATCCTTGATGCATGTTGTCATTGAAATTCCCATTTCCTACAACATAGTTATAATTACACTCATAGCCAAAGTGATAAGAATTCATAGTAAAAAGAAAAAACAAAGATAAAAACTAATAAGAAATAAAGAAAACAAACTCCTAACTACTAGCAAAACTAAGAAATAACCAAAAGAGGAATATTCACAATAGCTAATAATATAACACCATTGCAATTCCCCGGCAACGGCGCCAAAAACTTGATGTGAGGGTTTTCGTCAGTTAGGAATTTTCATAAAATAATTCCGTTGCTAGTATAGTTCCCAACCAACAAACAACATACAATCAAAGTTTTAATATGGTTGTCACATGTACAAACTCCAATATAAATAAACCGAAGTATTTAAACCTTGGGTCGTCTCACAAGGAATTGCAATGAAGTGATCAATTACTGGCTATGAAGGGGCAAGGGAGTTTGATTTGAAATAACCAGGAAATATAAATTGCAAGAAAGTAAATGACAATTAACTAATAAAGGGAAGGAAAAGAACTCTTGGCCAGGCATGAAAATTGAGATCACCATCCTTGTCTACAAACCATGTATTGACAATTATGAGGGACCAACCCATCAAGTCTACTTCTATACTTGAAGTACGTCAAATAGGCTTGATCAACGTCAACCCATAAGTTCCAACCTTGCTACTAATTGACTTAGTAGTAGGCTAGCGTTAATGGGTATCAAATTGACCACTAAGGGTTCTCAAATCACCAATTCAATGAGACCCAATGACACAAGGTCACTCAATTCCCTTAGCCTGGGCCAAGAGTGAAAAAACCTATTCTATAACTAGTGAAAGCATTTTATCAAACACCTAGAGTGCAATAAAAGTAAACATCACAAAATGCAAGAATTAATAAAAGCTAAAACTAACATAAGCAAGAAATCAACAATTGCAACTAAAATAAACATAAAAAGACATGGAAACATAAAATTGCATTAGAGGAAATCCAAATCCAACAAGGGTTCATAAACATAAAAGAGAGCAAATTAGAAATTAACAAAAAAAAAACTAAGAACATTAAGACAATAGAACAATAAAATATAAAGAGAATTGAAATAAAAACAAGAATTAAAAGTTGGATCTAAAGAAATTTAACCTAAACTACCCTAAATTCTAGAGAGAAGGTAGAGTTTCTCTCTCCAGAATTCTAACCTAAAACATGATGAAAACTGAACTATGACTACTCTCCCTTCATTACCTTACAATTCTTGGGTTTAAAAGCATCAGAAATGAGTTGGATTTGGCCCTCTTTGAGCTCAGAAATCGCCCCCAGCATTTTGCCTTTAATGAGGTCACGTGCCGCTTGTCACACGTACTCATGGGTCACGCGTATGCGTCACTGGCAACTTTCCATGTCATGCGCACGCGTTGGTCATGGTACGTGTCGCTGGGAGATTTCTTTCCCACGCGCACGCGTGGGCCACGTACACGCGTCGCTGGGCAGATCACCAAAATCCCATTTCTTCATGAATTCTCCATTTTTGTATGCTTTTTCTTCATTTCTTCAACCCAATCTTTGCTTTCTAAATCTGAAATCACTTAACAAATATATTAAGGCATCGAATGGAATTAAGCACAAATTAGGAGAAGCTCACAAAACCATGCTATTTCATTGAATAAATGTGAGATAAGTTGATAAAATCCCCTGAATTTAACACAAGATAAACCTCAAAATTGGGCTTTATCAATACACCTCGGTTTCAGATTCATTTTGTACCTCTTCCATTATTTTTCATGGTTTACATGTAATCACAACCTTCCAATTAGACTTACAGCCTTGTGGATATAGCATGTAATACACTTGTCTAGCTTTTTGCACAAGGATGAATGGATCGTAACTCCCATATATCCTAGTGGGTAATACTTCAAATATTTTGTAGTCTTTGTGTCTACGCATTCCTCGAGGCCTAGTAGGATTATACCACTCACAGTAAAACAAGGTGACTCTCAAACTAACATGACTTGGATATTCAGCCATCAAAATCTCTTTAAGAGTGTCGTACCAGTCAGATGCATCATTCCCTCCATCACCTTTAACATATATACCGGTATTATTTGTCTTCTTTCCCATACATGCTTAGGAGTATGAAATCTATACCCATTGACCTTGAACATACCAACACTCGTGGCCCTAGTTTTTGGACCGAATGCTAAACTCAATAGATGAAGACAAGTTATACCATTACTGGATTTTTTACCTGATTTTGTCAAACAAAATCTAGTATTTAAAAAAACAAGATTTACTTTGACATATTTTGGTATAGTCAACAAAATGTAATAAATTACATGATCATGGAACCATGATGGAAAGTTGGATAAAGAATTAATGCTCCCATGGATCTGCTCGTATTGACTTCTAAATGTATTGACTTCAGGACAATTCAATAAGATATGTAAGTGAGCGGCTTTCATTTCCATACTAGTCAACCACCTGTCTTTGTTGCCTCCCCCAGAAACACCCGATTGATCAAAAATAGAAAGGGTAGGCTCAGATGAACTTTCACCACCATCATCATTCCGATTCGGCCTTGTTCTCTTAGATATTACATGTGGCTCAAAGAAAAAGAATAATAACTTGATGTCTCTCTAGCCATGTATGCTTGACAAATTGAACCCTCTACTCTAACCCGATTCTTCACTGATCTCTTATACGTTCCTATTTCACGCTCAAATGGATATATCCACTTATACTAAGCTAGTCCATAAACACGTGCCTCATATGCCAAGTGAATTGATAGATGCTCCATTATGTCTGGTGCGGAATTTCTAATCACAAACTATCCGGCAAGTGTACCGGGTCGTACCAAGTAATACCTTACGTGAGTAAGGGTCGATCCCACGAGGATTGATGGATCAAGCAACAATGATTGATTGATTGGCTTAGTTAAACAAACAGAAAAGAGTGTTTGAATATTCAAAGAGCATTAAACAATCGTGCATAAAGTAAAATAGTAAAGTAAATAGGTTGAGAATAAAATATAGAGAAGGCAGTTAAGGTTTCAGAGTTATCTATTTTTCCGGATTAACTTTTCTTACTAACTATTTTAATCGTGTAGAATTTAATTTATGGAAAACTATATGTGACTAGACCCTAATTCCTTAGACCTTTCTAGTCTCCTCTAAAATTCATTAACTGCCAATTCCTTGGTCAATTAATTCCAATTAGAAGCTGCATGATCAAATTCCAGTTTATATGCCACAAAAATTCTAATTACCGAAAAATAAAAGGATTATATGTCACGTATCCTGTTAAATTCAGATAATTAAAATTTAGGAGAATATGTTTTCAAGCTATTGTTCAAGTAAAGAGCTTTTCCAAGTTATACAAGAACTCAAATAGAAAGAGGGTCATACTTCTGTTCCACCCAAATTCATAAGATAAAGAGCGAAAACAATTCTTAAATTATAAATCCATACATAAATTAAAATAGAAAAAGCAATAAAATCAATCTATACAAATAGACAGAGCTCCTAACCTTAACAGTGGAGGTTTAGTTGCCCATGGTTCAGAGAAGAAAACTGTGGATTATAGAATGTAAATTTGTATAGAATTGGGAGTCTCCCTTAGGGAAGAAAAGTTTTCTCCTTTTATATCTAATCCTAATAAATTTAAAATCTAATATCTAAAATTAAAATAATATCTTTTTCTAAAATTAATATTTGAATTTAAATTTGAATTAATTAACAAGTCTTCAGCTGATGGGTGGGGACCACTTGTTTTGTACATTCTACAACTTCTAATCTGTGTTTTCTGGGCTGGAAACTGGGTCAAAACAGCCCAGAAATCGCCACCAGCATTTTTTTCTGCGTTTTCTGCACGTGGCGCATGTCATGCATACGCGTCAGTCACGCGTACGCGTCGATGGTCTTTTTCGCGTGTCACGCGTATGCGTCATTCATGTGTACGTGTCACTGAGCAAATCTTCAAATCACGCGTACGCGTCTGTCACGCGCACGCGTCGCCATGGAAAGCTCCAAATCACGCGCACGCGTCAGTCACGCGTACGTGTCGCTCCTCGCTGCCATCTCCTTTGATTATTGTGCTACAGAAACTCCATCAAATTTCGCCGAATGCTACCTAAAATAAACAAAATTGCAAGAGACTCAAAGTAGCATCCATATTGGCTAAAAGATAATTAATTCTTTATTAAACTCAACAATTTAAATGCAAATTCACTAGGAAAAATAGGAAAGATGCTCACGCGTCACAACACCAAACTTGAATTGTTGCTTGTCCTCAAGCAACCAGAACTAATATAAGCTTAGGATGTGAATTTGCATGAGAATGAGAGTTCAATTAAGTTCATGTCTCTTCTTATAGTGGGTTTACAACTACAATCCTGAATAGTTTTGGCATCTCACTCTCCTTTGAATCAGAAGAATATTACTGTCATATTATGAACTCTCTGATCTTTTGTAACTCGATTTAACCCTTGAACACAGTAATTTTTCTTTGGTGCTTTGCACCTTGAGCCTAGCCGTGACTTTAAATGTTTTGTCTCAAGTTTTACTTGACACAGAAACACCACAAGCACTTAACTGGGGAACTCTCTTTAAGTTCTAAATATTTTTTTATTTTTTTTATTTTTTAAATTATTTTTATTTTTTTTCAGTTACTCCCAGACAGTGGTGCTCAGAGCCTGTGGCGTACTCTGCAATTGATCTTGACTCTAAATGTTTTGTCTCAAGGATTACTCGACACAAGAACACCACAAGAATGTGACTAGGGAAACAACTCTTTGAGCTTTTAATCATGTCTGACCTCCCTAGTCATTGATGCTCAGAGCCTTGGACCTTGCTCTTATTTTTCTTTTGCTGTTTCTTTTGCTTCAAGGATTAAACTTTCATTAATTTCAGAGAAATCATAATAATTCTCTAAATTCCCGTTCCTTGTATATCAACATTCTTTGATTCAAATTTAAATATGCACTGTTCATGTCATGCATTCAGAATCACAGAAAATACCACCACATTTAAGTAAACAAGACTATTCTTCAATATAAACTCACTTTCTCATGCAATACCTCACTTTTGTATTTTTGATTTGCATTCAAGCTCAGTGAGTAATACATGAGACATCTTTTCAGAATTAAAGCAATTAAGAGAAAACTAAACTAGACCTAGGATTCTAACTAATAAAGGATCATGCAACAAACAAAGCAAAAGAGCAGAAAACTGGAACATAGCATAGTAAAAGCGGGAAGGAATAAAAAATGGAAGGAACTTAACCACCTTAGTTATCCTAGCGGTCTTTTTATTCTTCAGGTTGTGCTCCTTCGTGAAGATGATTCGCCTCCCTTTGGTGCCACAAAAATAAAAAGAAAACCCACAAGCGAAGCGTCAACACCAAACTTAAAGGTTTGCTTGTCCTCAAGCAAAGAAGAACTAAAAACAAAAATAAAGGGTATGAGGTAAGAAGAATAAAAGGATAAAAGAACAAGAGAGAATTAGGATTTGGGAGAGAGAGAATACAAATTAAAAACTGGCGGCGAACTAGTGGAGGTGTGCGGCGCAGGCGACGCGTACGCGTACGGCACGCGTACGCGTAGGTCGCGATTTTTCTTTAATGATGCGTGAGCGTCAGGCACGCGTCT
The DNA here is from genome assembly GCF_000816755.2 of Arachis ipaensis. Classification (NCBI taxonomy): domain Eukaryota; kingdom Viridiplantae; phylum Streptophyta; class Magnoliopsida; order Fabales; family Fabaceae; genus Arachis; species Arachis ipaensis. The sequence goes on along the minus strand of NC_029792.2, from coordinate 63,968,352 downwards.
GCGTGCTTTTGGTTTTGTGCGATTCACGCGAAGCCAGCTGTGTGCACACACAACTCTCTGTTCGCATGGCTGGGGAACTAAGATTCCCATGTGATGCGTGCGTGTCATGCACGCGTACGCGTGGCTGGCCGTTTCTGAAAAGGACGCGCACGCGTCGATGACGCATCCGCGTGACCAAATTTTGTGCAAATGGCACACTTCCAGCCCCAAGCCAGCACAACTCTCTGCCAAAACACCCATTTACGCCGATTTTCAAGGCCACGCGTACGTGTCAGTGACGCGCACGCGTGGATGGCTAAAATTGCAAACGACGTGCACGCATGGGGTACGCGTACACGTGGTCTGGTTTGTACGTAGGGCATCGTTCCAGCGCCACTCCTTCGCAACTCTCTGTTCACTTTTATTTTTTTTGACGCACACACATATGACGCGTACGCGTCAGCGACGCTTGCGCGTCGTGTGCATTTTTTTTTTTTTGAATTATAGCCTGAGGTGTTTGGTTCCTGTGATAAAATAGCTGCATGATCAGTAAAACAGTAAAAATTCAATAAAACTTAAATAAGTAAGAAAACTACTACTACGAAAAATAACTAAGGATACGAGATTATCGGGTTGCCTCCCGACAAGTGCTTCTTTAACGTCATTAGCTTGACGGTCAATTCTGCTAGTTCAGCAGATGAGTGGACCTCTGGCGATCAATCTCACCTCCAAAATAGTGCTTCAACCTCTGGCCATTCACTGTAAACTTCCTGTCAGAATTCTCTTCCTGTATTTCCACATGACCATATGGTGAAGCTCTGGTAACCACAAATGATCCTGACTACCGGGATTTCAGCTTTCCGAGAAAGAATTTGAGCCTTGAATTGTATAGAAACACTCTCTGGCCTGGCTCAAAGACTCTGATGGCAATCTTCTTGTCATGCAGTAGCTTGGTTCTCTCCTTATAGAGCTTGGCATTCTCATAGGCTGAATATCTGAATTCATCAAGCTCATTCAGCTTAAGCATTCGCTTAATTTCTGCAGCTTCTGAATCAAGATTCAGATACCTGATTGCCAGTAAGCTTTGTGCTCCAGCTCAACTGGCAAGTGACAGGCTTTTCCATAGACCAACTAATAAGGGGACATGCCAATGGGAGTCTTGTATGTTGTCCGGTATGCCCAGAGAGCATCATCAAGCTTCCTAGACCAGTCCTTTCTTGAAACACTGACGGTCTTCTCTAGAATCCTCTTAAGTTCCCTGTTGGAAACTTCAACCTGTCCACTTGTCTGAGGGTGATAGGGGATTGCCACCTTATGATGGACTCTATATCTCTGCAGAAGAGAGTCCAGCTGTCTGTTACAGAAGTGACTTCCTCCATCACTAATGAGTATCCTTGGGACACCAAACTGGTTAAAGATATATCTCTGAAGAAAGCTCATGATCACCTTGGCATCATTTGTGGGTAGAGCCACAGCTTCTACCCACTTGGACATATAGTCAACTGCCACTAGAATATAGTTATTTGAATGTGAGGGTGGGAAAGGTCCCATGAAATCAATACCCCACACATCAAACAATTCAACCTCAAGAATCCCCTACTGTGGCATTTCATGGTTGGTAGGGAGATTCGTGGCCTTTGCACATCTATCACAGTACTTCACGAAATCTCTTGAATCTCTGAAGAGAGTCGGCCAGTAAAACCCGCTCTGAAGGACCTTTGTAGCTTTCCTTTCACAACCAAAGTGGCCTCCATAATCAGAACCATGACAGTGCCAAAGAATCTAGTGTGTTTCTTCATCTGGGACACATCTCCGGATGATACCATCTGAACACCTTTTAAACAGGTTTGGTTCCTCCCAAATGTAGTACTTGGCATCAGTTAATAGCTTTTTTACTTGTTGCCTACTGTACTCCCTTGGGATAAAGTTCATGGCCTTATAATTTGCAATGTCTGCAAACCATGGGGCCTGCTGAATGAAGAACAATTGCCCATCTGGAAACGTCAGTCACAGCCGTGGGTGGTTGTACTCCTGCTTCAGGCTCAATTTTGGAGAGATGGTCAGCTACTTAATTTTTTGACCCTTTCCTGTCTTTTATCTCAATATCAAACTCCTGAAGGAGCAACACCCATCTGATTAATCTTGGTTTAGAATCTTGTTTGGTTAGAAGGTACTTCAAAGCAGCATGGTCAGTATAAACAATAACATTAGAACCAAGTAAATAGGACCTAAACTTATCAACAGCATACACAATAGCTAATAATTCTTTTTTCTGTAGTTGTGTAATTCTTTTGAACATCATTTAACACACGACTGGTATAGTAAATGACATGTACAAGCTTACCATGCCTCTGTCCTAAAACAGCCCCTATAGCAAAATCACTGGCATCACACATCAATTCAAATGGTAAATCTCAATCAAGAGGAGCTATAATGGGAGCAGAGGTAAGGTTTACTTTCAGAGTTTCAAAAGCATACAGACAATCAGAATCAAAGACAAAAGGAACATCAACAACTAATAGGTTGCTCAATGGTTTAGCAATCTTAGAAAAATCCTTTATAAATCTTCTATAAAATCCTACATGACCCAAGAAACTCCTAACTGCCTTAACATTAGTTGGTGGTGGTAATTTTTCAACTACCTCTACCTTTGCTCTGTCAACCTCAATCCCCTTACTTGAAATACGGTGTCCAAGAATAATGCCTTCTGTAACCATAAAATGGTATTTTTCCCAATTTAAAACAAGGTTTGATTCTTGACACCGTTTCAAGACAAGAGATAAATGTTTAAGGCAGGATTCAAAAGAATTACCAAAAACAGAGAAGTCATCCATAAATATCTTAATAAATTTTTCAACCATATCAGAAAAAATTGAAAGCATACACCTCTGAAAAGTTGTTGGAGCATTACAAAGTCCAAATGGCATTCTCCTGTAAGCAAATACTTCAAAGGGGCATGTGAATGCTGTCTTCTCTTGATCTTGAGGGTCCACTACAATTTGATTATATCCAGAATATCCATCTATAAAATAATAAAAAGCATGACCAGCTAACCTCTCAAGCATCTGATCAATGAAAGGCAGGGGGAAATGATCCTTCCTTGTAGCCGTGTTGAGCCTCCTGTAATCTATGCACATTTTCCATCCTGTGATTGTTCTTGTAGGAATAAGCTCATTCTTTTCATTCTTGATCACTGTCATCCCTCCTTTCTTGGGAACTACCTACACAGGACTTACCCAAGGACTGTTAGAAATAGGGTAAATACTACCTGCTTCCTATAATTTTATTACCTCTTTTTGGACCACCTCTTTCATAGTTGGATTAAGTCTCCTTTGTGGTTGCACAACTGGTTTAGCATCATGTTCAAGGAGGATCTTGTGCATGTACTTGGTTGGACTAATCCCTTTCAAGTCACTAATGGTCCACCCAATAGTTGTTTTATGGCTTCTGAGCACTGAAATAAGCACCTTTTCCTCTTCAGGATTCAGGGAAGAGCTAATTATCACTGGATAGGAATTATTTTCACCCGAAAACACATATTTCAGAGAAGGAGGTAAAGGTTTGAGCTCAAGCTTGGGGACTTCCTCCTCCTTTATTGACGTGTACATCGTCTCATTTTGGGGTGGTGAATCATCAACTTCAACTAATTCATACTCAGAAATAGAATCCAGAACATCATCAAGTACCTCAGCTTCCAGTACTTCTTGAACAAGTGGTTCAATAACATCTATTTTCATACACCCCTCAGAATCATTAGGGTGCTTGAGGGCTTCAAAAAAATTTAGGACCACATGTTCTTCATTGACCATCAGGGTTAATTCACCCTTTTGTGCATCAATCAGAGCTCTACCTGTAGCTAAAAAGGGTCTACCAAGTATAATAGAGGGTTTTACCTCCTCTTCCATGTCTAATATAACAAAATCAACAGGAAAAATAAATGGTCCTACTTTAACAAGTAAATCCTCAACCACACCCACAGGTAATTTAATAGAAAGATTAGCAAGTTGAAGAGAAATACGAGTGGGTTTTACCTCCTCAATTTGAAGCTTTTTCATCACTGAAAGTGGCATGAGGTTGATCCTAGCTCCAAGATCACATAAAGCTCTCTGAATGCCAACATCTCCAATGGTGCAAGGAATGACAAACCTCCCTGGGTCTGGCATCTTCTCAGGAAGGTTGTGTTGAATTATGGCACTACATTCCTTGGTTAACACCACTGTCTCTTGTTCCTTCCAATTCCTCTTGTGGGTCAACAATTCTTTCACAAATTTAGCATAGAGAGGCATTTGCTCCAGAGCCTCTGCAAAAGGGTGTTGATCTACAGCTTCTTGAAGACATCTAAAAATTTAGAGAATTGCTTTTCTTTAGATGCCTTCTGAAGCCTCTGAGGATATGGCATTTTTGGCTTGTATTCAGGAGCCTTTGGCAAGGTGGGATAAGTGTCAAGAGAGTCAGGAAACGGGTTGTCTGCACGTTTAGGAGGGGCGTGCTCTACATCTCCCTTCTTCTCCTCTGGAGCTTCCTTTTCAACTAGCTCTTCATTGGCCTTGGTCTCAGAGCAAGCTACTTTACCACTTCTCAATTGAATCGCCTTGCAATCTTCTCTTGGGTTCACCACTGTATCACCTAGAAATTTACTTGCAGACCTCTCAGGTATTTGCTTGCTCAGTTGGCCCATTTGCACTTCCAAGTTTCGAATGGAGGCTCTGGTTTCCTGCATGAAACTCCTCATCATCTCCCAATTAGAATCTTCTTGGGATTTAGAGTTTGCCTGTTGAGGTGGTTGTTGCTGCTGAGGCTGAAATTAGCAGTTATTAAAATTGTTCTGTTGGAAACCGCCTGGAGAACTATTGTTGAAGTTTTGAGGTCTCTGAGGTTGGTCCCTCCATCCAAAATTTGGGTGATTCCTCCGCCCTTGATTGTATGTCTTAGAATATGGATCATTGTTAGGATTCCTAGGACCACTCCCCATGTAATTGACCTGTTCAGAAGAGGGTTGAGCATAATCATAATTAACATTTTGCACAAAATTACCTGTCATGTCATAAGAGACTTCTTGAGGTGGATTTTGTGTATTGATAGCTGAGACTTGCATGCCACCCATCTGTTGAGTAAGTAGATTTATTTCCTGAGACATCAGCTTGTTCTGAGCAAGAAGAGCGTTAACAGCTTCTACTTCCAACATGCCTCTCTTCTGAGGGGTCTTAGAGTTCACAGGATTCCTGTTAGATGAGTATAAATATTGGTTGCTAGCCACCAATTCAATAAGCTCAATAGTCTCCTCCGGTGTCTTCTTCTTGTGCAATGAACCGCCTGCAGAAGTATCTAAGCTCATCTTGGACATCTCACCCAAGCCTTCGTAAAAGATATCTAGTTGGGTCCATTTAGAGAACATGTCTGGAGGGCATTGCCTAGTCAGTAGCTTGTATCTCTCCCAAGCTTCATAAAGAGTTTCACCCTCCTTATGCCTGAAGGTCTGAACCTCCAACCTAAGCTTAGTCAGCTTCTTTGGTGGGAAAAATTTAGTGAGAAACTCAGTAACAACCTTTTCCCAAGTATTCAGACTCTCCTTTGGTTGGGAATCTAGCCATAGCTTTGCTTTATCCCTCAGAGCAAACGGAAAAAGCATGAGTCTGTACACCTCTGGGTTCACACCATTTGTCTTCACAGTATCACATATCTGCAAAAAATCAGATATAAATTGATTTGGGTCTTCGTGAGGAAGACCATGATACTGGTAGTTTTGTTGCACCAGGGTGACCAATTGTGGCTTCAACTCAAATTTGTTTGTAGCTATAGGAGGTACCACAATGCTTTTTCCATAAAGATCACCAATAGGGGCAGAGTAAGAGCCAAGCACTCTCCTTTGTTGATCATCCCCATTCGGATTTGCCACATTGGCATTAACAGCATTATTGTTATCCATTGTGGACTCTACAGCCTTGTAAAGTCTTGCTTGTTGTAAACGTCGCCTACAAGTCCTTTCAGGTTCAGGATCAAAGTTTGACAGAGGTTCCTTGTCCCTGTTCCTGCACATAAACAAACAAAAGACAAGAAAAGATGGGATTCTCTACGTGAGAGTGCAGAGAACTCCCAGTGAGATAATCTGTGTAAAATTATAAAATAAAAATACTAAATAAAATAAATAAATAATTTTTGAAAATTTAAGTTGAATTAAAGCAGAAAAATCGAAATTAATAAGAAAAATAAACAGGAAAAATTAAAATAAAAACAAATAGGGGACACCAAACTTAATTTCAAAAATTAGGAAAAATTTCTCGTAATAAATTCAAAAATTAATGGCAACGGCGCCAAAAACTTGGTGCGGAATTTCTAACCACAAACTATCTGGCAAGTGTACCAGGTCGTACCAAGTAATACCTTACATGAGTAAGGGTCGATCCCATGAGGATTGATGGATCAAGCAACAATGATTGATTGATTGGCTTAGTTAGACAAACAGAAAAGAGTGTTTGAATATTCAAAGAGCATTAAAGAATCGTGCAGAAATTAAAATAGTAAAGTAAATGGGTTGGGAATAAAATATAGAGAAGGAAGTTAAGGTTTCAGAGTTATCTATTTTTCCGGATTAACTTTTTTTACTAACTATTTTAATCGTGTTGGATTTAATTTATGGCAAACTATATGTTACTAGACCCTAACTCCTTAGACCTTTCTAGTCTCCTCTAAAATTCATTAACTGCCGATTCCTTGGTCAATTAATTCCAATTAGAAGCTACATAATCAAATTCCAATTTATATGCCACAAAAACTCTAATTACCCAAAAATAAAAGGATTATATGTCACGTATCCCGTTAAATCCAGATAATTAAAATTTAGGAGAATATGTTTTCAAGCTGTTGTTCAAGTAAAGAGCTTTTCCAAGTTATACAAGAACTCAAATAGAAAGAGGGTCATACTTCCGTTCCACCCAAATTCATAACATAAAGAGCGAAAACAATTCTTAAATTATAAATTCATACATAAATTAAAATAGAAAAAGCAATAAAATCAATCCATACAAATAGACAGAGCTCTTAACCTTAACAGTGGAGGTTTAGCTGCTCATGGTTCAGAGAAGAAAACTGTGGAATATGGAATGTAAATTTGTATAGAATTGGGAGTCTCCCTTAGGGAAGAAAAGTTTCCTCCTTTTATATATAATCCTAATAAATTTAAAATCTAATATCTAAAATTAAAATAATATCTTTTCCTAAAATTAATATTTGAATTTAAATTTGAATTAATTAACAAGTCTTCAGCTGATGGGTGGGGACCACTTATTTTGTACATTCTGCAGCTTCTAATTTGTGTTTTCTGGGCTGGAAACTGGGTCAAAAGAGCCCAAAAATCGCCCCCAGCGTTTTTTTCTGCGTTTTTTGCACGTGGTGCATGTCATGCGTACGCGTCAGTCACGCGTATGCGTCGATAGTCTTCTTCGCGTGTCACGCGTACGCGTCATTCACGCGTACGCGTCACTGAGCAAATCTCCAAATCACGCGTACGCATCGCTCCTCACGCATAAGAGTAGATGAACAAAGGTCCCTGAAATATTGACTTATTTCGGTCAACAGTTTCCACACGTGGTCTGACAACTCTTTGAAGGCTAACAGAAGCAAACACTCCATAAATATATGACAACCATGAGTTTTCATCCCAAATACACCTTTGTAAATTTGAAACATATCCACCTGGCATTTTCAACTCTTGTACCCATTTACAAACATTTTTTGGTTGTTAGAGTGTCAATACATAGTTGCCCTTAGGCTTTACCCAATGATGTTCACATACCTGCACCAAATTCAAATCTAGTTGCCTACAAAGCACAGGCATGTCTAACCTTGCCTTTTCATTGTCTTTTGTTCTTTTAGTATCCATAACAGTATTCATTATGTTATCAAAAATATTCTTCTCAATGTGCATTAGATTCAAACAAGGACGAACCAAATGACCGTTCCAATATGGGAGATCCCAAATATACTCCTTTGGTCCAATTGTGTTCCACCCCATATCCGCTCAATCTCACTTGTTCTCCTGTGTCAACTATTTTGGGATATTGTCTAACTCTTTTCTAAACCTGTTTGCCGCTAAGCCTAATAGGAGGTTCTTTATCCTCCTCAACATTCTTCTTAAAACTAACTTTAGTACGCCTATAAGGATAACCTTCAGGTAAATATCTCCAATGACAGTAAAATCACGAATTCTTTCTGCCATAATCTAATCAAAAGGCCGTGGTATCCTCCATGCATATTGGACACGCTAATCTTCCCCCTGTGCTCTAACCAGACAACATTCCATAAGCAAGAAAATTGTTAATTGTCCACATTAATGCAGCCTTTAACTAAAAATTCCTCTTGCTATGAATGTCGTATGTTAGAATGCCTTCATCCCATAACTCTTTAAGTTCATCTATCAATGGTTGAAGATAAACATCAATTTTTTATTTGGAATTTTCTTTTCTGGGTATGATGCACGTTAGGAACAAAAAAGGATCTTTCATACACATATGATGTGGAAGGTTATAAGGGGTGACTATAACAGGCCAGCAAGAGTACGGTGTGCTAAAATGAACATTAGGAAAAAATCCATCAGAACAAAGTCCAAGTCTAACATTATGCGGTTCACTTGCAAAATGAGGATGCTTGGTATCAAAATGTTTCCATGCTTCACCATTGGAAGGATGTGTCATCACGTCGTCATTTCTGCGATTTTGGTGATGCCATAATATGTGAGGTACAGTACTCATTGATGCATACAACCTTTGTAGCCTTGAAATCAATGGCAAATAATGTATTTTTTTATATGGCACCTCTTTATTTTTACCCTTCTTAGGCTTAAATCTCTGCTCTCCATGAAATTCACATTGTCTAAAATCTTTGTCCTTTGTGTAATATATCATACAACCATTGATACAACAATCTATCTTAACCTCCTTAAACCCAAGCTGGAAACAATTTTCTTATCTTCATATTAATTAGCAGGAATTTCATTTCGAGTTGTTTGTATTTCTCTAAAATAAGTTGCCTACTGGTCAAAAGATCCCTAGGATTGGTTTCCCTCTGATTTTATACTCAACATCCTACTAGCAAGTGACAATCGTGAATGGATGAAATTTTCCCACAAGGGTTTACTAACTAAATCTAAGAGGTCATAAAATCTCTTAGCATCTTGATTTGGTTCCTCAACTGTTGGTTGCATGTATATGTGAAACTCAGGTTGCAGAGCATCAACAACCATCTCTGATAACGATAAAAGTTTTCTTTCCATGTAACACCACCTAATGCAAACCTACTTTCATTATCTTCGTCTATCCTAATCTAATTCTCTGTGGGTTTCTCCTCTCTATGCTCTGTCCAAACCCAATAATTACGTTTAAACCCATGAGTATATAGATCAATCTTAATGTCGATCAAGTGTTTAAACCTCCTACATTGACATCTGGCACATGGACACCTAACTAAATCCCCCTCTGAGAAATTCATGAGTTCTAGTACACACATCCACAAATTCATCTACCCCTTTAATAAAATTGGGCTTAAGACCTCGCCTCTGGTCATACTTTCTATCATACATCCAACTTCGGTTCTGGTTTTCATTATTAATGATTTTAATTTCCTACATATGAAAGGGATAATATTCACTTTTAAAATTTTTTATGTTCAACGAGAAACCACAACAAATAAAAGTCTTATCATGAATATAATTTATACTTTCACCATGAATGGTTTATCCAAACAAGCATAGATAAGTAAGTATAGATAAGCATGCATAATAATTTAATAGAGATAATAAAGACAAAGATAAATTAAAACTCAATGGTTTAATAGAGATAATAAATAAATAAAAAGTAGAAGGTTAAACCTTGAATGGCTTCTCTAGGAGTCTTCAACTCTACCAATACTTGAAATGGTGTAAATGGATGCCACTGCAACTTTGATAATACTTGTGACTATGTCAACCCTACCAAAAAATATATATAGGCACATTAATACTAAAAATAATACATAAAAATCTTATCATGTAAACCTTTTAGTTTGCATATTAATAACCGCAAATTAAAAATAAATAAAAGAGAGAAAAAGTATACTAAAAAGTAAGTGATGTGGCAAAACCATGTAGTCAAAAACCAATAGAATAATCCGATTAAGAAGTGAGTAGCCCAAACACTAAAAACAACATATTCATGCACGTACCAGAAAAAACGGCAAAAAAGAACATTAAAGCAGCCGAAAAAAAAAGCACAAGATAGATATGCTATATGAATATGATACTATATTTCATTAGATACGTTCTTGCCCCTGATCTTTATTGATCCAATCTGGAACAAGAAATTGTGAATTAAGAACAAGTTGGTGCATGATTGTTTGAAACCAAAACAGTTTAAGAAACTCAGAAATTTTGGCCATGGCCTTGTTCTTGAGGAAACTGCAGAAGAGGAATTGGTTGCAACAGAAAAGGATACTGGCCTCCAGCAAGTGTCCCAATGGAATAATGAACCCATAACACGTGCTTCTGATCAGTGAAATAAACTAACTCTAGACCCTATAACGATTCATCAAGCAGTATTCATTAAACTAAATTGTTTAATAGTTGAATTATAATAGCAAACAAACATTGCAGGAATAACAATACTACTATAATGGTACTCAGTACTCACTAATTGACCCCGCCATCTCTTCCTACAAAGTATCCTTCCCATGTTGTGCCATATGCCATATTTATCGACTGGTACGCGGAATCGTGATTACACTTTAATTATGTAAAATTCATTGCTCTTTCTTTCCCTGGAAATGGCGCCAAAAACATGATGCCAAGACCATGGTTCACAACTCCGTGTAACTAACCAGCAAGTGCACTGGGTCGTCCAAGTAATACCTTACATGAGTAAGGGTCGAATCCCACGGAGATTGTTGGTATGAAGCAAGCTATGGTCACCTTGTAAATCTCAATCAGGCGGATATTAAAATAGTAATGGAGTTTTTGAAAATAATAATTAATAGAATAGGGATAGAAATACTTATGTAAATCATTGGTGAGAGTTTCAGATAAGCGAATGGAGATGCTTTCGTTCTCTAATGTAGAACGGAAGTGGTTGTCAGGCACGCGTTCATAGGGAATGATGATGATTGTCACGTTCATCACATTCAGGTTGAAGTGCGAATGAATATCTTAGAAGCGAAATAAGATGGATTGAATAGAAAACAGTAGTACTTTGCATTAATCTTTGAGGAACAGCAGAGCTCCACACCTTAATCTATGGAGTGTAGAAACTCTACCGTTAAAATTACATAAGTGAAAGTCCAGGCATGGCCGAATGGCCAGCCCCTCTGATCTAAGAACCAGGCGTCCAAAGATGTCTAATACAATAATAAAAGGTCCTATTTATAATAAACTAGTCACTAGGGTTTACAAAAGTAAGTAATTGATGCATAAATCCACTTCCGGGGCCCACTTGGTGTGTGCTTGGGCTGGGCTTTAACTTTCCACATGCAGAGGCCATTTGTGAAGTTGAACGCCAGGTTTTGATCCATTTCTGGCGTTCAACTCTGGTTTTTGATCCATTTCTGGCGTTGAACTCCATAATTGGGCAGAGAGCTGGCGTTGAACGCCAGTTTGAGTCATCTAAACTTGAGCAAAGTATGGACTATTATATATATAGCTGGAAAGCCCTGGATGTCTACTTTCCAACGCAATTGGAAGCGCGCCATTTCAAGTTCTGTAGCTCCAGAAAATCCACTTTGAGTGCAGAGAGGTCAGAATCCAACAGCATCAGCAGTCCTTCTTCAACCTCTGAATCTGATTTCTGCTCAAGTCCCTCAATTTCAGTCAGAAAATACCTGAAATCACAGAAAAACACACAATCTCATAGTAAAGTCCAGAAATGTGAATTTAACATGAAAACTAATGAAAACATCCCTAAAAGTAACTAGATTCTACTAAAAACATACTAAAAACAATGCCAAAAAGCGTATAAATTATCCGCTCATCACAACACCAAACTTAAATTGTTGCTTGTCCCCAAGAAACTGAAAATCAAATAGGATAAAAAGAAGAGAATATACTATAAATTCTAAACTATCAATGAAACATAGCTTCAATCATATGAGCGGGACTTATAGCTTTTTGTCTCTTGATTAGTTTTGGCATCTCACTCTATCCATTGAGGTTCAGAATGATTGGCTTCTATAGGAACTTAGAGTTCAGATAGTGTTATTGATTCTCCTAGTTCAGTATGATGATTCTTGAACACAGCTATTTTATGAGTCTTGGCCGTGGCCCTAAGTACTTTGTTTTCCAGTATTACCACCGGATACATAAATGCTACAGACATATAATTGGGTGAACCTTTTCAGATTGTGACTCAGCTTTGCTAAAGTCCCCAATTAGAGGTGTCCAGGGTTCTTAAGCACACTCTTTTTTTTGCTTTGGACCTTGACTTTAACCGCTTAGTCTCAAGTTTTCACTTGACACCTACACGCCACAAGCACATGGTTAGGGACAGCTTGGTTTAGCCGCTTAGACCAGGATTTTATTCCTTTAGGCCCTCCTATCCACTGATGCTCAAAGCCTTGGGATCCTTTTTATTGTCCTTGCCTTTTGGTTTTAAGGGTTATTGGCTTTTTGCTCTTGCCTCTTGGTTTTAAGAGCTTTTGGCTTTTTCTGCTTGCTTTTCTTTCTATAATTTTTTTTTCGCCTATTTTTTTTTTCTGCAAGCTTTGTTCTTTCCTGCTTTTTCTTGCTTCAAGAATCATTTTTATGATTTTTCAGATTATCAAATAACATGTCTCCTAG
>NC_029792.2:63952597-63955550 GCF_000816755.2 Arachis ipaensis | reverse complement strand
ACCCTCGAACAAAAGAAGAAAGAATAGAAGAAGAAGAAGAAGATATGGAGGAGATGGAGGGATGTGTGTATTCGGCCATATGGGTGGGATTGGGTGGGAGAGAGATGTTGAATTTTGAAGGTAGTGGGTGTATGGATGTGAGTGGTAGATGGAAAACAGAAGGGATAATCATGAATGGAAAGAGAGATGATGAGGTAGGTGGGGGTCCTGTGGGATCCACAGATCCTGAGATGATCCTGTGGGGTCCACAGATCCTGAGGTGTCAAGGCATTTACATCCCTGCACCAATTTAGGCATGTAAAATGCCCTTGCACACAACTCTAGGCGTTCAACGCCAGGTTGGTGCCCATTTTGGGCGTTCAACGCCCATTTGCTGCCATTTCTAGCGTTGAACGCCAGAACCATGCTTGTTCTGGGCGTTCAGCGCCAGGATGCTGCCCATTCTGGGCGTTTAGCGCCAGAACCATGCTGTGTTCTGGCGTTTGAACGCCAGACAGATGCTCCTCTAGGGTGTGATTTTTCTTCTGCTGCTTTTGATTCCGTTTTTGATTTTTTTTTGTTTGTTTTGTGACTCCACATGATCATGAACCTATGAAAACATGAAAAACAAGAATAATAGAGTTAGATAAATAAACATTGGGTTGCCTCCCAACAAGCGCTTCTTTAATGTCAATAGCTTGACAGTGGGCTCTCATGGAGCCTCACAGATGTTCAGAGCATTGTTGAAACTCTCCAACACCAAACTTAGAGTTTGGATATGGAAGTTCAACACCAAACTTAGAGTTTGGTTGTGGCCTCCCAACACCAAACTTAGAGTTTGACTATGGGGGCTTGGGTTGACTCTGTTTTGAGAGAAGCTTTTCATGCTTCCTCTCCATGGTTGCAGAGAGAGATCCTTGAGTTTTAAACACAAGGGAGTCCTCATTCATTTGGAAGACTAATTCTCCTCTGTCAATATCAATCACAGCTCTTGCTGTGGCCAGGAAAGGTCTTCCTAGGATAATGGATTCATCCTCTTCCTTTCCAGTATCAAAGACTATGAAATCAGCAGGGATGTAAAGGCCTTCAACCTTTACTAACACGTCCTCTACTTGTCCATAAGCCTATTTTCTTGAATAGTAGAAGAAAAGAAGAAGAGAAAAAATCTGAACTCAGAGAGAGAGAGAGAGGGAGTTCGGATTTTTGGTGGGTGAGGAAGAGATGAATAAATAAATAAATAGAGTAAGATGGGAGAGGGAGAATTTTCGAAAATAATTTTTGAAAAAGGGTTAGTGATTTTCGAAAATAGTTTTTGAAAAAGGTTAGTAATTTTCAAAAAATTTTGAAATCAAAAATAAAAATAATTAGTTAATTAAAAAGAAATTTTGAAAAAGAGGGAAGATATTTTCAAAAATTAGAGAGAGAGAGTTAGTTAGGTAGTTTTGAAAAAGTTAAGAAACAAACAAAAAGTTAGTTAGTTAGTTGAAACAAATTTTGAAAAGATAAGAAGTTAGGAGGTTAGAAAAGATATTTTGAAACCAACTTTTTGAAAAAGGTAAGATAAGAAGATATTTTAGAAATTAGTTTTGAAAAAGATTTGATTTTAAAAATCTAAATTAATGACTTGATTCACAAGAAATCACAAGATATGATTCTAGAACTCAAAGTTTGAATCTTTCTTAATAAGCAAGTAACAAACTTGAAATTTTTGAATCAAAACATTAATTGTTATTGTTATTTTCGAAAATTTGATATAAAAAATAAGAAAAAGATTTTTGAAAAATATTTTTTTTAAATTTTCGAAAATAACTAAGAAAAATGAAAAAGATTTGATTTTTGAAAAAGATTTTTGAAAAAGATAAGATTTTTAAATTGAAAATTTGATTTGACTCATAAGAACAACTAGATTTTAAAAATTTTTGAAAAAGTCAAATCTAATTTTCGAAATTTTAAGAGAGAAAAAGGGAAAGATATTTTTTTGATTTTTGAATTTTTATGATGAGAGAGAAAAACAACAAAAAGACTCAATGCATGAAAATTTTGAATCAAAACAATGAATGCATGCATGAATGATATGAATGTCAAGATGAACACCAAGAACACCGTGAATATCATGATGAACATTAAGAACATATTTTTGAAAAAAAAAATTTTTTATGCAAAGAAAACATGCAAGACACCAAACTTAGAATTCTTTAATGCTTAAACACTAAGAATTCAAGAATGCATATGAAAAACAAGAAAAGACACAAAACATGCAAATGCAAAGATCAAACAAGAAGACTTACCAAGAACAACTTGAAGATCATGAAGAACACTATGAATGCATGAATTTTCGAAAAAATGCAAGATGCACGCAATTGACACCAAACTTATAACATGACTCAAGACTCAACCAAGAAACACAAAATATTTTTGATTTTTATGATTTTATGATTTTTTTGTATTTTCTTTTAATTTTTTTTTTCGAAAATTATTGTGAAAAATAAAAATAAGGATTCCAAAATTTTTAATATGAATTCTAGGAATCTTATGCTCTAAAGCTCCAATCAAAGGGTCAGGCATAGTTTAATAGCCAGCCAAGCTTTAGCATGTAACTCAGACATGACACGCCTGACATACCCTATCCAGAAGGATTGGGCATGACTCCACTGAGGTGATTAGTTGAAGGCCAATCCCAAAGCAGTTTGGGTATGGCTTTACAGCCAGATAGGATTCAACATGTTACCATAAAACTGTAGAATTTATTCTTAAAAGTTTTGAAGCCATAGAATAATTTATTTTTGAAAACATTTTTATAAAAAAATTTTTTTTTTCGAAAACAAAGGAGAAAATTTTGAAAGATTTTTGAAAAATTTTTGAAAATAAAACAAAAAGAAAATTACCTAATCTGAGCAACAAGATGAACCGTCAGTTGTCCAAACTCGAACAATCCCCGGCAACGGCGCCAAAAACTTGGTACGTGGAATCGTGA
>NC_029792.2:63946299-63952504 GCF_000816755.2 Arachis ipaensis | reverse complement strand
AATAAGGTTTAGACCTTCCGGATTCTCTTGAATGCCGCCATCATTCTAGCTTACGCCACGAAGATTCTGATTAAGAGATCTAAGAGATACTCATTCAGTTCTAATGTAGAACGGAAGTGGTTGTCAGGCACGCGTTCATAGGGAATGATGATGATTGTCACGTTCATCACATTCAGGTTGAAGTGCGAATGAATATCTTAGAAGCGAAATAAGATGGATTGAATAGAAAACAGTAGTACTTTGAGGAACAGCAGAGCTCCACACCTTAATCTATGGAGTGTAGAAACTCTACCGTTAAAATTACATAAGTGAAAGTCCAGGCATGGCCAAATGGCCATCCCCTCTGATCTAAGAACCAGGCGTCCAAAGATGTCTAATACAATAATAAAAGGTCCTATTTATAATAAACTAGTCACTAGGGTTTACATAAGTAAGTAATTGATGCATAAATCCACTTCCGGGGCCCACTTGGTGTGTGCTTGGGCTGAGCTTTAACTTTCCACGTGCAGAGGCCATTTGTGGAGTTGAACGCCAGGTTTTGATCCATTTCTGGCATTCAACTCTGGTTTTTGATCCATTTTTGGCGCTGAACTCTAGAATTGGGCAGAGAGCTGGCGTTGAACGCCAGTTTGCGTCGTCTAAACTTGAGCAAAGTATGGACTATTATATATTGCTGGAAAGCCCTAGATGTCTACTTTCCAACGCAATTAGAAGCGCGCCATTTCGAGTTCTGTAGCTCCAGAAAATCCACTTTGAGTGCAGGGAGGTCAGAATCCAACAGCATCAGCAGTCCTTCTTCAACCTCTGAATCTGATTTCTGCTCAAGTCCCTCAATTTCAGTCAGAAAATACCTGAAATCACAGAAAAACACACAATCTCATAGTAAAGTCCAGAAATGTGAATTTAACATGAAAACTAATGAAAACATCCCTAAAAGTAACTAGATTCTACTAAAAACATACTAAAAACAATGCCAAAAAGCATATAAATTATCCGCTCATCATCGATCCTAATTATTAAATTTATCCTTATCTTTATTGATTATTAATAGTTCTAATTAAATTATTATGCATCGTATTTGAATGAAGGAAAAATCTCAAATAATGATAGATATCAAACTAAGCAGATTATTAGTTCTGTGAAAATTACCTTCAATAACAAGGGTTAAGCATATTATTATAATCATGTCCTGTGAAAATTCATTATTAGTTCATTATTTTAAGGTAAAACGAATAGAGCCTGAAGGGAAGGTATAAAAAGCTTTTACACTGATAATAATACATACTAAATCCTTTTTTTTCCCTTCTGAAATAGTAACATGACTTTGTGAAAGATAGAAATAGTGAAACAAATTCTCCCAAGATACTAAACTCTCCAGCACCCAAAAATAAGAAGGTATGGTCAGCTAAGGTTCCCCTAACTAATTTTAAGGAAGCAAGCAATCCTACTAATACCATAGATGTTGTACCCTGAAAATAAACCAAAGAATATTAGTCATTAAGTAACCTCAAATTAGAATAAGCAACTGTATTAACATTCAAAAGCTTTGAAGCATGGTATTGATATAAAAAAATAAAGATCACAAACTTGGGTTGTTTTGACAAGTTACATGCATTATTCATTTATAGAATAATAATAAACTACATAAAATGCCACTAAACAATTTTCCATTTCTGTGTAAGAGTAGAGAATGCTTCAGTAGATGAACCAATTTGAGTGAGTGCAGCAGCAGCAACGTCATTCAATTGTCTGATTCTCTTTCTCATTTACAAACTTTCTTCATTCTCTTCCATCATTCTCTTTATAACTCTTGCAATTTCCTCTCTTTTCACTATCCCATCTTCATTATTATCAATCTTCTCTGGTTTCACTGCCACTTTAAGCACATCTTTCAGCAACACTGCATTCATTCTCTGTTCAGCAAACAATGGTCATGCAAACATGGGAACACCATGGACAACACTCTCTAGAATTGAGTTCCAACCGCAATGACTCAAGAAAGCATTGATCACGTTTAATTTTGACATCCTTAAATTAACTGGTTAAATAAATATGACTAGTGGTGGGTTTTGGTAAGGGAAGGTTAATGGACCTATATGCTATGAGGCTTAAAGGTAAGTTTATGTTCAAGGATATGTTCTAAGATAGAATTTGGTTTTGGTAACATGAATTGAAGTAGCAAAGTCGCGCTTTCGGTTGCATAAGTATCTTGATGTATGATAATGATACATAAATAAGAATATATATGTTTGTGACATGCTTTATTTGTGTATAAAGAAAATGAAGTAGGAAAACCTGGCATTCATTGGGAGGAGAAAGTGGACCATGCTACCTAATTCGTAAGCTGCCTCTCACTACGCATAACAAATTAAAGAGAAAAAGTGATCCATTCATACAATTAAATATTTGGATAATTAGTTTATTTGCTGCTAACAGAATAAAAATGATGTTTATTTGCATATGACTTCAGCCAAGTCACACAGAAAAATATTTGGATAATTAGTTCTTCAAAAATAGTTCAACTCAACATGTAAATTTTTGAAACCGCATATCTTAAACATATACCTTCTTAACAAAATAATCAAAGCGAGCATCATCAGCATCTACTATTGAGTCTACATGAAATCGTTCATATACCTACAAGTCACATGATCAAGAGAATTATTAGCATAAGGGAAAACAAGGCAAGATAATTTGGAATAATATTTATAACTCAACACCTCAAGAATGATTAAGGACTGTAAGTATGTCAAACGAATTAATAATAACAAGAATACAATAGTTGACCATACATTACATATCATAACTGGCTAAAACAAAGTTTATCAAGACATTTTCAAGTGTATGCCTCATTTAACTGTGGCAGTCATCCAACTAATCTATTGGCTCATTAGGACCTCCACCCAGAACAAAATACAATTAAATTATCCATGATTTTTTAAATTGCATTAGTGATGAGCGGATATTTTATACGCTTTTTGGCATCATTTTCATATAGTTTTCATTATGTTTTATTTAAGTTTTATTAAGTTTTCATAGGTTTTAGTGCAAAATTCATATTTTTGGATTCTACTTTGAGTTTGTGTGTTTTATGGTAATTTCAGGTATTTTCTGGATGAAATTGTAGAGTTTTAGCAGAAGTCTAATTCAGAGACAGAGAAAGGATTGCAGATGTTGTCAGGATCTGACCTCCATTCACTCGAAGGAGCTTTTATGAAGCTATCAAGATCCAAATCGCATGCTCTCAACGGCTATGGAAAGCTAACTTCCAGGGATTTTCAGAAATATATAATAGTTTATACTACTTTGTTTCGGAAATAAAGGCCCAAAACTGGCATTCAACGCCAGCCACCAGCCCCATTCCTGGTGTCCAGTGCCCAAAGGGGAGCAACTGGAGTTCAATGCCCAAAAGGGGGTCCCTAGCCAGCGTTCAACGCCCCTAAAGGACAATAGCATGTGGGAGATACTCAAGCTCAGTCCAAACACTCACCAAGTGGGCTCCAGAAGTAGATTTTTGCACTATCAACTTAGTTTACCTTATTTCTGTAATCATTAGTCATTAAATTAGTATATATAGGAGAAGATCAACTATGTTTAGGATCTTTCCGGGACTCTTGCCCATTCAAACCTTTCATTGTATTTTTCAGTCAGCATGAGTCACTAACCTCCTAATGTTAAGGTTAGGAGCTCTGCTGAGTTTCATGGATCAATAATATTACTGTTTCATTCAATATGTCAGATTCTATTCTCTTATGCAACCTCGTTCTTCATCTTATGAATTGAGGGTGACCCGTTACAATCACCCTTGTTCTACATAGGTTCCATGTGATTTCTGACACAGATATATAGCGTTAAACTACAGCTAGAGATTGCATTGCGGATTCCTATAGAGCATCTGAGCAACTTTGGATATGTGACATATAATCCTATTGACTATGGGTGCGTGGAGTTTCTGTGACATTAAGACTAGAGTTAGAGAAGTGGCATTTTTTGATCTGGAAGATCTACCTTGTCTGTGGCACCTTGAGTAGGATTGTGAAAGGGAGTGGACTGCTTAGAGTTTCATCTTCTGCTATAGTGAGAAACCTAGAGTTAGCTTGATTAGAGGACATGAGTCATCTCAACGTGATGGATTGTTGTAGTAGAGGAGGTTAACTTGATGAGAGGACATGAGTTAATCACTTACGGCTGCCATTGAGGGAATCAGAAGGTAATTGAAGAAGACAGTAAGAAAATTTAATTTGGAAAAACAAAGCATCTCCGAAGTCTCAACCATTCTATCACCATTGAATTCGTATCTATCCAGTAACGTTCTATTTATCTGTTTTATATGCTTTTCGTGACAAACTATAATTTTTATTCGCCTAACTAAGATCTGCAAGGTGTCCATTGCTTGCTCAAACCACAATCCACGTGGGATCGATCCTGACTCACCTCAGGTATTACTTGGACGACCCGGTATTCTTTCTGGTCTATCTATGCGACTTCTGCGGAACCAGTTTCGTGCACCAATCAGCTACACCACCAGCAAATGAACAAAGATAACAAGCAGAGAAGAATGCTAGAGAGACAAGCCAAAATGAGAATAATCTTAAGGTCTAACAAAAAAGGGTTTTGAAACGAGAATGTCGCAAAACAAATGTATCATACATCTAAAATTCCTCAACTATAATATAAAAAAATCTACAATACTAACATCCACATTTATTTAATTATTGTTTACTGTTCATTTCATCCTAAGAATTTCAAAATTTAGCAATTAAAGTAAGAGAACCTTGATATAGAAAAAAATGAAAATGGTACAGAACCTCGCTGAAGTTCTTCCTCGCCTTGGGTTCATTGTCATGCTGAAAATCCTTGCTCGTGCGATTAGCTGTCACGTCAGACTACTAAGTAAGACATCAGAGTAGTGGGAGTAACAGAGGCACTGGCCACTGGGTAAGGTTTATAGTTTGCTCGTGGCCACCGCTTTCTTGGTTTGAGGGGGTGTTGGGAGAGTGTGTGTGTGTGTGTGTTGAGGGGTGTTTGAGGAGCGATGGCGGTGCAACCGTGACGGAGCGACGACGGCAGCGGAGAATGACACGCGTTGGTGATGAAATGGAGAATTTGGGGTAAAATGAGGGAATTGTGTTTCTAAACTTTGGATGCGGGAAGTGGACACAGGTATGGTTTTTAGTGATAAAAATCGATGGCATATTTGTTGATTTTAATTTAAAAAAATTAACACCCTAAGCGTCTATTTTAGACATTAAATCTACACCGTTTATTTTATTTTAGAAAGCGATTTAGACCGTTCAAATTTATCGATGGTAATTGTTGTCGATATTTTAATTAATAAAATAGACGCTATGTTGGTCGATTTTAAAATAAAAGTATTTTCAACCCCTGATTCGTCGACAATGTGATGATAATAGGATAAAGATTAATGCATCATAAAATTATCGACGACCTGACTGTCGATTTTAATATTTTATTTTTAATTAATTTTTTTAGCAATATCGACAACAAGTCGTCGATAATAACCGTCGATTTTTGGCGCCAAAAAAAAAAACGGTTTTGCTAGTAGTGAAAGAAATAAACCTGATGATATATCATAACCATGTTGCCTTAAGAGCCTAAACTCCAAAGCTGTGGCCGGCACGTAAATCCTTCTTCTTGGAGTCAACCGTATCATATATATATGTTGTCTAACAAGTTCCTTATTTCATTCTTGAAATGATAAGCCACCCCAAGCCTTTGCAGCACATCAATAAGATCAAGTTGATCAACATGATTTTTCACGACTATCATTCTTGCTTCTTCCCGCAGGGCTTGGCTTTGCTCTGTGTATGTCCGTTGCTGCATTATTAAAATTTTACAATGCTCTAATTATCCTGTGTTAAACATCAAATAGTTGTGTTTTCTAGCTTGTGCCCGAAAATGCCCCAAAGGTTAATTAAAAATGCAAAGTTTAATTAAAAACATGATAAGCCCTTTGCAGCACATCAATAAGATCAAGTTGATCAACATGATTTTTCACGACTATCATTCTTGCTTCTTCCCGCAGGGCTTGGCTTTGCTCTGTGTATGTCCGTTGCTGCATTATTAAAATTTTACAATGCTTACAATGCTCTGTGTTAAACATCAAATAGTTGTGTTTTCTAGCTTGTGCCCGAAAATGCCCCAAAGGTTAATTAAAAATGCAAAGTTTAATTAAAAATACAGG
>NC_029792.2:63925887-63937472 GCF_000816755.2 Arachis ipaensis | reverse complement strand
AGGGATATAAAGCTACTTATATAGAGTAGCTATAGTATATAATGTGGTTACATTTTAAAGGTAATGTAGTAGGAAAGATAAGTATAGTTTATTCTGATAAACATGAGTGATGAAAAGCTTAGCTTTTAGTCTTTAAATACATTACTAAAAAACGTAACTTTTAATACAGAAAAATGTAGCCTTTGAAAATAAACAACGGCCAAATAAATATTCCTACTAAAATGTCTCCAAAGCCAAAAAAAAATATAATTTTTGTTTAAAATATTATTTTTTTTTTAATTTTTAATTAACTACATTTTTTAAGTATAACTGAATGAGAAATTTTTTTTATAATGAGATAATTTGCAACAACCTAATCACTTTCATGGATAAAGTCACATATATATAAATAGATTGGACCTACTTTCTATAAATTATTCTTTTAGTTTTTCCTTATTTTTCGCTTTTTGGTCGTTGCTGTCGTGCTGATAGAAAACAATCAAGATATAGTGAAGTAGCAAGTAATTAATATTTAAGTTAAAAAAAATAACTTGTCAAGTACTATACAGAAAAAAAAATACATTTCAAAATTTCATAATTCGGACCATACAATTTTCATTTTTTTTACAAAAATATTATATATAAAAAAAGTAACTGCTCAAATGAAGATGGCAAAAACATCTTTTTATAAAGATGTTTTTTTTAAACGTGTGACTTATTTATTTAGTCACATTTTAAATAAAGACAACACTTTTATAAATATTAAAATATAACCATATAATCCTTCATCTAATGGTCAAAAAGAAATATTTTCACATAAAAGACAATTATAAAGTCTTTATTATAGTATCCACCTAAATAAGGGATACCTTATATTTGTTGTTCAAAGACCGGATGTAATCATAATGCCAAATAAAAGGTTTGAAATTGGCAGATCGACGAGGTGTTGTTTGATTATGATTAGAAATTTTATTCAATGCATTGCATTGAGTTGGAAAAGAGACATTTTTGAAGGTCTTGAATTCCAGACCCTGAGGAAGAATCACTGTAGAGAATCTAGCTGGGATTGAATTCGTAGCCATTAGTACTGTGGCGCATGAATTCTCACACTTTCGTACAACTATACCAGCAAGTACAGTGGGTCGTCCAAGTAATACCTGAGCGAGTCAGGGTCAATCCCACGAAGATTGTGGTTTGAAGCAAGCTATGGTTATCTTGCAGGTCTTAGTCAGGCAAATCAGAAGGTTGTTGGATATGGAGTTGTATTAGGATTAAAATCAGTAATAGGAATAAGGTAAAAGATTGGAGTTGCTTTGTCTTTCTGAATTAACTCTGGTATTACTGTCTTCTCTGCTTGTGAGTGATCTCTTCTATGGCAGGCTGTATGTGATCAATGCCATGGGCCGTGGTCCTCAATCTCCTCTACTCCAGATCAAATGCCATTGGCCGTGGTCATCCAATCTGATGGAGGGTGAAGCTCTAGTAGTTCATTCTCTTGGCGATCCTACTCAAAATGCCACAGACAAGGTCAAATCTTCCGGATTAGAGAATGATGCTTCTTTGGATTCTAGCCTATACCACGGAGACCCTAATATCCCTAAAAATCAGCTAAACTGGTGTCTCGAGAAGTTCCCAATGAAGTCGTGGATTAGCCGTCTGAGAGATGTATAAACATAGCTGTTGGTTCGTGCTTTCCACTCACGTATTAACACGAACCCCAGTAGACGCGGGTGTTTGTCAGGCACGTTTGTCTTAGTATGATGAACAGAGCTGATTGTCACTGGTCATCCTATTCACCATGTTGAAGAACGAGTATACATCTTAGAAATAGATCAAACACGGATCGAAGAAGAAACAGTAATACTTTTGTTAATTCATAGGACTCAGCAAGGCTCCTCCATCAACTTAGGAGGTTTAGAAAGTCATACTGAAAGGAAATACAACATAAAACGTGTAAAGTGGCTGAAGATGGTAAAGATGTGTAAAAGTTGTGTGTGAATAACATAAATATAATCCCTTAAATACTAAACAAATGACTAGTAAGTGTAAAGCAGTCTTTCTAGTGCTAAAATTCACTTTTGGGGCCCACTTGGTGAGTGTTTGGGCTGAGCTTTGATGAGATCCACGTGCTATGAGGCTTTTAGGGCATGAAACGCTGGCTAGGGGGTCCTTTCTGGGTGTTTGGATGCTGAACTCTGCTCTGTGGGCGCTGGACGCCTGGAAAGGGGAAGGAAGCTGGCGTTGGACACCGGTTTTGGGCCTTCTAATCTAGAGCAAAGTATGGACTATTATATGTTGCTGGAAAGCTCTAGAAGTTAGCTTTCTATAGCCGTTGAGAACGCTCCATTTGGACTTCTTTTGCTCCGGAAAAACGCTTCCGAGTGCAAAGAGGTTAGATCCGGACAGCATCTGCAGTGCTTTCTCTGTCTCTGAATCAGACTTTTGCTCCAGCTCCTCAATTTCAGTAAAAAAATACCTAAAATTGCATAAAAATACAAAAACTCATAGCAAAATAAAAAAATGTGAATTTAACACTAAAACATATAAAAAATTAATAAAAAACTAAACAAAACATGCTAAAAACTATATGAAAATGATGCCAAAAAGCATATAAAATATCCGCTCATCACAACACCGAACTTAAACTGTTGCTTGTCCCCAAGCAACTAAAAACATAGTAGGATAAAAAATAAAATTAAGATACAAATAAATTTCAAAGTTTCCAATGAAGCTTAGTTACAATTAGATGAGCGGGACTTAGTAGCTTTTTGCTTCTGAATAGTTTTGGCATCTCACTATCCATTGAAACTTAAAATGGTTGGCATCTTTAGGAACTTAGAATCCAGATGATATTATTGAATCTCCTAGTTCAGTTTTTTTTTTATTCTTGAACACGGTATTTCAGAGTATTGGCCATGACCCTAAGCACCTTGTTTTTCAGTATTACCACCGGATACAATAATGCCACAGACATTTTAACTAGGTAAACCTTTTCAGATTGTGACTCAACTTTGCTAGAGTCCCCAGATAGAGGTGTCCAGAGTTCTTAAGAACACTCTTTTTACTTTGGATCACGACTTTAACCACTCAGTCTCGAGATTTTCAGTTAACACCTTCACGCCACAAGCACATGGTTAGGGATAGCTTAGTTTGAGCCACTTAGGCTAGGATTTTATTCCTTTAGGCCCTCCTATCCATTAATGCTCAAAGCCTTGGATCCTTTTACCTTTGCCTTTTCGTTTAAAGGGTTATTGGCTTTTTGCTCTTGCCTTTTGGTTTAAAGAGTTATTGGCTTTTTCTGCTTGCTTTTTCTCCTTTTTTTTCTCTTTTTTTGGCCACTTTTTTTTTCGCATGCAAGCTTTTTCTTTTTCTTTTTGCTGCTTTTTCTTGCTTCAAGAATCAATTTTTAGATTTTTCAAATTATCAATAATACTTTTCCTTTTTCCTTATTCTTTTAAGAGCCAACATTCTAAAATCTCAACTTCAAATATGCATTGTTCATTCATACATTCAGAAAACAAAAGCAATGCCCCACATCAAAATAATTTAACTATTCTCATTTTAAACTTGAAATTCATGTATCTCTCAATTATTTTCAAAAAAAATTTTTTTAAGCAAGGTGAGAGATATATGGAACATTTTACAACTTTAAGACATCAATGCAAATGATCATGCAACTAGAACAAGCGAACAAACAAAACATAACAAAAAACAGAAAAATAATAAATGGAAAAGGAGTAAAAGAGAACGAATCCACCTGTAATGGTGGCGGCTAGTGTTCCTCCTTGAGGATCCAATGTGATACTTGATCTCTTCTATGTCACTCCTTTGCCTTTGTTGTTCTTCCCTCATAGTCCTTTGGTCTTCCCTTATGGCTCTTTGATCTTTCCTTATTTCATTGAGGGTGGTAGAATGCTCTTGATGCTCCACCCTCAATTGCTCCATATTATTGCTCAATTCTCCAAGAGAAGTCTGTCATTGATCCCAATAGCTTTGAGGAGGAAAATACATCCCTTGAGGCATCTCAAGGATCTCATGCTAAGGCGGTTGTACAGGCTCTTGTGCATGATCTCTGGTTTGCTCCATCCTCTTCTTAGTGATGGGCTTGTCCTCTCTAATGGAGATATCTCCTTCTATGACAATTCCAGCTGAATTGTATAGATGACAGATGAGGTGTGGGAATGCCAACCTTCCATTGGTGGAAGGTTTCTTAGCTATCTTGTACAATTCTTGAGGAATTACCTCATGTACTTCCACCTCACTTCCAATCATGATACAATAGATCATGATAGCTCTGTCAACAGTCACTTCTGATAAGTTGCTAGTGGGGATGATGAAACGTTGGATGAATTCCAACCATCCTCTAGCTATGGGCTTTAGGTCAACCCTTCTCTGATCAAATTTAACTCTCCTAGTGTAAGTATGAGGATCTCCTTGCATCAGAGGCAAGTTGAACGCCAATCTCATACTTTCCGGGCTAAAATCTAATATTCTCCCTCGGACCATGGTGCTCCAATTCCTTGGATTTAGGTTCACACTAGTGTCATGGTTTTTAGTAACCCATGCATTAGCATAGAACTCTTGCACCATTAGAATCCCAACATCCTGAATGGGATTGGTTAGGACTTCCCAATCTCTTCTCCAGATTTCTCTTCGGATCTCTGGGTACTCATTCTTCTTGAGCATGAAAGGGACCTCAAGGATCACTTTCTTCTCTGCCACTACTTCATAGAAGTGGTCTTGGTGGACTTTTAATAGTGAAGATTTATACTGGTTCAGAATTTAGCAAAATAATTTCGTTGTGAGCATAGCCCGAACCAATAATCGATCCTCAAATCAAATTATAATAATTTGGTTGTCACAAGTACAAATCCCAATGAAAATTAACCGAACTATTTAGACCTCGGGTCGTCGCACAAGGAATTGCAATGAAGTGATCAATTATTGGCTATGAAGGAAAACGGAGGGGGAGGGAGGGGTTTGATTGATAAAAGGGAAAGAAAATAAAGCAACAACTAAAGAAAGCAAGTAATAAAGGGAGACATTCATGGTAAGGATTCAGAATCTAGGCTTTCTATCCTAGTCATTAATTATCATCCAATGATTAACAAGAATATATCCTATTAAGTCAACTCCAACAATGAATGAAAGTACAATGTTATCTTCACACGAGAGAAAGTCAAATAAGACTAGTTAATCTCAGTCCAAATATCCTAATCAACTTACTAATTGAATTAGCAAGAGATTAAAGTCAATGGAGACAATATTAACTAACAACTCTAGATCACCAACCTAAGTTGGGTATTAATGACTCAAGATTGCCTAATTTCTCTTTCCAAGTCAAGAATGTTCAAAAATCTACTCTAACATCCAACCAAGCATTTTGTCAAACACTTGGAAGGCATAAAAGGAAAGCATCATAAAATTGCAAGAATAATATACAACTGCCCAATTGCAAGGAAATAATAACAACAACTCAATCAAGCAACAATAACCAAAGAAACATCAAATTGCATTAAAGAAAACCCAAATCCAACAAAGAGTTCATCAACATAAAAATGACATAAAAGAAAAATTAACAAGAGAACTAAGAAGAATAAGGCTATAAGAACAAGAAATTGTAAAAAAAAAAAGATGAAAACAATAATTTAACCTAGATCTAAGAGAAATTAACCTAATCCTAACCTAATTCTAGAGAGAAGAGGGAGATTCCCTCTCTAGAAACTAAATAAGGCATGCTTCCTACACTAACTAATTGCTCCCCCTTTGTCCAATCCTGAATTCTGCATGAAATAGCCTCCGAAATAAGTTGGATTTGAGCCTGGAAAGCTCAGAAATTGTCCCCAACGTTTTCACTTTAATGAGGTCACGTGCCTGCTATGATGCGTACGCGTCGCCTTCGACGATGCACCTCTTCACGCGTACACATCTGTCATGCGTGCGCATTCCTGTATGCATTCCAAATCCTTAATTTTCCATGAATTCTCCATTTTGCATATTTTTCTCTTCACTTCTTCCATCCAATACTTGCCTTATGAAACTGAAATCACTCAACAAACATATCAAGACATCCAATGGAATTAAGGTGAATTAAAATTAGCTAATTTAAGGCCTAAAAAGCATGTTTTCACACTTATGCACAAATTTAGGGAGAATTACAAAACCGTGGTATTTCATTGAATAAATGTGAGATAAGTTGATAAAATCCCCTAAATTAAGCACAAAATTGAGTTTTATCAAACCTCCCCACACTTAAACTAAGCATGCCCTCATGCTAAACTCAAGAAAGAGACAAAGGGTATCGACATTTATTCAATGCAAACTACCTAAATACAATCTATCTAAATAAATGCATCTACTTAGTCAAAGTAAATCAATTTCCAAGAATACATATATGAACATAAGGGCTAAAGGCATTAGCAACCAAGTCAAACCCACAATTGAATTGAGTTATTAAAGGGAATTTACAAACTTTCAAGAAAGTAATCATAGGTGAAAACATGTAATTGAGCAATCAAACCCTCACCGGATGTGTATCCGCTCTAGTCACTCAAGTGTATAAGGTTGATTCACTCAATTCTCCCCTAATCATGCTTTCCAAGATTTGTTTTTCATCTAACAATCAATAATTATTTCATGCATGCATACAAATATCATGAGGTCTTTCCACAAGGTTGTAATGAGGCTAGGGTCAAGGTAGGATTGTATATGGTCAAGTGGACTAGAATTTGAATCTTTGATTAACTTAAACTTTCCACCTAACCTATGATAACCTATATAATTTCAAAGCTAACCTAACTACCCATTCTTCACTTTTTCACACACTCATGCATTCTCGTTTTTTTTATCACAACCCATATGCATTGATTATTATTGAACTTCACCTTGGGGCATTTTGTCCCCTTCTTATTGCTTTTCTTTTTCTATCTTCTTTTTTTCTTTTATATATATATTTTCAAGCTAAAATATACACAAGAGCATCAATGCATATGGTTTTACATATTTAATGCCTGAGTATATACCCAATTCCCAAAATTTCCAACAAAAATACACTTTTATCTCTACCCACTGTTCCCAACTCTTCCACAATTAAATGATAAACACTCTTACTAGTCTAAGCTAATCAAAGATCCAAACAAGGGACATTTATTGTTTTTCGTTTTAAGGTTAGTAATGTGCTAAAATTAAGAACAAATGGGATTTAACATAGGCTCAAAGTTGGCTAACAATGGTAGATAAAAGGTAAGGCTATTTGGGTAAGTGAGCTAATTGAAACAATGGCCTCAATCATATAAGTGCATTCATAC
Organism: Arachis ipaensis; assembly: GCF_000816755.2. NCBI lineage: Eukaryota > Viridiplantae > Streptophyta > Magnoliopsida > Fabales > Fabaceae > Arachis > Arachis ipaensis. The sequence continues at coordinate 63,930,186 of NC_029792.2, read as the reverse complement.
ACAAAATAATGGATATAAAGAATTAAACAAATCAAAGATTGCAATCTTAGAAAGAGAATAATACACACAAGAATGGAAATAGTTGTTATATAATGTAACCACACAATTAGGCTCAAATCTCACATGCTTGTGTTCTTAGCTCAAAAATCATGTTCCACAATATATATAATTCAAGCAAGTTCTAAAAAAAATTTTTTTTTACTCAAATCAATTGGGGTGCCCTATAGATAGAATCCTTGAAATTTTCATTATTTTGACTAAGTTTATTATATATATGCTAAATGAAATGTTGTGATTGAGAAAGGTTAAAATTCCTTAGTTTAACTCCGTTTTTTCAACCAAACCAAATTCTCATATGCAAAAGGCTAGACTAAGCTCAATAATCCACATTTTTCCAAATCACAACTACTAAGCCATAGATATATATATTACTAAACTAAAAGATCCAAATCCAACTAAAAATTCAGAGTATATACAAACCAAAGTGCAAAATGCGATAAACTCGAAAGTATCCAAAGTAACTAATATATACAAATGCTGAACGTGCAGTAAAATAGAGTGCGAATACTGAAAATAAAGCGAAATAAAACAAGAATGTCTGAAATAGTCACCAAAATGAAATCTGCCGAAGACGGCGACCTCCCCACACTTAGAAGAAAGCATCGTCCTCGATGCTACAACTCATGCTGGGTGAAAGGGTCAACGTCTGCAGCTGGCTGAGGCTGTGGCTCTGGCTGTGGCTGTAGCTCCATAGAAGTCTACTGCTCGTAAGGAGCTTGAGTCTTTGTGGGAGCCTTAGTCTGTGTAGGTGACTCTGCTTGCTGAGCCTCCTCCTCCTAAGCCTCCTCCTCCTCTACCTCAGACTGGTCGAAAGGAGTATCGGGCTCAAAGGGCATGTCGACGCCCAATGCTGCTATCATCTGTTTTAAGTGCTCATAACGTCACTTGTCGCGATGTTCTATCTGATCCATGCGCTCAAAGAAGCGCTGCACAAGACAGTAAGTCGGCTGAGATGACGATGGTGGTGCTGGCCTGGTAGATGCAGATGGTGTTGTCGAGGGTCCTGCTGCTGCTGAAGAAGAAGCTGACTCAGATGCTGCTACTATGGCAGCTCGGTCTCTACGCTGGACTGCTAGGTGGTCACCAACCCAAGTCCCCACGGAATAACTTTCTCCTTGCCGTGGACTGCTGGTGGTGACTCATCATCTGGTAGCCAAGGTACCCCTACCCGGTGAGCGTGCTGCGTGACCAAAAATGGGAAAGGAAGGTTGCCCCTGATATGGGCCCGCCATATGAATCGTCTGATAAGTCGGGAAAGGTACAGCTCCTTCCCCTCAAGGACGCACCAGATCAGGACAAGCATATCAACTGGAATCTCGGTGAAGTGAGTGCTAGGCATGACATAATGGGACAGGATCTGTTTCCATACCTTGGCCTCCTTCATCCGATATTCAAACTGCATGCCCTTGGGATTCACTTTAGAGGAATCCATCTCCCAAGGTGCACCCGGTTGGGCAACCACACTATGCAGTGCATCATAACCAAAGGTCATGCTTTTCATAACCAAAGGTCATGCTATTCATCTCCTCCTATGCTAATCATAACCACACTATGCAGTGCATCATAACCAAAGGTCATGCTATTCATCTCCTCCTCAGCCCTTTTGAAAACATCCTTATCACTGATTTTAGGCTGACAGTTGAGGATCTCCTCAATATCCACCTCTGTGACCATGATCTGGCGGTCTTTGAGATGAACTGAGTTAAGGGTCACTCTGAAGAAATTGCAATAGGACTCTCAGACCCAAGAGTCATTCACTCTAGCTAGCTCTCTGTCTAGGAAGGCCCAGCCCCTCTCCTCAATCCAGTGCTCAGTATACTGTCTCAGATCAGAGGGGATAACTAGCTTTTTCTTCAGAATAAGCTTATGCCCCTCAAAGTACGGAAATCGGAGCTCACAATATAGATTGGTGAACCTTTCTGAGTTGGTAGCAGGCATGGCTTGATCCGCCTTTTCCTTCTCAGAAAGGCGCTTCTCAGATATATCGGAGGTCACCCGCTCAGTAGCTGACTGAGACCTCTTCCTTTTGCTGGAGGTGGCCTTGGCTTTTCCTTTACCTTTGTCAAACATCCTGAAAAATAGAAATCACAGGATACAGAATATTAAGCAAAGCAGAGAAATGGGAACCAAGTATATAAACAACAGATAGAAAACAGAAAACAGAAGGGTATTGAGGTACATTCATGAAATGAGCCAAAAAAATAAATTCTTGGAATGCAAGAGAAAATAGAATTCAGACATCAATCAGAAACACAATCTAAGAATTCATGCAATGATAGTAAAGATGCTTGTTTGTTAAGAAACAACAATTATCATGCCCAAAAGAATATAAAAGAGTTAGTTTGAAAAACTAAAAAGAAAAGTTAGAAAGTCGATTAAGTCAAAAGTTAGAAAAGTGGGTTAAAAATCAGTGGCATGATAATTATTGAACTTAAAAAGTAGGATCAAAAATTTTCAAAATAAGCATGCTCACATTCATGAAGACGATGCAAGTCATTGATCATGAAATATGTTATGCACTATAAATGCAAAAAGAGATGAGATCATCATCAATGAAGTTGGTCATTAAATTTGTAAAGATTGGTGTAAAAGAATTGAAATATGCACTTGGTGTAACCAAAAGAGGGTTGAAAACAATTTCTATTTTAAAAGGTTTACACCAGTGGAAAGCACCAATTATTACAAACATAAGAACCTCAATTAAAAAGAGACAAGTTCAAGTCAAATGGCAAAATTACGGAAATAGCTTCATTGGTTAAAGAAGATGGAAATTGAACTTGAACCAAGAAACTGAAAAGGTTTTGACTTAAACTTGAAAGATTGAAGGCACACAAGAGATTCGCATTGACTTGGTTAATCAAGGTCCTATTCGACACAGAAATCCGTCAAATGATTCCTTGACTCTGTCAATCATAAATGCACATGAAAGGGAACCAAAAGGAATGTGGAGATGCTAACCGAATGAATCATTAGTTGAACTTGGCCAAGATAAAATGTACCAAGGTAAAACAGCACCAAATTCAATTCACAATTTGCAACTTAATAGCACAAAAATTTTTGAAAATTTTGGCAGCATCTCGGCAGTAAATTGGATGTTCCCGGATATAAACAAGCAGCAAAAACTCAGCCCATATGAATTCAAAACAATTCAGATAACATTAGCAACCATAATTTCAAATGAACTAAGGTGCATATTCAAACATTAGCAGCAATCTCAATCCATATGAACTTCGGATAGATTTAACCAAGATCTAAACACAATAAACTCGTATCAATTGGCATTAGTAAGCAGAATAGCATAGTAGCAATATACAGCTCAATTGAACCTCAAACAGAACGTACTAAAATAGAACATTACAAGTCTCAGGTGAGTTAAATAATAGCAGCACTTAATATCATGGTATCAAATATAGCAAGTAAATCAATGATAACAAATACCAAAATTAAATACATGAACCAATGAAGCATGTACCATATCAGACAGCAAAATCAGTAAACATTCAATCCTTAATCCACTACCAAACAACTGAAATTTCCTAACCACCTAGAATCAACAAAACATGCATTTCTAACTAATCTAATTAAATAGAAATTAAACAATGCTAATCATACTACTATAACAGAATAGGAACAGAACATAAAAGGGAAAATCAGGGGAAACCTGGAAGGGTTTCAGTAAGCAGAAATGGAAACTGGAAGGGAGAGAAGAGCGATGCCGAACAAGGCCACCACAGAAGCGACTATGGTGGCCCGTGGTGGTGACAGCAGTACAGAGCCACTGAACAGAGGGAGCAGTGCTTGGAGGATTAGGGAATGTGGCAAACTTGAATAGAGAAGAGAAGAGAGAAGGGCAGTAGCGGCGGTCAGAAAGGGAGAAGAGAGGGAAGAAGAAAGAAAGAATAGGGAAGAGAGGGGGGTAGTCGGTGGTGGTCTGGTCACCGAAATAATGCCCGGTAGTGAGAGGCAGAAGCTTGATGGAGGTGGTTATGGGATTTCTGGTTCTTGGTGGGCGAAGAGAGACATTAGGGATGAAGAGAAGAGGAGGGGTTGTGAAAATGAGAAGGGGTTCATGCATCAGGGGGTTATCTCATTTAAATCCACGCGTAAGCGTCATTGACGCATGCGCATGCGTGAGACAAAATAGGAATTAACGCGTATGCATCGTCGACATGAATGCGTGAAGGGAGAAAAAGAGGTTATGATGCATACGCGTCCTTGGCGCGCAAGCGTGAGGGGAAA
>NC_029792.2:63915677-63924616 GCF_000816755.2 Arachis ipaensis | reverse complement strand
GCAACTCTCTGGAATTTGTATGGGGGTAGATGCAACAGCATATCGACGCGTACGCGTCACTTACGCATACGCGTGGAATGCAAGGAGCACAATATGACGTGTAAGCGTCAGGCATGCGCACGCGTGAGCTGCCACTTTTTTTTTAACACCAAAACAGAGCTTAAAAATTCTCCTAACACTATCTATGGCTCCAAACTAACCAGAATGCAAATTAACAAAATTTTTGAGTTTTTGAGGATTTTTCATAAAATTTGAGAAAACTTGCAATTCAAGTAAAAACTCAAATTCAAAGAATCATCCTTATTCGAAGCATAAAACCAACCTAGCAACCAAAACAAAACATACAAAAGAATAAAAGGAAAGAACTACCTAACGATGGCAACTCAATTCATTTATTGATTATATCTACAAGAGAAATGGAAAGAGTTTACCATGGTGAGGTGTCTCCCACCTAGCACTTTTATTTAGAGTCCTTAAGTTGGACATTTTGGAGAGCTCTAATCAAGGGGACTTGTGCTTGAATTCATCCTTAAACTTCCATCAATGCTTAGACTTCAAGTGGTTGCCAGAATTTCCAACCAAGCGTACCAACCTTTGGTGGAGTTTTCCACAAGCTCGGAACTCCCACAATTGATCCTCATGTATGCCGGGATCCCAAATCTTGTTTCTACACCCGTCTTTTAATTGATCGTCATTACTCCACTCGGGTGGCAAGCACATGAGATTCTCCCTTAGGCACTAAACTCTCCTCCTAGATCATCTCAATTGAATATTATACCACCATTTGCACTTAGAGCTTGAAAATTCAACCATAGTGAACCTTAAATTGCGGTGCCGACCACTATATTCAAGTTGGATGATAAAGCTTCGAGATAAGAGGTTTAACCACTTGCATGATGTAAGGAATGATGGTGACTTAGGAAGGGGGGTCTCTCCACACTTTGACAATGCAAAGTCCACTCCCTTATGTTCTTCTTTAAATTCTTTCACCTCTTGACAAGCATCTTCAATTTCAATTCCTTGTTCACGAACTTCTTCTACACATTCCTCATTGCTTAAGTCATGTGTCGGAGGTTGTGCATTAGCCTCCTCAATATCAAATTCACAACACAATGAGGACGATTCAACAATCTCCAATAACACATTGGTTGGTGCAGAATTATCTTCAATAACAAAACTTGTCACTTGCTCAACTTCTTCCAATCCTTCATTACTTAATATATGCCTTGGAGGTTGCACATCCTCCTTGACATCACTTTCTAGTCCAATGGAAGAAGCCTCAACAAGATCATCAAGGGGATTGATCAATGTGGACAAAAAATCACTAATGATGGAATCCACTTCTTGATCAATTTCCCTCAACTCTTTATCCACTTCCTTAACATCAATGACCTCAACTTCCTCCTCTTTATGCAATTCTTGCTTCAACTTTTCTTCTTCACCTTGAAGCTTCAAATTCACTCCCTCACTATGCTCTTTGGTTGATTCTCCACATTCGTCAATGGGAGTACTTGGGATGCATGAGTTTAGGTGGGAGGCTATGTGGTTAATGGCTTCCGCATAGCAACCATGACTTCTAGCTTCTTTAGCTCGTTTTGCTTCTCTTCTTGCCTTTGGATATAAGAGCTAATATCTCTTTGTTGTTCTTGCAAGAAGGTTTGGAGAGCTTCATCCCTTAAAGGAGGTGGTGGAAGAGAGGGTTCATTGTTTGGGAGAAAGGGTTCATAATTAGAAGGTGGTTCATCTTGGTGAAAGTATGGAGGTGGTGTGTATGAAATTGGGGTACTTGAGAATATTGATGTTGGAATGGTGGTGGCTCTAAGTATGGTTCATATTGTTGTTGGTATGGTGGATATGAATTAGAATCGTATGGAGGTGATTGATGGTAAGGGGCTTGTGAGTATGGCAGTTGAGACCTATGTTAAGGGAAAGAATTGCATGCATGTGGTGGTTGTGGTTGACAACCACAATTAGGGTCACCACATCCATTGGAGTGGTAAGCATTAGGAGTTGGATTGTACCCATAAGAAACCGAAGGAGGTTGTTGCCAAGAAGGTTGTGTATATGCTTGAAGCTCCTCTCACCTTTGATTTCTAATTCCTTGATCATGTTGTCATTGTAGTTCCCATTTTCTACAACATAATTTGGACCAAACTCATAGCCAATGGGGTGAGAATTCATAGTAGCAAGAGAAAATGAAAACAAAAACAAACAAGAAACAAAGAAAACCAAATCCTAAAACTAGCAAAAGCAAGCAAACAAACCAAAAACCAAGCTATTTACAATATTAACATATATACAATAACCAATAACAAGCACACATTACAATTCTCTGGCAATGGCACTAAAAACTTGATAGTGAAGATTTATACCGGTTCGAAATTTAACAAAATAATTTCATTGTGAGCATAGCCCAAACCGATAATCAATCCTCAAATCAAAGTTTAAATGTTTTGGTTGTCACAAATCCAACCCAATAAAAATAACCGAGAGTATTAGTCTCGGGTCGTCTTCTCAACGAATTGCAGTGAGGTATGCGTATTATTGGTTATGGTATCCAAGGGGTTGGGTTGGTAAAAAGGGGCAAGAAAATAAATGGCAAGAAAACAAAGCAACAACTAAAGAAAGTAAGTAATAAAGGGGGACACTCATGGCAAGGATTGAGAATCTAGGCTTTCCATCCTAGTCATTCATTATCATCCAATGATTAGTAAGAATTTATCCTATTTAGTCAACTCCAACAATGGAAGAAAGTACAATGTTATCTTCATACGAGAGAAAGTCAAATAAGACTAGTTAATCTCAGTCCAAAAATCCTAATCAACTTACTAATTGAATTAGCAAGAGATTAGAGTCAACGGAGACAATATTAACTAACAACTCTAGATCACCAACCTAAGTTGGGTATTAATGACTCAAGATTGCCTAATTTCTCTTTCCAAGCCAAGAATGTTCAAAAATATACTCTAACATCCAACCAAGCATTTTGTCAAAAACTTGGAAGGCATAAAAGGAAAGCATCATAAAATTGCAAGAATAATAAAATTTACAACTACCCAATTGCAAGGAAACAATAACAACAACTCAATCAAGCAACAATAAACAAAGAAACATCGAATTGCATTAAAGAAAACCCAAATCCAACAAAGAGTTCATCAACATAAAAATGACATAAAAGAAAAATTAACAAGAGAACTAAGAAGAATAAGGCTATAAGAACAAGAAATTGTAAAGAAACAAGATAAAAACAAGAATTTAACCTAGATCTAAGAGAAATTAACCTAATCCTAACCTAATTCTAGAGAGAAGAGGGAGCTTCTCTCTCTAGAAACTAACTAAGGCATGCTTCCTACACTAACTAATTGCTCACCCTTTGTCCAATCATGAATTCTGCATGAAATAGCCTCAGAAATGAGTTGGATTTGGGTCTGGGAAGCTCAGAAATCGCCCCCAGCGTTTTCACTTTAATGAGGTCACGTGCCTGCTATGACGCGTACGCATAGGTCACGTGTACGCATCGTCTGGCATTTTCTTGTCACGCGTATGCGTCATGTCACGCGTACGCGTCGCCTTCGACGATGCACCTTTTCACGCGTGCGCGTCCCTGTATGCACTCCAAATCCTTATTTTTTCCATGAATTCTCCACTTTGCATGCTTTTCTCTTCACTTATTCCATCCAATACTTGCCTTATGAACCTGAAATCACTCAACAAACATATCAAGGCATCGAATGGAATTAAGGTGAATTAAAATTAGCTAATTTAAGGCCCAAAAAGTATGTTTTCATACTTAAGCACAAATTTTGAGAGAATTATAAAACCATGCTATTTCATCGAATAAATGTGAGATAAGTTTATAAAATCCCCTAAATTAAGCACAAGATAAACCACAAAATTAGGGTTTATCAAACCTCCCCACACTTAAACTAAGCATGTCCTCATGCTGAACTCAAGAAAAAGACAAAGGGTATTAACATTTATTCAATGCAAACTACCTAAATGCAACCTATCTAAATGCAATATATCTAAATGAATGCATCTACTTAGTCAAAGTAAATCAATTTCCAAGAATACATATATGAACATAAGGGCTAAAGTCATTAACAACCAAGTCAAATCCACAATTGAATTGAGTTATTAAAGGGAATTTACAAACTTGCAAGAAAAGTGATGATCATAGGTGAAACATGTAATTGAGCAATTGAACCTTCACCGGATGTGTATCCGCTCTAGTCACTCAAGAGTATAGGGTTGATTCACTTAATTCTCCCCTAATCATGCTTTCCAAGATTTGTTTTTCATCTAACAAACAACAATTATTTCATGCATGCATACAAATATCATGAGGTCTTTTGATGAGCGGATAATTTATATGCTTTTTGGCATTGTTTTTAGTATGTTTTTAGCATATTTTAGTTAGTTTTTATTATATTTTTATTAGTTTTTAAATAAAAATTACTTTTCTGGACTTCACTATGAGTTTGTGTGTTTTTTTGTGATTTCAGGTATTTTCTGGCTGAAATTGAGGGACCTGAGCAAAAATCTGATTCAGAGGCTGAAAAAGGACTGCAGATGCTGTTGGATTCTGACCTCCCTGCAGTCGAAGTGGATTTTCTGGAGCTACAGAAGCCCAATTGGCACGCTCTCAATTGAGTTGGAAAGTAGACATCCTGGGCTTTCCAGCAATATATAATAGTCCATACTTTGCCTGATATTTGATGGCCCAAATAGGCGTTCCAAGTCAGCTAAAGAATTCTGGCGTTTAACTCCAGAACTGGCACAAAAGCTGGAGTTAAACGCCAAAACTGGCACAAAAGCTGGTGTTTAACTCCAAGAAAAGTCTCTACACATGAAAGCTTCAATGCTCAGCCCAAGCACACACCAAGTGGGCCCCGAAAGTGGATTTTTACACTAAACACCCTAGCTTACTTATTTTCTGTAACCCGAGGTCACCAGTTTACTATAAAAACTACTTTTAGTGATTCATTTTGTACCTCATGACACTTTACACGTTTCATATTGTATTCTCTACAGCATGAGTCTCTAAACCCCATTGTTGGGAGTGAGGAGCTCTGCTATTCTTCATGAATTAATGCAATTACTACTGTTTTTCATTCTATCACGCTTGCTTCTATTCTAAGATATTCATTCTCACCTATGAACGTGTGCCTGACAACCACCTCCGTTCTACCTTAGATTGAATGCATATCTCTTAGCCTCATGATTCAGATCAGAGTCTTAGTGGTATAAGCTAGAATTATTGGCGGCCATTCCTGAGATCCGGAAAATCTAAACCTTGTCTGTGGTATTCTAAGTAGGATCTGGGAAGGGATGACTGTGACGAGCTTCAAACTCGCGAGTGTTGGGCGTAGTGATAGACGCAAAAGGATCAATAGATCCTATTCCGACATGATCGAGAACCGACAGATGATTAGCCGTGCGGTGACAGCACATTTGGAACATTTTCACTGAGAGGACGGGAAGTAGCCATTGACAACGGTGATGCCCAACTTAAAGCTTGCCATGGAAGGAGCCTTGCGTGCATGAAGAAGAAGATAGTAGGAAAGCAGAGATCCAGAAGACAAAGCATCTCCAAAGACTCAACCTGTTCTTCATTACTTCATAACAAGTATTTATTTCATGTTCTTTTACTTTTTACAATTAAATCTGAGAATTATTGATATCCTGACTAAGAGTTACAAGATAACCATAGATTGCTTCAAGCTGACAATCTCCGTGGGATCGACCCTTACTCACGTAAGGTATTACTTGGACGACCCGGTGTACTTGCTGGTTAGTTGTACGGAGTTGCAAAAGTGTGATTGTAATTTCGTGCACCAAGTTTTTGGTGCCATTGCCGGGGATTGTTCGAGTTTGGACAACTGACGGTTTATCTTGTTGCTTAGATTAGGAATATTTTATTTTTGTTGGTTTAGAGTCTTTTATTTGAGTTTAGTTTCATATTTTAAGTTTGGTGTCAATTGCATGCTTTTATTTTCTTTTAATTTTTTGAAATTGCATGTCCTTAGTTCTTTCTTGATTTTTAAAAAAAAAATTCTAAGTTTGGTGTCTTCTTTGTGTTTTCCTTTAATTTTTCGAAAATTTGTGTTTGATTTTCTAAAAATTTTAAGTTTGGTGTGTTTTTGTGCTTTTATTTACTTAAAAATTTTTCAAAAATTTGTTCTTGGTGTTCATCTTGATCTTCAAAGTGTTCTTGGTGTTTACCATGACATTCAAAGTTTTCTTGTTTGTCCTCTCTGTTTTGATCTAAAATTTCTAAGTTTAGTGTCATTTTGTTGTTTTTCTCTTTCTTCATTAAAATTCAAAAATAAAAAAAATATCTTTTCCTTATTTTACTCATAATTTTCAAAATTTGGCATTAAAGTAGTTAAAGATTTTCAAAATCATATCTTTTCTTTTTAGTCAAGTCAAAATTCTAATTTCAAAAATTGATTTTTTCAAATCTTTTTCAAAAATCAAATCTTTTTACTTTATTATAATCATATCTTCTCAATCAAATCTTTTTCAAAATAATTTTCAATCATATCTTTTTGATTGCTAATTTCAAAATCTTTTTAATTAATTAATTAATTTAGTGTATACCTCCCATCAAAGCAAGTGGTTTTGAGCTAAATCCTTAGCTCATTATCATGGTGCAGCAAAATTGCCAGTATTTTAGTCTTCTATAGGAAGAACCTACTGAGTTTCTGGCACAGTTCTTACAAATTGCTGACACAGTACGTGATAAAGAAGTGGATCAGGATGTCTACAGATTATTACTGTTTCCATTTGCTATAAAAGATTAAGCTAAGAGGTGGTTAAATAACCAACCCACAGCAAGCATAAAAACATGGAGACAGTTATCAGATAAGTTCCTGAATCAATTTTACCCTCCAAAAAGGATGACACAGCTAAGGCTGGACATCCAAGGTTTTAAACAAGAGGATCATGAATCCCTTTATAATGTCTGGGAGAGGTATAGAGGGATGCTAAGGAAATGCCCCTCTGAAATGTTTTCAGAGTGGGTACAGTTAGACATCTTTTACTATGGGCTTACAGAAAGAGCTCAAATGTCTCTAGACCACTTAGCTGGTGGATCTATACACATGAGAAAAACAATTGAAGAGGCTCAAGAACTCATAGATACTGTTACTAGAAATCAACATCTGTACTCAAACAATGAGTCCTCCATAAAAGAAGAGGCTATGGCAGTAACTACTGATCCTAATCCTCAAGAACAGATTGTTGAACTTAATCAGCAATTACTCCTTATGACAAAACAATTAGCAGAATTCAAAGAGATGCTCCAAGACACTAAAAATGCTAACAAGAATATAGAAGCACAATTGAATCAGACAAGACAGCAGCTATTTAAATAGATAACAGAAGAATGCCAAGCTGTCCAACTAAGGAGCGGGAAGACATTGAATAACTCAGCTCAAAGTAGCAAAAAGTCAAGAAAGGAACAAATGACAGAGGATGACCAAACCACTGCCCAAAATCCCTCTGAGGACACCAAGAGCCCAGAGAGGAATAACTCTAGCGTTCAAATGCCAGAAAAGGGGGAAAAGTTGGCGTTAAACACCCATTCCTTGTCCAGTTCTGGCGTTCAAATGCCAGAAAAGGGTGGGAAGCTGGCGTTAAATGCCCATCCAGCACCCAATCCTGGCGTTCAAATTGCCAATGAGGGATCAGACACCTACGAGTGCTGATAGTAACCCCTCTAAGAAGGCTTCTCCAACCACTTCTGTAGGAAATAAACCTACAGCAACTAAGGTTGAAGAATATAAAGCCAAGATGCCTTATCCTCAGAAGCTCCGGCAAGCGGAACAGGATAAACAATTTACCCGCTTTGCAGACTATCTCAGGACTTTTGAAATAAAGATCCCGTTTGCAGAGGCACTTGAGCAAATACCCTCTTATGCTAAGTTCATGAAAGAGATCTTAAGTCATAAGAAGGATTGGAGAGAAACTGAAAGAGGGTTTCTCATTGAAGAATGCAGTGTTGTCATTCTGAAAAGCTTACCAGAAAAGCTTCAAGATCCAGGAAGCTTTATGATACCATGCACATTAGAGGGTGCTTGTACCAAGACAGCTCTATGTGACCTTGGAGCCAGTATCAACCTAATACCTGCATCCACTATCAGAAAGCTTGGGTTAACTGAAGAAGTCAAACCAACCTGGATATGTCTTCAACTTGCTGATGGCTCCATTAAATATCCATCAGGCATCATTGAGGACATGATTGTCAAGGTTGGGCCATTTGCCTTTCCCACTGACTTTGTAGTGCTGAAAATGGAGGAGCACAAGAGTGCAACTCTCATTCTAGGAAGACCTTTCATAGCAACTAGACGAACTCTTATTGATGTACAAAAAGGGGAAGTGACCCTGAGAGTCAATGAGGATGAGTTCAAGTTAAATGCTATCAAAGCTATGCAGCATCCAGACACATCAAATGACTGCATGAGCACTGATATTATTGACTCTTTAGTGGAGGAGATCAATATGACTGAGAGTCTTGAATCAGAGCTAGAGGACATCTTTAAAGATGTTCAGCCTGATTTGGAGGAACCAAAGGAAATAAAAGAACCTCTAAAAATCCCTCAGGAAGAGGAGAAACCTCCTAAACCAGAGCTCAAACCACTACCACCATCCCTGAAATATGCATTTCTGGGAGAAGGTGTATTGACTACAGAAAGCTCAATACAGCCACCAGAAAGGATCATTTTCCTTTACTATTCATAGACCAGATGCTACAGAGACTAGCAGGCCATGAATACTACTGCTTTTTGGATGGCTATTCAGGCTACAACCAAATTACTGTGGATCCTCAAGACCAAGAGAAAACAGCATTCACATGTCCATCTAGAGTATTTGCTTACAGAAGAATGCCTTTTGGTCTGTGCAATGCACCTGCAACCTTTCAGAGGTGCATGCTC
>NC_029792.2:63904414-63915655 GCF_000816755.2 Arachis ipaensis | reverse complement strand
AGGAGGTTTATAAAGGATTTTTCAAAAATTGCAAAACCTCTAAGCAACCTGCTAGCTGCTAACATGCCATTTGGGTTTGACACAGAGTGTCTGCAGGCGTTTGAGACCCGGAAAGCCAAGCTGGTCACATGACTGGACATTACCATTCGAATTAATGTGTGATGCCAGTGACCATGCCATTAGTGCAGTGTTGGGACAAAGGCATAACAAGCTTCTGCACGTCATTTACTATGCCAGTCGTATTCTAAATGACGCACAGAAGAATTACACAACCACAGAAAAGGAGTTACTTGCAGTGGTTTATGCCATTGACAAGTTTAGATCCTATTTAGTAGGTTCAAAAGTGATTGTGTATACTGACCATGCTGCTCTTAAATATCTACTCACAAAGCAGGATTCAAAATATAGGCTCATAAGATGGGTGTTGCTTCTGCAGGAGTTTCATATAGAAATAAGAGACAGAAAAGGGACAGAGAACCACGTAGCTGATCACCTGTCCCGGATAGAACCAGTAGCAGGGGCGTCCCTCCCTCCTACTGAGATCTCTGAGACCTTTCCGGATGAGCAACTTTTTGCCATTCAGGAAGCACCATGGTTTGTAGACATTGCAAATTATAAAGCTGTGAGGTTCATACCCCAGGAGTACAGCAGGTTGCAAAAGAAAAAACTAATTTCTGATGCAAAGTACTACTTATGGGATGAACCATATCTCTTTAAGAGATGCGCAGACGGAATGATCCGCAGATGCGTCCCTAGAGAGGAGGCACAGAAGATCATGTGGCATTGCCATGGATCACAGTATGGAGGACATTTCGGAAGTGAGTGAATAGCCACTAAAGTCCTCCAATGTGGCTTCTATTGGCCTACTCTCTATAGAGATGCCCGAGAGTTTGTGCGTAACTGTGATAGTTGCCAAAGAGCTGGTAACTTGCCTCATGGTTATGCCATGCCTCAACAAAGGATCTTAGAGATTGAGTTGTTGGATGTATGGGGTATTGACTTCATAGGTCCTTTCCCACCATCATACTCAAAGACTTACATTCTGGTGGCAGTAGACTACGTATCTAAATGGGTGGAGGCAATTGTCTCACCCACTAATGATACCAAGACTGTGCTGAAGTTCCTCCAGAAACATATTTTCAGCAGATTTGGTGTCCCCCAGAGTACTAATCAGTGATGGGGCCACCCATTTCTGCAATAAACAGCTTTACTCTGCTATGGTTCGATATGGAATTAGCCACAAAGTAGCAATTCCGTATCATCCACAGACAAATGGGCAGGCTGAAGTCTCTAACAGAGAACTAAAGAGAATCCTAGAATGGACTGTAATTGCCCGTAGAAAGGATTGGGCAAAGAGCTTGGATGATGCTCTGTGGGCATACAGAACAGCATTCAAGACTCCTATAGGAACCTTTCCATACTAGCTTGTGTATGGCAAGGCCTGTCATCTACCCGTGGAACTGGAACATAAAGCCTACTGGGCAACCAGATTCCTAAACCTGGATGCTAAGTTAGCTGGTGAGAAAAGATTGCTCCAGCTAAATGAGCTAGAGGAGTTCAGACTCAATGCTTTTGAAAATGCAAAAATTTATAAGGAAAAAGAAAAAAAAGTGGCATGACAAGAAATTTTCATCCAGAGTCTTTGAGCCAGGACAAAAAGTTCTGCTGTTCAAATCTAGGCTCAGATTATTCCCCGAGAAATTAAAATTCCGGTGGAGGGGACCATATGTGATTACATGAGTGTCACCATATGGATATGTTGATCTTCAAGATATTGATTCTGACAAAAAGTTCATTGTTAATGGACAGAGAATCAAACATTATCTTGAAAGCAATTTTGAGCAAGAATGCTCAAAATTGAGGCTTGAATGAAGCTCAGTAAAGGTCCAGCTAAAGACAATAAAGAAGTGCTTGCTGGGAGGCAACCCAGCCATTAGCAAGTTATTTGTTTAAAATAATACTTGTAGAAGTTTGATATACATTTTTCTTCAAAGGTTAATCATCAAAATTGAAGGAATTCACAGAGTTACAGAAGGATTCAGTGCAAAAAGCAGAGAAAAGGAGCTTGTTGGAAAGAAAATGCCAGTAAAGGGCATTTTGGGCATTAAACGCCAGAATGGGTACTATTCTAGGCGTTTAACGCCAGAATTGCAGCATCCTGGGCGTTCAGAAAAACGCCCAGTGATAAAGGGGTTTTTGGCGTTTAACATCAGCCAGGGTACCTGGCTGGGCATTAAACGCCCATAATGGCCAACAATTGGGCGTTAAACGCCGGAATGGATACCATTCTGGGCGTTATATCCATTCTGGGCGTTTAATGCCAGAAAGGCAGGGTGAAGAGATTTTGTTTCCAACTTCAAATTTTTTTCAAATTTTCATGTTTTGACTCATAATTTTTTGCATAAACATGTTTCAAACTTTCATCATTCACCCTCAATTTTCCAAAATTCAACAATTTTCTAAATCTCTTTTCAATTTTCTTTCAAATCCTTCCCAAATCTTTTCAAAAACTCAATTATCCTCTTAATTTTTTTCCAAATATTTTTCAACTCATCATATCATCTCTTATTTCTTAGATGCATAACCAAATTTTCAGACTTAACATCTTTATATCTTTTTCAATTACAAATCTCATCTTTTTCATATCATGATTTTATTTTCTTCCATCAATCATATCTCTATGTCATATCTCTTTCAAATTTTTCGAAATCCCTCCCCTTCTCCTATAAATATACATTCGGCCATCCCCTCCTCTCCACCATTCGAATTTGGCTCTTCTCCTCTCTCTCCCCTTTCCTTTCTTTTGCTTGAGGGCAAGCAAACCTCTAAGTTTGGTGTGTTTTTCCGTGATCACTGAGCTAAGACTCATGAAGATCATGGCACCTAAGGGAAAACAAACCAATTCAAGAGGCAAGAAAGAGAATACTCCAAAGAGTCTTTGGAATCAAGAGAGGTTCTTAACCAAAGAGCATGCAGACCATTACCACAAAATAATGGGTCTGAGGTCAGTGATCCCGGAAGTTAAATTCAATTTGAAAGAAGATGAATATCCAGAGATCCAAGAGAAAATTCAAAACAAAGGATGGGAAATTCTAGCCAATCCTGAGACAAAGGTTGGAAGAAACATGGTTCAGGAATTCTACTCAAATCTGTGGCTAACAGATAAGCAGAGAATAACTGGAACCGCCTTTCACACCTACCGAACTATGGTCAGAGGAAGGCTTACTTCCATTTGGACAAAATAAGAGAGGTCTTCAAACTGCCTCAACTACAAGATGATCCAGAATCCTTTAATAGGAGAATGGTGAGAGTAGATAAGGGGTTAGATCAAGTTCTAGAGGACATATGCCTCCCTGGAACTAAGTGGATAACCAATTCAAAAGGTGTCCCAAACCAACTCAAGAGGGGAGATCTCAAACCAGTTGCAAGAGGCTGGTTGGACTTGATTGGGCATTCTATATTGCCCATTAGCAACTGCTCTGAGGTCACTGTCAAAAGAGCAGTGATGATTCATTGTATTATGTTGGGGAAAGAAGTGGAGATTCATCATCTGATTTCTTGTGAGATTTACACAATTGCAAACAAGAACTCCACTGAAGCCAAACTGGCTTACCCAAGCTTAATTTCTCTGCTATGTAAAGATGCTGGGGTAAGGATGGGAGTAGATGAATTCATCCCAATCGAACACCTAATCACCAAGAAGTCAATGGAAGGACAAGTGTAAGACAACTCCATCAAAAGGAGGGCGCAGGAGTTCCTCCCAGAAATTCATGAAATTGACTACTGGACCCGCCTAGAAGCATCTGTTACCAAGCTACAAGAAGTTATGGAACAACTTAAGGAAGAACAGCAGAATCAAAACTGCATGCTCTGCAAGCTGCTGAAGGAACAGGAGAAGCAGGGGCGTGAGTGGTGCACGAAATTGTGATCCCTGGTAATGGCTCCAAAGACTTGGTGCTCTAATCTTAATTCATAATTTGTCACAACTTCGATACAACTAACCAGCAAGTGCACTGGGTCGTCCAAGTAATAAAACCTTACGTGAGTAAGGGTCGATCCCACGGAGATTGTTGGTATGAAGCAAGCTATGGTCATCTTGTAAATCTCAGTCAGGCGGATATCGAATGGTTATGGAGTTTTCGAATAATAATAGAAAATAAAACATAAAATAGGATAGAGATACTTATGTAATTCATTGGTGAGAATTTCAGATAAGCGTATAGAGATGCTTTCGTTCCTCTGAACCTCTGCTTTCCTGCTGTCTTCATCCAATCAGTCCTACTCCTTTCTATGGCAAGCTGTATGTTAGGCATCACTGTTGTTAATGGCTACATCCTGTCCTCTCAGTGAAAATGGTCCAATGCGCTGTCACTGCATGGCTAATCATCTGTCAGTTCTCGATCATACTGGAATAGGATCCATTGATCCTTTTGCGTCTGTCACTACGCCCAGCACTCGCGAGGTTAAAGCTCGTCACAGCCATCCCTTCCCAGATCCTACTTGGAATACCACAGACAAGGTTTAGACTTTCTAGATCTCAGGAATGGCCATCCATGGGTTCTAACTTATACCACAAAGATTCTGATTAAGGAATCTAAGAGATACTCATTCAATCTAAGGTAAAACGGAAGTGGTTATCAGGCACGTGTTCGTAAGGAATGATGATGACTGTCACGATCATCACATTCATGTTGAAGTGCGAATGGACATCTTAGAAGCAGAATAAGTTGAATTGAATAGAAAAGCAGTAGTACTTTGTATTAATTCATGAGGAACAGTAGAGCTCCACACCTTAATCTTTGGAGTATAGAAACTCTACTGTTGAAAATACATAAGTGATGAAGGTTCAGGCATGGCAGAATGGCCAGCCCCCAACGTGATCAATATGTTCCAAAGATAAACTAAAAATCATCCGATGTAAATACAATAGTAAAAAGTCCTATTTATACTAAACTAGTTACTAGAGTTTACAGAAGTAAGTAATTGATTCATAAATCCACTTCCGGGGCCCACTTGGTGTGTGCTTGGGATGGGCTTGAAGTTTACACGTGCAGAGGCTTCTTTTGGAGTTGAATGCCAAGTTGTAATGTGTTTTTGGCGTTCAACTCTGGTTTGTGACGTGTTTCTGGCGTTTAACTCCAGACTGCAGTGTAGAATTGCCGTTCAACGCCCTTTTGCGTCATCTAAACTTGGGCAAAGTATGGACTATTATATATTGCTGGAAAGCGCTGGATGTCGACTTTCCAACGCCATTGAGAGCGCACCATTTGGAGTTCTGTGGCTCCAGAAAATCCACTTTGAGTGTGGGGAGGTCAGAATCCAACAGCATCAGCAGTCCTTCTTCAACCTCTGAATCTGATTTTTGCTCAAGTCCCTCAATTTCAGCCAGAAAATACCTGAAATCACAGAAAAATACACAAACTCATAGTAAAGTCCAGAAATATGAATTTAACATAAAAACTAATAAAAACATCCCTAAAAGTAACTAGATACTACTAAAAACATACTAAAAATAATGCCAAAAAGCGTATAAATTATCCGCTCATCAGTGAGCTACAGGAGCTGAAGCGCCAGAAGCTCTCCCTTGAAGGACCAAGCACCCCACAGATTGAGGGAGCATCCACTTCTCAAAATCAAGGTTGTTTAGTCCTAACTCTGTGATAACCTTTATTATTAAGAGTCTATTTTAAGAGTCATTCATTTTTCTGCTTTTAATTTTCTGTCTTCTATTATTATGGGTCTGCTCTTATATTTATTTTTGAGTCTTATTTTTAGTCCATAATCAATAAAATTTAAAGTTTATGTCTTAAAGCTATGAATGTCCCATGAATCCATCACCTTTCTTAAATGAAAAAAAAATTGTTCTTAATTGAAAAAGAAAAAGAAGTACTTGAATTTCGAATTTTAAAACAGTTTAATTATTTTGATGTGGTGGTAATACTCTTGTTTTCTGAATGAATGCTTGAACAGTGCATATTTTTGAATTTGTTGTTTATGAATGTTAAAATTGTTGGCTCTTGAAAGAATGATGAAAAAGGAGAAATGTTATTTGATGATCTGAAAAATCATAAAATTGATTCTTGAAGCAAGAAAAAGTAGTGAATAGAAAACCTGCAGAAAAAAATGCGAAAAAAAGAAAGAAAAAGAAAAAAAGAGAGCAAGCAGAAAAAGCCAATAGCCCTTTAAACCAAAAGGCAAGGGTAATAAAAAAGATCCAAGGCCTTGAGCATCAGTGGATAGGAGGGCCCACAGGAATAAAATCCTGGCCTAAGCGGCTAAACCAAGCTGTCCCTAACCATGTGCTTGTGTCGTGAAGGTGTCAGGTGAAAACTTGAGACTGAGCGGTTAAAGTCGTGGTCCAAAATAAAAGAGTGTGCTTAAGAGCTCTGGACACCTCTAATTGGGGACTCTAGCAAAGCTGAGTCACAATCTGAAAAGGTTCACCCAGTTATGTGTCTGTGGCATTTATGTATCCGGTGGTAATACTGGAAAACAAAATGCTTAGGGTCACGGCCAAGACTCATAAACTAGCTGTGTGTTCAAGAATCAACATACTTCACTAGGAGAATCAATAACAATATCTGGATTCTGAGTTCCTATAGAAGCCAATCATTCTGAACTTCAAAGGATAAAGTGAGATGCCAAAACTATTCAGAGGCAAAAAGCTAAAAGCCCCGCTCATCTAATTAATACTGATCTTCATAGATGTTTTTGGAATTCATTGTATATTCTCTTCTTTTTATCCTATTTGATTTTTAGTTGCTTGGGGACAAGCAACAATTTAAGTTTGGTGTTGTGATGAGCGGATAATTTATATGCTTTTTGGCATTGTTTTTAGTATGTTTTTAGTATATTTTAGTTAGTTTTTATTATGTTTTTATTAGTTTTTAAATAAAAATCACTTTTCTGGACTTTACTATGAGTTTGTGTGTTTTTCTGTGATTTCAGGTATTTTCTGGCTGAAATTGAGGGACCTGAGCAAAAATCTGATTCAGAGGCTGAAAAAGGACTGCAGATGCTGTTGGATTCTGACCTTTCTGCACTCGAAGTAGATTTTCTGGAGCTACAGAAGCCCAATTGGTGCGATCTTAATTGCGTTGGAAAGTAGATATCCTGGGCTTTCCAGCAATATATAATAGTCCATACTTTGCCCGAGATTTGATGGCCCAAATAGCCGTTCCAATTCAGCTCAAGAATTCTGGCGTTTAACTCCAGAACTGGCACAAAAGCTGGAGTTAAACGCCCAAACTGGCACAAAAGCTGGTGTTTAACTCCAAGAAAAGTCTCTACACATGAAAGCTTCAATGCTCAGCCCAAGCACACACCAAGTGGGCCCCAGAAGTGGATTTTTACACTAAACACCCTAGCTTACTCATTTTCTGTAACCCTAGGTCACCAGTTTACTATAAAAACTACTTTTAGTGATTCATCTTGTACCTCATGACACTTTACACGTTTCATATTGTATTCTCTACGGCATGAGTCTCTAAACCCCATTGTTGGGGGTGAGGAGCTCTGCTGTTCTTCATGAATTAATGCATTTACTACTGTTTTCCATTCTATCACGCTTGCTTCTATTCTAAGATATTCATTCGCACTTCAACCTAATGAATGTGATAATCCGTGACACTCATCATCATTCTCACCTATGAACGTGTGCCTGACAACCACCTCCATTCTACCTTAGATTGAATGCATATTTCTTAGCCTCATGATTCAGATCAGAGTCTTAGTGGTATAAGCTAGAATTATTGGCGGCCATTCCTGAGATCCGGAACGTCTAAACTTTGTCTGTGGTATTCTGAGTAGGATCTGGGAAGGGATGACTGTGACGAGCTTCAAACTCACGAGTGTTGGGCATAGTGACAGACGCAAAAGGATCAATGGATCCTATTCCAACATGATCGAGAACCGACAGATGATTAGCCGTGCAGTGACAGCGCATTTGGAACATTTTCCCTGAGAGGACGGGAAGTAGCCATTGACAACGGTGATGCCCAACTTAAAGCTTGCCATGGAAGGAGCCTTGCGTGCATGAAGAAGAAGATAGTAGGAAAGCAGAGATTCAGAAGACAAAGCATCTCCAAAGCCTCAACATGTTCTTCATTACTGCATAACAAGTATTTATTTCATGTTCTTTTACCTTTTACAATTAAATCTGAGAATTATTGATATCCTGACTAAGAGTTACAAGATAACCATAGCTTGCTTCAAGCCGACAATCTCCGTGGGATCGACCCTTACTCATGTAAGGTATTACTTGGACGACCCAGTGCACTTGCTGGTTAGTTGTGCGGAGTTGCAAAAGTGTGATTGTAATTTTGTGCACCATCTTTCCACAAGGCTGTAATAGGGCTAGGGTCAAGGTAGGATTGTATATGGTCAATTGGACTAGAATTTGAATCTTTGATTAACTTAAACTTTCCACCTAACCTATGACAACCTATATAATTTCAAAGCTAACCTAACTACCCATTCTTCACTTTTTCACACACTCATGCATTCTCTTTTTTTTTTTATCACAACCCATATGCATTGATTATTATTGAAATTCACCTTGGGGCATTTTGTCCCCTTCTTATTTCTTTTCTTTTTCTTTCTTTTTTTTTTCTTTTATAGATATTTTCTTTTATCATAAAATTACAAAACCATGCTATTTCATTGAATAAATGTGAGATAAGTTGATAAAATCCCCTAATTTAAGCACAAGATAAACTACAAAATTGGGGTTTAACAGCTTTGGTGATGAATCTCTCTATCTCCCAAGATTCAGAGGGAGCGGCTACTGCCTTTCCTTTCCTCTTTCTAGAGGATTCTCCAACCTTGGGTGCCATAAATGGTAATTGAAAGAAAAAAAACTAGGCTTTTCCCACACCAAACTTAAAATTTTGCTCGTCCTCAAGCAAAAATAAAGAAAAAAGATGAATGGAGTAGAATAAGAAGAAAATAGAAGGATATTGAGCAAAAGAGAGGGCTCGGCCTTGTGGGTATGAGTGTATGAAAGGTGTGCGTATGAAGGGTTATGAAGAAGGGTATTTATAAGAGTGGGGAATGGGTAGGTTCGACCATGGGTGGGGTTTTGGGTGGGAAAATTAATTTTGAACTGGGTGGGGTTGGTGGGAGTTACGATGGATTTGGAAAAGTGAAATGGATGTGATTGGGCTAGGGTTTATAGGGAAGTGTGTACGAGGAAGTGTGAAAGTAAGTGGTGTAGATGAAAGATGCTGTGGGAGCCACTGGTCCTGAGAGGCTAGGGAATCTAGATTCCCTGCTTCTCTGCATTGGCATTTGAACGCCCAGGGGCTACTCCCTGGCTGACGTTCAACACCATCAATGCTGCGCATGAGGGGCATTGAACGCCCAGCAGGGATACCCTGGCTGGCGTTCAACTTTAACACTCCATCCAGAGTGTTTGGTTTTCACTGCTGGGAAATTCTGTCTCTATTCTGACTACTGCATATGATTATAACTCTAAACAAAAATGAAAGAAAATAAATATAATTAAGGTAGGGTTACCTCCCAACAAGCGCTTTTTTAACATCATTAGCTTGACGGTTAGCTCCTTACAGAGGTGAGTTTGGGCTCCAGATTTTCACCCCTTACAGTGAACTTTCTTCCTCTCCTCTCATGAATGAGCTCCGCATGCTCTAGAGACAGGATACGATTCACTGTATATGGTAAGGCTAGCTTCTTAGTGAAGACAACTCTCATGCCAAGTTAGAGGCCTTCAGTTGGGACTTTCTTGTCCCTCCAGCCTTTAGATACTTTCTTCTTAGTACCTTTGTGTTTAGAGCTTATTGATGGCTATCCAACACTAAACTTAGAATTGATATCTGGGGGCTCTGTAAAGCTCTGCACAGAAAGATAGGGTTGGAACACTAGGTGTTGCATAGTTATCTCTCTTTTAGAGGGAGAATTGGGGTGAGGCATCTTGAACAAGATGTGATCCTTCCCTATTTGTAGGGTCGGTTCTCCCTTAGCCACATCAATGATAGCATTGGCAATGGCTAGGAAAGGTCTTCCAAGGATGACAGAGTCATCCTTATCCTCTCTAATATCCAGGACTATGAAGTTTGCAGAGATGTAATAGTTTTCAACCTTTACCAAGACATCCTCTACTAAGCCATATAGCTTTTTCATTGTCTTGTCTGCCATCTCTAATGAGATGTGTGCAGCTTGTACCTAAAGAATTCCCAACTTCTCCATTACAGAGAGTGGCATGAGGTTTATGCTTGACCTTAGGTCACACAGAGCTTTTTCAAAGGTCAGAGTGCCTATGGTGCAAGGAATAAGAAAGCGTCCAGGATCTGGAAGCTTCTAAGGTAGCCTCTGCTGAACCAAAGCATGCAGTTCTTTGGTAATTGCTCTTCCCTAGTGTCTTCATCCTCATCAGAGGATGAGTGTTCAATAGAACTCATGCATTGCAGAAGTGCATGCAGAGGAACCTCAATGGTCTTTATGGTTTCCATTAGTTCTGGGCTAGAAGTTTCTTGAGTGGGACTTAAGCACTCAAAAGGTGTGCTTTCACTGGCGTTCAACACCAGCTCTGATGGCTCTTTAGGCGTTGAACGCTGGTGCACGAAATTGTGATCTCAGGCAACGGCGCCAAAAACTCTTTACGCACATCTTAATAAATCGTTTTTCATTCACAACTTCGATACAACTAACCAGCAAGTGCACTAGGTCATCCAAGTAATAAACCTTACGTGAGTAAGGGTCGATCCCACAGAGATTATTGGTATGAAGCAAGCTATGGTCATCTTGTAGATCTCAGTTAGGCGGATATCAAATAGTTATGGAGTTTTCGAAAATAATAATAAATAAACAGAGAATAAAGATAGAAATACTTATGTATATCATTGGTGAGAATTTCAGATAAACGTATAGAGATGCTTTCGTCCCTCTGAACTTCTGCTTTCCTGCTGTCTTCATCCAATCAGTCCTACTTCTTTCCATGGCTGGCTTTATGTAAGGACATCACCATTGTCAATGGCTACTTTTCATCCTCTCTGTGAAAATGGTCCAATGCGCTGTCACTGCATGGCTAATCATCTGGAGGCATCACCGTTGTCAATGGCTGCATCCTATCCTCTTGTGAAAATGGTCCAAATGCTCTGTCACAGCACGGATAATCATCTGAGGTTCTCGATCATACTGGAATAGGATTCACCCTCCTTTTGCGTCTGTCACTATGCCCAGCACTCGCGAGTTTGAAGTTCGTCACAGTCATTCAATCCCAGA
>NC_029792.2:63903443-63904000 GCF_000816755.2 Arachis ipaensis | reverse complement strand
GGTCAGGCACACGTTTGTGGGGGAATGATGATGATTGTCACGTTCATCACATTCATGTTGAAGTGCAAATGAATATCTTAGAAGCGGAACAAGTTGAATTGAATAGAAAAACAGTAGTACTTTGTATTGATTCATGAGGAACAGCAGAGCTCCACACCTTAATCTATGGAGTATAGAAACTCTACCGTTAAAAAAACATAAGTGACGAAGGTCCAGGCATGGCCGAATGGCCAGCCCCCAAAGGTGATCACTAGTCTCCTAAGATGAACAATAGATTAAAACTGAGACCAAAGATGTCTAATACAATAGTAAAAAGTCCTATTTATACTAAACTAGCTACTAGGGTTTATAGAAGTAAGTAATTGATGCATAAATCCACTTCCGGGGCCCACTTGGTGTGTGCTTGGGCTGAGCTTGAATGTTACACGTGCAGAGGCTCTTTCTGGAGTTGAACGCCAGGTTGTAACGTGTTTCTGGCGTTCAACTCTGGTTCGTGACGTGTTTCTGGCGTTTAACTCCAGACTGCAGCGTAGAATTGGCGTTCAACGCCCTTTTGC
>NC_029792.2:63902396-63903350 GCF_000816755.2 Arachis ipaensis | reverse complement strand
TGAAATTACAGAAAAACACACAAACTCATAGTAAATTCCAGAAATGTGAATTTAACATAAAAACTAATGAAAACATCCCTAAAAGTAACTAGATCCTACTAAAAACTTACTAAAAACAATGCCAAAAAGCGTATAAATTATCCGCTCATCACAACACCAAACTTACATTGTTGCTTGTCCCCAAGCAACTGAAAATCAAATAGGATAAAAAGAAGAGAATATACTATAAATTCCAAACTATCAATGAAACATAGCTCCAATTAGATGAGCGGGACTTGTAGCTTTTTGCCTCTTGAATAGTTTTGGCATCTCACTTTATCCATTGAGGTTCAGAATGATTGGCATCTATAGGAACTCAGAGTTCAGATAGTGTTATTGATTCTCCTAGTTCAGTATGTTGATTCTTGAACACAGCTACTTTATGAGTCTTGGCCGTGGCCTTAAGCACTTTGTTTTCCAGTATTACCACCGGATACATAAATGCCACAGACACATAACTGGGTGAACCTTTTCAGATTGTGACTCAGCTTTGCTAAAGTCCCTAATTAGAGGTGTCCAGGGTTCTTAAGCACACTCTTTTTTTTGCTTTGGACCTTGACTTTAACCGCTTAGTCTCAAGTTTTCACTTGACACCTTCATGCCACAAGTACATGGTTAGGGACAGCTTGGTTTAGCCGCTTAGGCCAGGATTTTATTCCTTTAGGCCCTCCTATCCACTAATGCTCAAAGCCTTGGGATCCTTTTTATTTACCCTTGTCTTTTGGTTTTAAGGGTTACTGGCTTTTTCTGCTTGCTTTTGCTTTTTTTTTTTCGCTATTTTTTTTTGCAAGCTTTGTTCTTTGCTGCTTTTTCTTGCTTCAAGAATCATTTTTTTGATTTTTCAGATTATCAAATAACATGTCTCCTTGTCATCATTCTTTCAAGAGCCAACATATTTAACATTCTAAAACACCA
>NC_029792.2:63835470-63902285 GCF_000816755.2 Arachis ipaensis | reverse complement strand
AGTCAAATGTTCTACCACTGAGCTATAGATCCTTGATGGAAGCTTTTGTTTTCCCTTAAAAAAAAGCTATGCTTTTACCACACCAAACTTAGAATGTTGCTCGCCCTCGAGCAAAAGAAGAAGGAATAGATGAAGAAGAAGATGTGGAAAAAAAACTAGGATTATGAGGAGGGAAGGTGGGGATCATGTGGGGTTCACAGATCCTGAGATGATCCTGTGAGGTCCACAGATCTTGAGGTGTCAAGGATTTACATCCCTGCACCAATTAGGCATGTAAAATGCCTTTGCATGCAATTCTGGCGTTTAAACGCCGAAATGATGCTTGTTCTGGGCGTTCAGCGCCCAGATGCAGCATATTTCTGGCGTTGAACGCCAGCCAGATGCTCCTTACTGGCGTTTGAATGCCAGTGAACTCCTCCTCCAGGTGTGCTGTTTTTAATGCTGTTTTTGATTTTTCTTCAATTTTTTTAGTTGTTTTTGTGACTCCACATGATCATGAACCTATGAAGACATATAACTAATAAAAATATACTCTACTTGTCCATAAGCCTGTTTTCTTGAGTTGACTGCCATCTCTAATGAGATTTTAGCAGCTTGTACCTCAAAGATTTCCAGTTTCTCCATTACAGAGAGTGGCATGAGGTTTATTCCTGACCCAGGTCACATAGAGCCTTCTCAAAGGTTATGGTGCCTATGGTACAAGGTATCAGGAACTTTCCAGGATCCTGTTTCTTCGGAGACAATCTCAGTTGATCCAATGCATTTAGTTCATTGGTGAACAGGGGAGGTTCATCTCCCCAAGTCTCATTACCAAATAAATTGGCATTCAGCTTCATGATTGCACCAAGGAACTTGGTACCTTGCTCTTCAGTAACATCTTCATTCTCTTCAGAAGAGGAGTACTCTTCAGAGCTCATGAATGGCATAAGGAGGTTCAATGGAATCTCTATGGTCTCTAGATGAGCCTCAGAGTCCTTTGGTTCCTCAAAGGGAAACTCCTTATTGATCACTGGACGTCCCAAGAGGTCTTCCTCCTTGGGATTCACGTCCTCCCCTTCCTCTTTGGATTCGGCCATGATGGTCAATTCAATGGCCTTGCACTCTCCTTTTGGATTTTCTTCTGTATTACTTGGGAGAGCACTAGGAGGGGTTTCAGTGATCTTCTTACTCAGGTGGCCCACTTGTGCCTCCAAATTTCTAATGGAGGACCTTGTTTCATTCATGAAACTCACAGTGGCCTTAGATAGATCAGAGACTAAGTTTGCTAAATTAGAGGTATTTTGTTCAGAGTTCTCTGTCTGTTGCTGAGTGGATGATGGTAAACTGGTTGTTAGTAACCATGTCAATAAGTTCTTGAGCTTCTGCAGGCGTTTTCTTTAGGTGAATGGATCCACCTGCAGAAGTATCCAATGACATTTTAGCTAATTCAGACAGACCATCATAGAATATATCCAGGATGGTCCATTCTGAAAGCATGTCAGAAGGACACTTTTTGGTCAGTTCCTTGTATCTCTCCCAAGCTTCATAGAGGGATTCACCTTCTTTCTGTCTAAAGGTTTGAACATCCACTCTAAGCTTACTCAGCTTTTGAGGAGGAAAGAACTTGGCTAAGAAAACCGTGACCAGCTTATCCCAAGAGTTCAGGCTATCTTTAGGTTGAGAATCCAACCATATTCTAGCTCTGTCTCTTACAGCAAATGGGAAAAGCATGAGCCTGTAGACTTCAGGATCTACTCCATTAGTCTTAACAGTATCACAGATCTGCAAGAATTCAGTTAATAACTGAAAAGGATTTTCAGATGGAAGTCCATGAAACTTGCAGTTTTGTTGCATCAGAGAAACTAATTGAGGTTTCAGCTCAAAATCGTTTGCTCCAATGGCAGGAATTGAGATGCTTCTTCCATGTAAATTGGAATTAGGTGCAGTAAAGTCACCAAGCATCCTCCTTGCATTATTATTTTCGGCTGCCATCTCCTCTTCCTGTTCGAAAATTTCTGAAAGGTGCTTGCTGGATTGTTGTAATTTAGCTTCTCTTAGTTTCCTCTTCAGAGTCCTTTCAAGTTCTGGATCTGCTTCAACAAGAATGTTCTTGTCCTTATTCCTGCTCATATGAAAAAGAGGGAACAGAAAAATAATAATAATAGGGATCCTTTTTGCCCAGGTATAGAGGTTCCCTTATGTAAGTAGAAGAAGAAAAGAAGAGTAGAAGAAAAGAAGAAGAGAAAATCTGAACTCAGAGAGAGAGAGGGGGTTCGGATTTTTGGTGAGTGAGGAAGAGATGTTAGTAAATAAATAAATAAATAGAAGAAGATGAGAGGGGAAAGTTTTCGAAAATAATTTTTGAAAAAGAGTTAGTGATTTTTGAAAATAAAATAAAATTAAAATTAAAAATTAAACAATTAATTAATTAAAAAGAATTTTTGAAAAAGAGGGAAGATATTTTTGAAAATTAGAGAGAGAGAGTTAGTTAGGTAGTTTTGAAAAAGATAAGAAACAAACAAAAAGTTAGTTAGTTAGTTGAAACAAATTTTGAAAATCAATTTTTGAAAAGATAAGAAGATAATAAGTTAGAAAAGATATTTTAAAATCAAATTTTTGAAAAAGATAAGATAAGAAGATATTTTTGAAAAGATATGATTGAAATTAGTTTTGAAAAAGATTTGATTTTTTAAAATCACAATTAATGACTTGATTCACAAGAAATCACAAAATATGATTCTAGAACTTAAAGTTTGAATCTTTCTTAACAAGTAAGTAACAAACTTGAAATTTTTGAATCAAAACATTAATTGTTGATGATATTTTTGAAAATTATGAGATAAAATTAAGAGAAAGATTTTTGAAAAATATTTTTAAAATTTTCAAAAATAAATAAGAAAAATGAAAAAGATTCTATTTTTGAAAAAGATTTTGAAAAAGATCAGATTTTTAAATTGAAAATTTGATTTGACTCATAAGAAACAACTAAATTTTAAAAAGTTTTGAAAAAGTCAATCCAAATTTTCGAAATTTATGAGTGAAAAAGGGAAAGATATATTTTTTTATTTTTGAATTTTTAATGATGAGAGAGAAAAACATGAAAAAGACTCAATGCATGAAAATTTTGGATCAAAACATGTGATGCATGCAAGAACACTATGAATGTCAAGATGAACACCAAGAACACTTTGAATGTCAAGATGAACATCAAGAACTTATTTTTGAAAAATTTTCAAGAAAAGAAAACATGCAAGACACCAAACTTAGAAATTTTTCATGTATAGACACTATGAATGCAAGAATGCACATGAAAATTAATTTGAAAAAGAAAAATAAGGATTCCAAAATTTTTAATATGAATTCCAGGAATCTTCAATGTTAGTCTAAAGCTCCGGTCTAGGAATTAGACATGGCCAGCCAAGCTTTCAGTGAAAGCTTCGGTCCGAGACACTAGACATGGCCAATGGCCAGCCAAGCTTCAGCAGTACAAGCAATTCCCTAACATGTGGAGGCCTCAGTCCAAAAGAATTTAGACATGGCTCTACAGCCAGTCAGGCTTCACATGCTTCATGAAACTCTAGAATTCATTCTTAAAAATTCTGAAGAACATGATATAAAATTATTTTTTTGAAAATATATTTTTTTGGGAAAAATGAAAAAGGTGAAAATATTTTTGAAAAATTTTTTGAAAACTTTTTGAAAATAAAATAAGAAGAAAATTACCCAATCTGAGCTACAGGATGAACCGTCAGTTGTCCAAACTCGAACAATCCCCGGCAACGGCGCCAAAAACTTGGTGCACCAAATTGTGATCTCAGGCAACGGCGCCAAAAACTCTGTACGCATGTCTTAATAAATCGTTTTTCATTCACAACTTCGATACAACTAACCAGCAAGTCCACTGGGTCGTCCAAGTAATAAACCTTACGTGAGTAAGGGTCGATCCCACGGAGATTGTTGGTATGAAGCAAGCTATGGTCATCTTGTAGATCTCAGTCAGGCGAATATCAAATAGTTATGGAGTTTTCGAAAATAATAATAAATAAACAGAGAATAAAGATAGAAATACTTATGTATATCATTGGTGAGAATTTCAGATAAACGTACTCGGAATACCACAGACAAGGTTTAGACTTTCCGGACTCTCATGAATGCCGCCATCAATCTAGCTTACACCACGAAGATTCTGATTAAGAGATCCAAGAGATAATCATTTAATCTAAGGTGGAACGGAAGTGGTTGTCAGGCACGCGTTCGTGGGGGAATGATGATGATTGTCACGTTCATCACATTCATGTTGAAGTGCGAATGAATATCTTAGAAGCGGAACAAGTTGAATTGAATAGAAAAACAGTAGTACTTTGTATTGATTCATGAGGAACAGCAGAGCTCCACACCTTAATTTATGGAGTGTAGAAACTCTACCGTTAAAAATACATAAGTGATGAAGGTCCAGGCATGGCCGAATGGCCAGCCCCCAAACGTGATCACTAGTCTCCTAAGATGAACAATAGATTAAAACTGAGACCAAAGATGTCTAATACAATAGTAAAAAGTCCTATTTATACTAAACTAGCTACTAGGATTTACAGAAGTAAGTAATTGATGCATAAATCCACTTCCGGGGCCCACTTGGTGTGTGCTTGGGCTGAGCTTGAATGTTACACGTGCAAAGGCTCTTTCTGGAGTTGAACGCCAAGTTGTAACATGTTTCTGGCATTCAACTCTGGTTCGTGACGTGTTTCTGGCGTTTAACTCCAGACTACAGCGTAGAACTGGTGTTCAACGCCCTTTTGCGTCATCTAAACGCAACCAAAGTATGGACTATTATATATTGCTGGAAAGCCCTGGATGTCTACTTTCTAACGCAATTAGAAGTGCACCATGTTGAGTTTTGTAGCTCCAGAAAATCCACTTTGAGTGCAGGGAGGTCAGAATCCAACAGCATCAGCAGTCCTTCTTCAACCTCTGAATCTGATTTTTGCTCAAGTCCCTCAATTTCAGCCAGAAAATACCCGAAATCATAGAAAAACACAAAAACTCATAGTAAAGACCAAAAATGTGAATTTAACATAAAAACTAATAAAAACATCCCTAAAAGTAACTAGATCCTACTAAAAACATACTAAAAATAATGCCAAAAAGCGTATAAATTATCCGCTCATCAAACGCCCTTGCTGTGCACCCTTACTGGCGTTAAATTCCAGTCTCTCTAGTGTTTTGGGCGTTAAACGCCCGGCAGGGATGTCCTTGCTGGCGTTCAACGCCAGCTTCCCTGGGTTTGTGGGCATTGAACACCCAGTGAGGGGTTCTCACTGGTGTTCCGCGCCAGGCTTGCTGCCATTATGGGCGTTGAACGCCCAGTGAAACCTTCTTCACTGGCGTTCATTGCCTTTCCAATCTTCTCGGATTTGGTCTCTACCTCCATGGTTATGGCCTCGCACTCTTCTCTAGGATTTACCTCAGTATTACTATGAAGAGTTTCAGGAGGAATCTCAGGGATCCTCTTGCTCAATTGACCAACTTGCACCTCCAAGTTTCTATGTGTGGTCTTAGAGACGCTGGAAACCAGAGTGACTAAGTCAGAAAGACTTTTCTAAGAGGTTTCCATATTCCCTTGAGAAGATGGGAATGGTGGTCTATTATTGAACCTATTCTGGTTCCTACTACCTTGATTGTTATTGAAACCTTGCTGAGGTTTCTGTTGATCCTTCCATGAGAGGTTAGGATGATTCCTCCATGAAGGATTGTAGGTATTTCCATAAGGTTCTTCCACGTAATTCACCTCCTCCATGGAGGGTTGATCAGGATCATAAGCTTCTTCTTCAGGGAGAAGCTTCCTGAGTACTGCTAGCTGCAGTTTGCATTCCAGTCAGATGCTGGGAGATCATATTGACCTGTTGTGTCAAGATCCTGTTCTGAGCCAATATGGCATTCGGAGTATCAACTTCATGAACTCCTTTCTTCTGAGAGATCCCATGGTTTACAGGATTCCTTTCAGAAGTGTACATGAATTGGTTATTTGCAACCATTTCAATGAGTTCTCTTGCTTCTGCAGGTGTTTTCTTCAAGTGGAGTGATCCACCTGCAGAGCTGTCCAATGAGATTTTGGACATCTTAGACAGACCATCATAGAACATGCCTATGATAGAACATTTTGAGAGCATGTCAAGAGGACATCTCCTGATCAATTGCTTGTATCTTTCCCAAGCTTCATAGAGGGATTCACCTTCTCTTTGTCTGAAAGTTTGAACTTCCTCTTTAATCTTGCTCATCCTTTGAGGAGGAAAGAATTTAGCCAGAAAAGCATTAACCACCTTTTCCCAAGAGTCTAAGCTCTCTTTTGGTTGAAAATCAAACCATATCTTAGCTCTGTCTCTTACAGCAAAGGGAAACATAAGTTTATAGACTTCAGGATTTACTCCATTAGTCTTTACAGGATCACAGATCTGTAAGAATTTAGCTAAAAACTGATGTGGATCTTCCATTGGAAGTCCATGGACTTTACAGTTCTGCTGTAGAAGAGAGACTAACTGAGGCTTAAGCTCAAAATTGTTAGCTCCAATGGTAGGTACAGAGATACTTCTGTCATAAAAGTCAGAGGTAGGCATGGTGAAGTCTCCAAGAACCTTTCTGGCATCACCTTCAGGTTCAGCCATGTCTCCTAATTCTTGTTCAAAGTTTTCTGAAAGGTTTCTTCTGGAGTGTTATGCTCTAGCTTGTTGTAAGCTTTTCTTCAGAGTCCTTTCAGGTTCTGGATCAATATCAAAGAGGGGTTCTTTATCCTTGTTCCTGGTCATAAACAAGAAAAAGAAAAGAAAGGAAGGAAGAAAGCTTTTTCTACTTTCAGTGAGATGTGAAGAAAGAAGAAAAAGATAGAAAAGTAAAGATGGAGGACGGGAGACAAGAAGAGTTCGAATAATATAAATAGAAAAGAGAAGAATTAGAAATAGAAAAGATAAATAAGAATTAAAATATTTTGTTTTTATTTTATTTGTTAATTAATTTTCAAAATTTAAGGTTAATAATTTAAAAAGAATTGAAAATTAGTTAGTAAATTTTCGAAAATAGAAGAGAGAGAAGAAGAGAGAGTTTTCGAAAATTAAGAGAGGAGAGTTAGTTAGGAAGTTTTAAAAAAGAAGAGAGAGATATTAATTAAAAAAAATTTTAAAATAGAATAAGATAAGAGATAAAATAAGAAAAGATTTGAATTTTAAAAATTTGAAATTAAAAAAAGATAAGAACACAAGAAAATATAAAGAACACTTTGAATTTAATGATGAAAGAGAAAACAAGTAAAAGACACGAAACTTAAAATTTTTAGATCTAGCACCCAAAGTTTTTGAAAATTTGGAGGGAAAAACACAATGGGACACCAAACTTAAAAATTTTAAGATCAAAACACACAGAAACACAACACTTTGAAGACTAGCAAGAACATAAAGAACAAAACTCAAAAATTTTAAGAACACAAGAACATATAAAGAACACCAAACTTAAAATTTTTAGAAAACTAAACATAATTTTTCGAAAATTAAAAGAAAAACAACAAGAGGACACCAAACTTAAAGATTTGACACAAGATTTAACCAAAGAAAAACTATTTTTGAAAAATTTTGAAAGGAAGATACCAAAAAATCGAAAATTGCAATAAGAACAAAAACAAAGACTCAAACACCAAACTAAAAAATTGAAACAAGACTTAAATAAAAAGACAATAATTTTAAAAGATTTTTAGAAAAAGGACTCAAAGATTTAGAAAATTACCCATGACACAAACAAAAAGACTCAAACCAAATCAAAGATCAAACAAAGAAAAGAAAAATATTTTTGAAAAAGTTTTTAAATTTTTTTTTCAAAAAAGAAGAAGAAGAAAATAAAATTAAAGACTCAAAAAAAATCAAAAGACTCAATTAAAAATTATCAAGAAATAAAGTACCTAATCTAGGGAGCAAGATAATCCGTCAGTTTGTTCAAACTCGAACAATCCCCGGCAACGGTGCCAAAAACATGGTGCATGAATTCCCACACTTTTGTACAGCTGTACCAGCAAGTGCACTGGGTTGTCCAAGTAATACTTGAACGAGTCAAGGTCGATCCCACAAGGATTGTGGTTTGAAGCAAGCTATGGTTACCTTGTAGGTCTTAATCAGGCGAATTAGAAGGTTGTTGGATATGGAGTTGTATTAGGATTAAAATCAGTAATAGGAATAAGGTAAAGGATTGGAGTTGCTTTGCCTTTCTGAATTAACTCTGGTATTATTGTCTTCTCTGCTTGTGCGTGATCTCTTCAATGGCAGGCTGTATGTGATCAATGCCATGGGCTGTGGTCATCAATCTCCTCTGCTCCAGATCAAACGCCATTGACTGTGGTCATCCAATTTGACAAAGGGTGAAGCTCTAGAAGTTCATTCTCCTGGCGATCCTATTCAAAACGCAACAGACAAGGTCGAATCTTTCGGATCAGAGAATGCTGCTTCTTTGGATTCTAGCCTATACCATGGAGACTCTAATCTCCCCGGAAATCGACTGAACTGATGTCTCGAGAAGTCTTTGATGAGTTCATATTTGATGATATATTTTGACTCAAATTGGATGGATTCTAGCATATGAACTCACACTTAAGCACTCAAATAGCATACTTTTGTGTTATCTCCCTAATTTGGACATAAATATGGAAATATGTTTGCACCTATTTTGACTGATTTTATTTCGTTTACCTTTCATTCGATACCTTGATGTTATTTGTGAGTGATTTTAGATGAATAAGGTAGAAATGGCTTGGTGGGAATGGAAGAGGAGCATGCATTTGGGAGAAAAGCATGAAGAAAGCAAAGGAGGAGAGCTCAGCCATGCGTGCATGCGCACAAGGATTTGTGCGTACGCACAAAAGGATTTAGCATGCGTGCGTGCGCACAACTACCCATGCGTACGCACAAGTACCCAAGCAGAGCGAATCCAGAGCATCGCGAAGTGTGCGTGCACACAACCCTCTGTGCGTACGTACAAGTGGAAATTTAGGCGAAGTGTGCGGATGCACACGCCTGTGCGTCTGCACAGGTCCCAGTGCGTGTCTTCATTAAAAATGCACGTGCACTCGCAATTTGGGGCTTATTTTGGCCGATTTCTGAAGGCTTGAGGCTGGTTCAAGAGGCTATATTAAGGGAGCAACAACATATATCAAGGGGAGCTCACTTAGATAGTTTTAGAAAGTAATTAGGAGTAGGAGTAGGAGTAGTATAGCATTGCTCTCTTAAGGTTTTCATTTTCATTTCCATGTAGCAATTTATAGCAAGCTTAATTTTGGATTTTGATCATTTTTAAGTGTAAGTACTCTTTAATTCCTCTTTAATTACATTGTCTTTATTTTCATTTCCTTTGGTTCAAGCACTTTGTTTATAATTGCAATTTTGAGTTCTTGAAGTTTTGATTAATGAATTTTATGTTTCATGCTTTCTTTATGCTTGATTGCTTGTTTATATTTGGTTTTGTTGATAGTTGGTTATAGTTCTCTATTTTTCCTTGCAATTTTCCATGTTTTACTTTTATGCACACAAGGTATTTGTGAAAATGCCAATTTTGGATTTTGAGTAGATTTTTCCACCTTGGCTTGTGGTTTGAGTTCCTAGGATACTAGATTCATAATGTCCGACATTTAGTGATAATTCTTGGGTAGTTAGTTGACTCTTGTTTCCATTAACGCTAGCCTTTTATCAACTAGTTTGGTAAGTTGGTTAGGACTTATGGATTAAGGTCAATTTTGCTTGCTTGACTTACTCCTCGATGGTTGGGGTTGACTAGGCGAGATTGACTCATGATAATTACCATAGTTGTGGTTATGGCAATGATAGGATACCTTGGATCCTCATTTCCAAGTCAAGTACCCTTTTATTGCATTTATAGCATTTTCACTAGTTTTGATCTTGTTCTCTCTTTACTTATGTTAATTCACAATTTTGCTCATTCCTTAGTTCTTTGATTTCTTAATTTCTTTAATCTTTCGTTCTTTGATTGCAAAACCCCTTTTTGCCTCTACAACCGAAAGAGAAACACTTCCAATTGCGTCCTAGGGAGAACGACTCGAGGTTGAATTACTATTGATCTCGGTTATTTGATTTGAATTTAAACATTTGATTTGGGAATTAATTGTTGGTCTAGACTATAATTTCAACGACGAAATTTTATTTTGTGAAAATCTAGAGCGACAATGAATTCTCGTTATCAAATTTGGTGCCATTGCCGAGGATGCAATTGAGTGCTATCTTTTGGTTGTTGTAAATATGTTGATAGTGTAAATATCTTGCTTTTTGGTTGTTTGGTTGTTTTTGTTAATATTTAGGTTCTTGTTTATCTTTCTTGTTTGTTAATGCCTTTTGCTTTTATTTTCTATTTTCTTTATGAGATATCACCCTTGTTCCTTGGAGCTTGGTTGTGAGTGTTTTGTAGGGCATGATGAATTCCAATTGGGATTGCTTCATGGAGTGGGAGAATCAATTTAGGGAGGAACTAATTGTGTATGAGCAACACTCATGGCAAACACCTCCCTCATACTACAATGAGCCGAACTCTCCCCCATGTGAATACCAAACCCAAGGATATGAAGGATACCCCATACATAACCTCCAACCACCAACCCTTCACGTACCACCCTATACCCCTCCATGGAATCAAGATACTTATACACCTTACCATCAACCATATGAACCACCATACCCTTATACACCACCTCAATACCTTCATCCACATGACACACCTTCCAACTATACAACCTTTCTCCCAACCTTTGAACCTTCTTTTCCACCTCAATATGAAGTTCTTCAACCCTTGCCCTAAGAAGAACAAGACCTTCAAGTATTCTTCCAAGAGCAAGAAGGGTTCCGAAGGACACAAGGGGAGTTCATGGCTACCATAGCCGAGGCGGTGAACCGCTTAGCCTCACTACGCTCAAGCAATCAAGACATTCCCCTTGAGGAATGTAGAGGAGCAACGAAGGAGTGTAGTGAGGAGGAGAACATGGAGCCCCAAAGGAAGGAAGAGGAGCCAAGTCTTGAGTCACAAGAGGAGGAAGGTAAAACTAGTGAACCAGAAGAGGTAAATAGAGAATTGAGGAAGTTTGATCAAGAAGTAGATTGCATCATTAATGATTTTTTGTCCACCTTGGTCAACCCCCTCAATGATCTTGAGGAATCATCCCCTTTTGAGTTTGAGGTAGATAAGGAAGAGCTTGAAAAGGGTGGTGAGGAAAAGGTGACCACCCATGAAGTGGAAGCAATTGTGCAAGAACTTCATAGGATAATTCCACCCCGAGGACAAATTGAGTGGGTAACAATATCTTCGATGAGCTTCTTAGGCCCGCATCAATTTGCTCTCTTGGAAACGGATTAACAACTAAAGGTGCTTCTTGGGGTGTTAAATGGTGAAGGAATGGGTGTTGGTTGTAAGAGGAATTCAAGGCATAAATGGTGCAAGGTCCAATTTGAAGGAGTCCAACACTCAAGTGGGTGCTTCAAAGGTGCTCAGAGAGGTTATTCATCTAAAGGAACAAGTGAAGGTCAACAAGAAGATGATAGAGGAACCAAAGTGTGGGATCCGGGCATACATCTTTACAACCAACAATTTTGGATCCCAAATTCTTGCTTGAGGTTGCTTGAGAGCTTAATGTACTTTGTCTGGGATCCAGGAGGATTTTGGAAGAGCAAGCATGGGTGGCAACTCAAGGATGAGTGAAAGCATAAGCCACCATGACACAAGCTTCACTCAAAAATCCAACTTGAGGACTTTAAACCAAAGTGCTAGGTGGGAGACACCCCCACCATGGTAATATCCTTCTAACCTTCTCTCTTTTAGCTTTTGTTTCATGAATAATTGGTTATTTTTCTTCAAAAAAAAAACCCCTTGTGCGCGCGTATAGAGATGAACGCACGCACAGCCTGAAACAAAACCCCTGGTCGCAGCGCAGGCACAGACTGTGCGTGTGAACCCCCCCCCCTCTTCCCTATTATGCGACCACACGCGACCTTGTGCGTCCGCACAGTCGCGGTACATCTTCTGCTCGCAGCGCCCGCACGCTGCTGTGCGCACGCATACGCCTCATCTTCCCTTTTGTGCGTTGGTGCACGAAATTGTGATCTCTGATAACTACGCTAGAAAACTTGATATGCGCAATCCTGATCTCAACTCTTTTTCACAACTCCGCACAACTAACCAGCAAGTGCACTGGGTGGTCCAAGTAATACCTTACGTGAGTATGGTCGATCCCACACAGATTGTCGGCCTGAAGCAAGCTTTGGTCATCTTGTAAATCTCAGTCAAGCAGATTAAATTGGTTATGAGGTTTTGATAATTAGAATGTAATTAAAACATAAAATAAGATAGAAATACTTATGTAATTCATTGGTGGGAATTTCAGATAAGCGTATGGAGATGCCATGTTGCGTCTAAACCTCTACCTTCCTACTGCCTTCTTCCAACCGTGCGTTACCTCCTTCCATGGCAAGCTGTATGATCCTCTCGGATGAAAACAAATCCATATGCGCTGTCACCGCACGGCTAATCATCTGTCGGTTCCCGCTAGCGTCGAAATAGGACCATTGTCCTTTTGCGCACTGTCACTTGCGCCCCACATTCGCAGGTTTGAAGCTCTTCATAGTCATCCCTTCCCAGATCCTACTCGGAATACCACAGACCAGGTTTAGACTTTCCGGATCCCGAATCCTATTCGGAATTCCACAGACAAGGTTTAGACTTTTCGGATCCCAGGAATGCTGCCAATGGTTCTAGCCTATACCACGAAGATACTAATCTCACGGACTCGGTCCCTTGTATTAGATATCCAAGAGAATATACTCCAGCTGGTGTCCAATGACTACGTCGAACATCATGTAGACCGCTTTGTGGTTGTCAGGCATGCGGATCTTGGCTAAGCGAGTAACGAAGATTGGGTGATTGTCACGGGTCACCCCTTCATTCTGACTTAACTGAATTAAGAACAAGAGTATATCTTGGAGAAGAAGTAGGTGTGAATTGGAGGAAAAACAATAGTACTTGCATTAATTCATGAAGAACAGCAGAGCTCCACACCTTAATCTATGGGGTGTAGAAACTCCACCGTAGAAAATACATAAGTGAAAATAGTCTAGGCATGGCCGTGAGGCCAGCCTCTCAAAACATGAATAATGGTCAAAAGATAAGATAGGTCTAAGGACTAAACATCCAAAGATATAAAATAAATCTCTAAAAGTGGTTTTTATACTAAACTAGTTACTAGGGTTTACAAAAAATGAGTAATTAAGTGCAGATAGTGCAGAAATCCACTTTCGGGGCCCACTTGGTATGTGTTTGGGCTGAGCATTGAAGCTTTTTCGTGCTTAGGCTGTTCCTGGAGTTAAACACCAGCTTTGGTGCCAGTTTGGGCGTTTAACTCCAATTCTGGTGCCAGTTTGGGCATTTTACGCCAGAATTCCTTGGGCTGACTTTAAACGCCAGTTTGGGCTATCAAATCTCGGGAAAAGCATAGACTATTACATATTGCTGGAAAGCCCAGGATGTCTACTTTCCAGCGCAATTGAGAGCGTGCCAATTGGCCTTCTGTAGCTCCATAAAATCTTCTTCGAGTGCAGGGAGGTCAGAATCCAACAGCATCTACAGTCCTTTTTCAGCCTCTGAATCAGATTTTTGCTCAGGTCCCTCAATTTCAGCCAGAAAATACCTGAAATCACAGAAAAACACACAAACTCATAGAGTCCCCAGTTAGAGGTGAACCTTTTCAGATTGTGACTCAGCTTTGCTAGAGTCCCCAGTTAGAGGTGTCCAGAGCTCTTAAGCACACTCTTTTTGCTTTGGACAACGACTTTAACCGCTCACTCTCAAGCTTTTCACTTGACACCTTCACGCCACAAGCACATGGTTAGGGACAGCTTGGTTTAGCCGCTTAGGCCAGGATTTTATTCCTTTGGGCCCTCCTATCCATTAATGCTCAAAGCCTTGGGTCTTTTTTACCCTTGCCTTTTAGTTTAAAGGATTATTGGCTTTTTGCTCTTGCCTTTTAGTTTAAAGAGCTATTGGCTTTTTCTGCTTGCTTTTTCCTTTGTCTTCCTTTTTTTTCTTTTTCTTTTTC
Source organism: Arachis ipaensis (assembly GCF_000816755.2). Classification (NCBI taxonomy): domain Eukaryota; kingdom Viridiplantae; phylum Streptophyta; class Magnoliopsida; order Fabales; family Fabaceae; genus Arachis; species Arachis ipaensis. Next base: position 63,888,190 of record NC_029792.2, on the reverse strand, counting down.
GCCATTTTTTTCTTTTCACAAGCTTTGCTTTTCACTGTTTTTTCTTGCTTCAAGAATCAATTTTATGATTTTTCAGATTATCAATAACATTTCAATTTTTTCATTATTCTTTCAAGAGCCAACAAATTTAACATTCATAAACAACAATATCAAAAATATGCACTGTTCAAGCATTCATTCAGAAAAACAAAAAGTATTGCCACCACATCAAAATAATTAAACTATTTTAAAATTCAAAATTCATGTACTTCTTGTTCTTTTTCAAGTAAAAACATTTTTTATTTAAGAAAGGTGAAGGATTCATAGGACATTCATAAATTTAAAGCATAGGCACTAGACACTAATGATCCTGTAATCAAGGCACAAATATAGATAAACATAAAGCATAGGAAACGAAAAATAGAAAAATAAGAACAAGGAAATTAAAGAACGGGTCCACCTTACTGATGGCGGCTTGTTCTTCCTCTTGAAGATCTTTATAGAGTGCTTGAGCTCTTCTATGTCTCTTACTTGCCTTTGTTTCTCCTCTCTCATGGCCTTTTGGTCCTCTCTAATTTCATGGAGGATGATGGAGTGCTCTTGGTACTCCATTTTTAGTTGCTCCATGTTGGAACTCAAATCTCCTAAAGAGGTGTTGAGTTGCTCCCAATAGTTGTGTGGAGGGAAATGCATTCCTTGAGATATCTCAGGGATTTCTTGATGAGGAACTTCCTCATGCTCTTGTTGAGGTCCATGAGTGGGCTCTCTTGTTTGCTCCATCTTTTTCTTAGTGATGAGCTTTTGAGATGAATTTCTCCATCTCCCATGACTCGGAGGTGGAAGCAATTGCCTTTCCTTTCCTCTTTCTAGAGGTTTCTCCGGCCTTAGGTGCCATTAGTGGTTATGGAAAAACAAAAAGCGGGGCTTTTTCCACACCAAACTTAAAATGTTTGCTCGTCCTCGAGCAAAAGAAGAAAGAAAGGAGGAGAAGAAAAAGAAATGGAGGAGATGGAGGAGTGTTTTAGGTGTGGCCAAGGTGGGTAATAGTGTGTATGTTGTGTGAAAAAATGAAGGTAGTGAGGGGGGTTATTTATAGGGTAGGGGAGATAGGGATTTCGGTCATTAAGGGGTGGTTTGGGAGGGAAATGGTTTGAATTTGAATGGTGAGGTATGTGGGGTTTAATGATGGATGGATGTGAGTGGTGAAGAGAGTATGGAGAAGAGGGTAAGATTTGATAGGTGAAGGGTGTTTGGGGAAGAGGTCTTGAGGTGACTGGTCAAAGGTGTATGGGGAAGAGTATTATGAAAAGGTGTGAAGAGGAGAGAAGAAGAGGTGTGGTAGGTGGGGATCCTGTGGGGTCCACAGATCCTGAGGTGTCAAGGAAATTGGTTCCCTGCACCATTATGGCATTTAAACGCCCATTTTGTGCCAAATCTGGCGTTTAACGCCAGCTTTGCTACCTTTCCTGGCGTTAAACGCCAGTCTGCTGCCCCTTTCTAGCGTTTAACGCCAGCCAGACACCCTTTCCTGGCGTTAAACGCCAGTCTGTCTGCTATTTCTGGCGTTTAACGCCAGCCAAATGCCAGACACCCTTTTCTGGCATTAAACACCCAGAATGACGCCCATTCTGGCGTTTAACGCCCAGAATGCTGCCAGGTATCCTTACTGGCGTTTAAATGCCAGTAAGCCTGTCCTCCATGGTGTGCTATTTTTCATGCTATTTTTTATTTCTCTTTAATTTTGTAGTTGTTTTTGTGACTTCACATGATCATCAACCTATAGAAAATATAAAATAACAATGGAAAATAAATAAATAAATATAATTAAACAACAGTAGGTTGCCTCCCAACAAGCGCTTTTTTAATGTCAATAGCTTGACAGTGAGCTCTTAGAGAGCCTCACAGAGATTCAGAGCTTAATGGTGGCCTCCCAACACCAAACTTAGAAGTTGAGTGTGGGGGCTCTGTTTGACTCTGTATTGAGAGAAGCTTTTCATGCTTCCTTTCCATGGTTACAGAAGAAGATCCTTGAGCCTTAAACACAAGGTATTCATCATTCAATTGAAGGACTAACTCTCCTCTGTCCACATCAATCACAGCTTTTACTGTGGCTAGGAAGGGTCTTCCAAGGATAATGGATTCATCCTCATCCTTCCCAGTGTCTAGGATTATGAAGTCAGCAGGGATGTAAAGGTTTTCAACATTCATTAAGACATCCTCTACAAGTCCATAAGCCTATTTCCTTGATTTGTCTGCCAATTCTAGTGAGAACTTAGCAGCTTGTACCTCAAAGATCCCTAGTTTCTCCATTACAGAGAGGGGCATGAGATTTATCCCTGGCCCCAGGTCATACAGAGCCTTCTCAAAGGTCATGGTGCCTATGGTACAAGGTATTAAGAACTTTCCAGGATCCTGTTTCTTCTGAGGTAATTTCAGTTGAACCAGATCATTCAGTTCCTTAATGAGCAATGAAGGTTCATCCTCCCAAGTCTCATTACCAAATAACTTGGCATTCAGCTTCAAGATTGCTCCTAGATACTGAGCAACTTGCTCTTCAATAATATCTTCATCCTCTTCTGAGGAAGAATACTCATTAGAGCTCATGAATGGCAACAGTAAATTCAGTGGAATCTCTATGGTCTCTGTATGAGCCTCAGATTCCTTTGGTTCCTCATAGGGAACTCCTTAGTGGCCAGTGGACGTCCATTGAGGTCTTCCTCACTGGAAATCACTGCCTTTTCCTCCTCTACAGGTTCGGCCATGTTGGGTATATTGATGGCCTTGCACTCTCTTTTTGAATTCTCTTCTGTATTACTTGGGAGAGTACTAGGAGGGACTTCATTAACTCTTTTACTCAGCTGACCCAGTTGTGCTTCCAAATTTCTAATGGAGGACCTTGTTTCAGTCATAAAACTGAGAGTGGTCTTAGATAGATCAGAGATCATGGTTGCTAAGTCAGAGAGACTCTGCTTAGAATTCTTTGTCTGTTTGCTATTGCCAAACCGTGTTCTCCCACCATTATTATTATTGAAGCCTTGATTAGGCTTCTGTTGATCCTTCCATGAGAGATTAGGATGATTTCTCCATGAAGGATTGTAAGTGTTTCCATAGGATTCTCCCATGTAATTCACTTCTTCCATTCCAGGATTCTCAGGGTCATAAGATTCTCCTTCAGAGGAGGCTTCCTTAGTACTGCCGGATGCAACTTGCATTCCAGTCAGAGTCTGAGAAATCATATTGACTTGCTGAGTCAATATTTTGTTCTGAGCCAATATGGCATTCAGAGTATCAACCTCAAGAACTCCCTTCTTCTGAGTCATCCCATTATTCAAAGGATTCCTTTCAAAAGTGTACATGAATTGGTTATTTGCAACCATTTCAATGAGTTCCTGGGCTTCTTCAAACGTCTTCTTCAGATGAAGAGATCCACCAGTAGAGTTGTCCAATGACATCTTGGACAATTCAGATAGACCATCATAGAATATACATAAGATGCTCCATTCTGAAAGCATGCCAGAAGGACACCTTCTAATCAATTGCTTGTATCTTTTCCAAGCTTCATAGAGGGATTCACCTTCCTTTTCTTTGAAGGTTTGGACTTCCACTCTAAGCTTACTCAATTTTTGAGGTGGAAAGAATTTAGCCAAGAAAGCATTGACCAGCTTTTCCCAAGAGTTCAGGCTTTCTTTAGGTTGTGAGTCCAACCATGTCCTAGCTCTGTCTCTTATAGCAAGAGGGAAAAGCATAACTCTGTAAACCTCAGGATTAACCCCATTGGTCTTAACAGTGTCACAGATTTGCAAGAATTCAGCTAAAAACTGATGAGGATCTTCCAATGGAAGTCCATAAAACTTGCAATTCTGCTGCATTAGAGAAACTAATTGAGGCTTAAGCTCAAAGTTGTTTGCTCCAATTGCACGAATTGAGATGCTTCTTCCATAGAAGTCAGAAGAGGGTGCAACAAAGTCACCAAGCATCTTCCTTGCATCTTCACCATTGTTGTTGGGTTCGGCCATGTCTTCTTCTTTTTCCAAAAGTTCTGTAAGGTTCTCTCCAGGGAGTTGTGCTTTAGCTTTCCTTAGCTTCCTCTTTAGAGTCCTTTCAGGTTCAGGATCAGCTTCAACAAGAATGTTCTTATCCTTGTTTCTACTCATATGAAAAAGAAGAGAACAGAGAAAGAAGAGGAATCCTCTATGTCACAGTATAGAGATTCCTTTATGTGAGTAGAAGAAGAGAAGAATAGAAGAATGATATAGAGAGAAGAGATGAAGAATTCGAACACAGAGAGGGAGAGAGGGTTCGAATTATAAGAAGAAGAGAAGTGTTAGTAAACAATTAAATAGAAAGAGATGAGAGAGAGAGTGTTTTCAAAAATAATTAAAAATATTTTTGTTTTTATTTTAAATTAAAGTTAAAATTCAAATTTATAAAAAGGAATAAAATTAAAATTTAAAACAATTAGTTAATTAAAAAGAATTTTGAAAAAGGTGTTAATGATTTTCGAAAATTAGAGAGAGGAAAGTAGTTAGATGGTTTTGAAAAAGATAAGAATTTTAAAATCAAACAAAAAGATTTGAAAATCAATTTTGAAAAGATAAGGAGTTAGAAAAAGATTTTGAAATTGATTTTGAAAAAGATATGATTGAAAATTATTTTGAAAAAGATTTGAAAAGGAATTAAAAAGATTTGATTTTTGAAATTAAAGTTGATTACTTGACTAACAAGAAACTAAAAGATATGATTCTTAGAGTTTAAAGATTAAATCTCTCTTAATAGGCAAGTAACAACTTGAAATTTTTGAATCAAAACATTAAATGTTAGCAATTAATTTCGAAAATATGAAATAAAAGTAAGAAAAAGATTTTGAAAATCAATTTTAAAATTTTTTGAAAATTTTAAGAACAAATGAAAAAGATTTTATTTTTGAAAAAGTTTTGAAAAGATAGAATTTTTAAATTGAAATTTTGACTTGACTCATAAGAAAGAACTAAATTTTAAAAATTTTTTACTAAATCAATCCAAAATTTCGAAATTTATGAGAAGAATAAGGGAAAGATATATTTTTTATTTTTGAATTTTAATGATGAGAGAGAGAAAGATGTCATTTTGTTGTTTTTCTTTTTATTAAACAGTAAAAATGAAACAAAACAAAAAAATTATGAATCAAAACAACTAATGCATGCAAGAACACTTTGAATGTCAAGATGAACACCAAGAACACTTTGAACATCATGATGAACACCAACAACATGTTTTTTAAAATTTTTAAGAAAAGAAAAACATGCAAGACACCAAACTTAAAAATTTTTAAACCTTAAACACTAATAATTCAAAAATGCATAAGAAAAATAAGAAAAGACACAAAACAAGAAAAATTAAAGATCAAACAAAGACAATCATCAAGAACAACTTGAAGATCATGAAGAACACATGCATGAATTTTCAAAAATTTAAAGAAAATTTAAAAGGATGCAATTGACACCAAACTTAAAATTTGACACTAGACTCAAACAAGAAACACAAAATTTTTGGTTTTTATGATTTTATTAATTTTTTTTGGATTTTTCGAAAATAAATTTTGAGAAATAAAAAATAAAATAAAATAAAAAATTTTTGAAAGCTTTTTGAAAATAGAGATAAAGGTTCAAACAAGAAGAAACTTAATCTAAGCAACAAGATGAACCGTCAATTGTCCAAACTGGAACAATCTCCGGCAACGGCGCCAAAAACTTGGTTCACGAAATTGTGATCTCTGATAACTGCGCTAGAAAACTTGATACGCGTGATCCTGATCTCAACTCTTCTTCACAACTCCGCACAACTAACCAGCAAATGCACTAGGTCGTCCAAGTAATACCTTACGTGAGTAAAGGTCGACCCCACGGAGATTGTCGGCTTGAAGCAAGTTATGGTCATCTTGTATATCTCAGTCAGGCAAATTAAATTGGTTATAAGGTTTTGATAATTAGAATGTAATTAAAACATAAAATAAGATAGAAATTCTTATGTAATTCATTGGTGGGAATTTCAGATAAGCGTATGGAGATGCCTTGTTGCGTCTGAACCTCTGCCTTCCTACTGCCTTCTTCCAACCATGCGTTACCTGCTTCCATGGCAAGCTGCATGATCCTCTCGGATGAAAATAAATCCATATGCGCTGTCACCGCACGGCTAATCATCTGTCGGTTCCCGCTAGCGTCGAAATAAGACCATTGTCCTTTTGCGCACTGTCACTTGCGCCCCACATTTGCAGGTTTGAAGCTCTTCATAGTCATCCCTTCCCAGATCCTACTCGGAATACCACAGACCAGGTTTAGACTTTCCGGATCCCGAATCCTACTCGGAATACCACAGACAAAGTTTAGACTTTCTGGATCCCAAGAATGCTGCCAATGGTTCTAGCCTATACCACGAAGATACTAATCTCACGGACTCGGTCTCCTGTATTAGATATCCAAGAGAATATACTCCAGCTGGTGTCCAATGACTACGTTGAACATCATGTAGACCGCTTTGTGGTTGTCAGGCACGCGGATCTTGGCTAAGCGAGTAACGAAGATTGGGTGATTGTCACGGGTCACCCCTTCATTCTGACTTAACTGAATTAAGAACAAGAGTATATCTTGGAGAATAAGTAGGTGTGAATTGGAGGAAAAACAATAGTACTTGAATTAATTCATGAAGAATAGCAGAGCTCCACACCTTAATCTATGGGGTGTAGAAACTCCACCGTAGAAAATACATAAGTGAAAATAGTCTAGGCATGGCCGTGAGGCCAGCCTCTCAAAACGTGAACAATGGTCAAAAGATAAGATAGGTCTAAGGACTAAACGTCCAAAGATATAAATTAAATCTCTAAAAGTGGTTTTTATACTAAACTAGTTACTAGGGTTTACAGAAAATGAGTAACTAAGTGCAGATAGTGCAGAAATCCACTTCCGGGGCCCACTTGGTGTGTGCTTGGGATGAGAATTGAAGCTTTTTCGTGTTTAGGCTATTCCTGGAGTTAAACGCCAGCTTTGGTGCCAGTTTGGGCGTTTAACTCCAATCCTAGTGCCAGTTTGGGCGTTTTACGCCAGAATTCCTTGGGCTGACTTTGAATGCCAGTTTGGGCCATCAAATCTCGGGCAAAGTATGGACGATTATATATTGCTGGAAAGTCCAGGATATCTACTTTCCAACGCAATTGAGAGCGTGCCAATTGGGCTTCTGTAACTCCAAAAAATTTTCTTTGAGTGTAGGGAGGTCAGAATCCAACAGCATCTGCAGTCCTTTTTCAGCCTCTGAATCAGATTTTTGCTCAGGTCCCTCAATTTCAGCCAGAAAATATCTGAAATCACAGAAAAATACACAAACTCATAGTAAAGTCCAGAAATGTGATTTTTGAATAAAAACTAATAAAAACTAACTAAAACATACTAAAAACTATATAAAAACAGTGCCAAAAAGGGTATAAATTATCCGCTCATCATGCGTCCACACAGGTCTTCTCTCTCTCTTCTCTTTTCTTCTTCTTTATTCTTCCTTTTTCTTCTTTCTTTCTTCTGCTCTTCGGTGAAATTCCGTCGCCATGCACCTTGCAGTGGCTAACACAAGTGCCACTGTTACCTTCCCCTTTCTTTTATACGCCTCAACTTTTCACTTTTCTTGTTTTAATCTTCTTTGTTATGTTTATTTACTTGCCTAATTCTCATCTTCTTTATTTAGCTTTGTTTATTTAGCTTAAGTTTTTCTTAATCCTTTGTTTGTTTGTTGCATTACAAGTGTTCAATTTTGATAGGTTGTTAATGTTTGAATTTTGACTTGAATTTTGTGAATATGTGCACCACACTCCATGTGTTTGACATAATGCCTGAATGAACTTTTTGTTTAATGCATGTGTTGTCGCGACCACATGTGTTAGACTATATCCTTGTTTGGCATTCTAATTAAGAATTGTGCACCGTTGAATGGTTATATTTTCGATAATGAACTTGTTGTTTAATGCTTTGAGTTGCTAGCACCAAATTGACTTAGAAATTGACTTTTCGACCCTTGTTTGGTGTAAATTTTAACAAGTACATATTGAATTTAGTGAATTGAATGGAATTTCTTGTTCATCATGATTTTTAAGTCAATATAATCACATTACAAGGTATTTGCTCCTTGTTAATACTTTTCATTTGTTTGAGTTGATTTGACTTGATTCTTCCAAAGACTTATCACTTTTTGTAGCAAACACCTTCCCATGTGATTATTTGATTAAATCTTAAGGATGAATAGGTAGTTCTCTTCATCATTGCATTGGTTATTGTTTGTTGTGCTATTCTATATTAATTTTGCTCTTTCACTTGCACAACCTCAATATCCAATAATCCTACATTCAATTCACTCTTGTGGTAGTTGCCTAAGTTTGCTTATCCTTAATTAAGGCCTATTCATTGCTGGCATCTTAGGCCATTTAGTTGAGGAACTCATGCTCAGTTTTTTATTGTGTGGATGCCACTTTAACCGGCCGTTGTGTGTATTCCACACCACTATACAACTTCCTCAATTAGATGCTTAATTGCTCCCTCCTTTACCTTTTTGTGCTACTTGCCTATGAGTTCTAATTATACCTTATTCATTCTTTTCGAGGATGAGACATAAAGGCAAGGAGTCGGGGGAGTGATGAGCGGATAATTTATACGCTTTTTGGCATTATTTTTAGTATATTTTAGTTAGTTTTTATTATGTTTTTTTTAGTTTTTATTCAAAAATCATATTTCTGGACTTTACTATGAGTTTGTGTATTTTTCTGTGATTTTAGGTATTTTCTGGCTGAAATTGAGGGACCTGAGCAAAAATCTGATTTAGAGGCTGAAAAAGGACTGCAGATGCTGTTGGATTCTGACCCTCCTGCGATCGAAATAGATTTTCTTGAGCTACAGAAGCCCAATTAGCACGCTCTCAATTGCGTTGGAAAGTAGACATCTTGGGCTTTCCAGAAATATATAATAGTCCATACTTTGCCCAAGATTTGATGGCCCAAATCGGCGTTCCAGGTCAGCATAAAATTCTGGCATCAAAATGCCAGAATTGGCATAAAAGCTGGAGTTAAACGCCCAAACTGGCACAAAAGCTGGCGTTTAACTCCAAGAAAAGTCTCTACACGTGAAAGCTTCAATCCTCAGCCCAAGCACACACCAGGTGGGCCCGGAAGTGAATTTCTGCATCATTTACTTATTTTTGTAAACCCTAGGCTACTAGTTCTCTATAAATAGGACCTTTTGCTATTGTATTTTCATCTCATGACACTTTACACGTTTCATATTGTATCCTCTACAGTATGAGTCTCTAAACCCAGGGTTGGGGTTGAAGAGCTCTGCTGTGTTTTGATGAATTAATGCAATTACTACTGTTTTCCATTCTATCACGCTTGTTTCTCTTCTAAGATATTCACATGCACTTCAACTTGATGAATGTGATGATCTGTGACACTCATCACCATTCTCAACCTATGAACGCATGCCTGACAACCACCTTCGTTCTACCTTAGACTGAGTGCATATCTCTTAGCACCCTGATTCAGATCAGAGTCTTCGTGGTATAAGCTAGAATTATGGGCAACCATTCTTGAGATCCGGAAAGTCTAAACCTTGTCTGTGGTATTTCGAGTAGGATCTGGAAAGGGATGACTGTGACGAGCTTCAAACTCGCAAGTGCTGGGCGTAGTTACAGACACAAAAGGATCAATGGATCCTATTCCAGTATGAGTGAGAACCGACAGATGATTAGCCGTGCGGTGACAGCGCATTTGGACCATTTTCACTGAGAGGACGGATGGTAGCCATTGACAATGGTGATCCACCAAAATACAGCTTTCCATGGAAGGACCCTTGCATGCTTGAAGAAGAAGACAGTAAGAAAGCAGAGATTCAGAAGACAAAGCATCTCCAAAACCTCAACATGTTCTCCATTACTGCATAACAAGTACTCTTTATTTCGTGTTGTTTATTTTTCATAAATACAATCACTCTCATCATTAATCTCCTGACTAAGATTTACAAGATCGCCATAGCTTGCTTCAAGCCAACAATCTCCGTGGGATCGATCCTTACTCACGTAAGGTATTACTTGGACGACCCAGTGCACTTGCTGGTTAGTTGTGTGGAATTGTGAAAAGTGTGAATCACAATTTCGTGCACCAGGGAGGAGGAGGACTCTGAAGATGGAGACGCCAAGAATGCGTTGGACATTGGCGATCTCCACACAACCCAAGCCCCCGCATCCGCCAACCGAAGGTGGAGCTCTTGACAGCCATTCTCCCCAGATTATGTTCGTGCACGGAGGACTGTGCAATGCTTAAGTGTGGGGGAGGATTCACCATTTTTGGGGCATAAATTTTCTTTACCGAACACTTTGCACTTTATTTTTTGTTTTCTTTTATTATGTTTCTTATAGATATTTGTTTGTATTTTTTACTATTGCATCCTTGCTCTAGTTGGTATATATATCACATGTGCATGATATATATTTTATAGATAGAAGTTGTGATTTTATGCTGTGAATATTATAGCTTATGCCTAGTTTATCTTGATCCTAATTGTTCATGTTACCTTTTTGCTTGTTGAAAATTAGGAAAAGAACTAGGAAATTTTTGAAAAAATTTTGCATCCATCACATCATACATACATATAGGAAATAAATTTTGGTGAAAAACAACAAGGATTTCCAAGAATTTTGTTTCAAGGGCATTCTATTGAATTGATTGAGAAAACTGTTTTCAAACTTGCTTGAATGATTTCTTTTTGGAACATAGAGGAGTAAAGAACAAATACCTTGTGAGTTTTTGAGCTATAATGAGTGGTTATACATTTTAACCACTAATTTTATTCACTATGTGTTATATCTCTTCTATGATTGTAATCTTGGTTTTGCTTAATTCTTTATTTCCAATGATTGATGTGTTGAATTGCATTGAGCATGATTGAGGCCATCTTTGTACAGCTTACTTTACCCATATAGCTTACCCTTTGCATCTACCCTTGTTAACCCCTTTGAGCTTTACTTACCCTATTGTTCTTGATATTAGCACATCACAACCTTAAGCAAAAAACCATGACTTACCTTGGATTGTATCCTTGACTAGCTTAGGTTGGAGAAGTGTGTTTCACTTAAGTGTGGGGGAATATTGGGAAACATTGGTAGTGAATAAAAATGTTTAATTTAGGTATTTCTTTGAAAATTTTGGTAAATGGGAACAATCATGTATGGACTACTAAAACCATATGCATTTTATTTTCAAAAAAAAATCCTGAAAAAAGGGGATGAAAGTTGTCCCTAAGAAAAGAAAAGTGAATAAGGAATGCATATGTGAATTTGAATGAAAGAGCATACATGAATGTGTGGAAAAAGTGAGAATGGGAAGTTAGGTTGCATATATTAGTGATTTGATTGATATAGGTTGAGTGTGATACCTAAACTAATCAAGGATTCAATTCGATTTAGTCCACTTGACCATATCTATCCAACATTGACCCTAACCCCACTACAACCTTAATAAGTCCTTATGATAATTGTATTCATGCATCAATTACTTGTTGATTGTTAGATGCAAAGCAAATCCTTGAAAGCATGATTAGAGGAGACTTGAGTGAATTGACCCTTAGACACCGAGTGATTAGAGTGTATACACATACCTGGTGAGGGTTCAATTACTCAACTCTATGTTTCCATGTTTCTTATCATGCATTCTTGCAAGTTGCTTCTTTTGATGAGTTGAATCGATTCTTTAGATTTTTTATTGCATTGGATTATTTCTTTGCTTAGCCCTAATTGTCTATACTCTTGCTTGAAAATTTGATTGTTTGTTTTCACCAATTCTATAGAAAATTATAGTATATATAGATAGATAGATATAGATAGTATATATACATACTATATAGATAGTTGCATTTAATAATTTGAACCCCTCTTGATTGTTTCCCCTGTTGGTCTAGCATGAGGACATGCTATTGTTTAAGTGTGGGGGAATTGATGAGTTCATATTTGATGATATATTTTGACTCAAATTAGATGGATTCTAGCACATAAACTCACACTTAAGCACTCAAAGAGCATACTTTTGTGTTATCTCCCTAACTTGGACATAAATGTGAAAACATGCTCTTTTGCACTTATTTTGACTGATTTTATTCAGTTTACCTTCCATTCGATACCTTGTTGTTATTTGTGAGTGATTTCAGATGAATAAGGTAGAAATGGCTTAGTGAGAATGGAAGAGGAGCATGCATTTGGGAGAAAAGCATGAAGAAAGCAAAGGAGGAGAGCTCAGCCATGCGTGCGTGCGCACAAAGCACAAGGATTTGTGCGTACGCACAGATGGAATCAGCATGCATACGTGCACACAACTACCCGTTCATACGCACAAGAACCCAAGCAGAGCGAATTCAGGGCATCGCGAAGTGTGCGTGCGCACAACCTTCTGCGCGTACGCACAAGTGGAAATTTAGGCGAAGTGTGCGGACGCACATGCCTGTGCATCCGCACAGGTCCCAGTACGTACCTTCATTAAAAATGCACATGCACTCACGATTTGGGGCTCCTTTTGGCCCATTTCTGAAGGCTTGAGGCTGGTTCAAGAGGCTATATTAAGGGAGCAACAACACATATCAAGGGGAGCTCACTTAGATAGTTTTAGAGAGTAATTAAGAGTAGGAGTAGGAGTAGTGTAGCATTGCTCTCTTAGGGTTTTCATTTTCATTTCCATGTAGCATTTTATACCAAGCTTAATTTTGGATTTTGATCATCTTTAAATGTAAGTACTCTTTAATTCCTCATTAATTACATTGTCTTTATTTTCATTTCATTTGGTTCAAGCACTTTGTTTATAATTACAATTTTGAGTTCTTGAAGTTTTTATTAATGAATTTTATGTTTCATGCTTTCTTTATGCTTGATTGCTTGTTTATATTTGGTTTTATTGATAGTTGGTTATAGTTCTCTATTTTTCCTTGCAATTTTCCATGTTTTACTTTTATGCACACAAGGTATTTGTGAAAATGCCAATTTTGGATTTTGAGTAGATTTTCCCACCTTGGCTTGTGGTTTGAGTTCCTAGGATACTAGAGTCATAATGTCCGATATTTAGTGGTAATTCTAGTGTAGTTAGTTGACTCTTATTTCCATTGACGCTAGCCTTTTATCAACTAGTTTGGTAAGTTGGTTAGGACTTATGGATTAAGGTCAATTATGCTTGCTTGACTTACTCCTCGATGGTTGAGGTTGACTAGGTGAGATTGACTCAAGATAATTACCATAGTTGTGGTTATGGCAATGATAGGATACCTTGGATCCTCATTTCCAAGTCAAGGCCCCTTTTATTGCATTTATCGCATTTTCACTAGTTTTGATCTTGTTCTCTCTTTACTTGCATTAATTCACAATTTTGCTCATTCCTTAGTTCTTTGATTTCTTAGTTTCTTTAATCTTTCGTTCTTTGATTGCAAAACCCCTTTTTGCATCTACAACCGAAAGAGAAACTCTTCCAATTGCGTCCTAGGAAGAACGACCCGAGGTTGAATTACTCTTGATCTTGGTTATTCGATTTGAATTTAAACATTTGATTTGGGAATTAATTATTTGTCTAGACTATAATTTCAACGACGGAATTCTATTTTGTGGAAATCTAGAGCGACGACGAATTCCCGTTATTAGTCTCCAACGAAAGTCGTGGATTAGCCGTCTGAGAGATGTATAAACATAGCTGTTGGTTCGCGCTTTCCAGTCACGTATTCACACGAACCCAAGTAGACGCGGGTGTTTGTCAGGCACGTTCATCTTAGTATGATGAACAGAGCTGATTGTCACTGATCATCCAATTCACCATGTTAAAGAACGAGTATACATCTTAGAAATAGATCAAACACGGATCAAAGAAGAAACAGTAATATTTTTATTAATTCATAGGGCTCAGCAAGGCTCTTCCCCTCAACTTAGGAGGTTTAGAAACTCATACTAAAAGGAAATACAATAACAAACGTGTAAAGTGGCTGAAGATGGTAAAGATGTGTAAAAGTTGTGTAAAGTTGTCTGTGAATAACATAAATTTAATCCCTTAAATACTAAACAAAGGACTAGTAAGGGTAAAGCAGTCTTTCTAGTGCTAAAATCCACTTCTGGGGCCCACTTGGTGAGTGTTTGGGCTGAACTTTGATGATATCCATGTGCAATGAGGCTCCTAGGGCATGAAATATTGGCTAGGGGGTCCTCTCTAGGCGTTTGGACGCTAGGCTCTGCTTTGTGGGCTGGATGCCTGGAAGGGGGTAGGAACCTGGTGTTGGACGCCGGTTTTGGGCCTTCTAATCTAAAGCAAAATATGGATGATTATACATTGCTGGAAAGCTCTAGAAGTTAGCTTTCTATATCCGTTGAGAATGCTCCATTTGGACTCCTATAGCTCCAGAAAATCTCTTCCGAGTGCAAGGAGGTCAGATCCAGATAGCATCTGCAGTGCTTTCTCTGTCTCTAAATAAGACTTTTGCTCCAGCTCCTCAATTTCAGTCAGAAAATACCTGAAATTGCACAAAAACACAAAAACTCATAGTAGAATCCAAAAATGTGAATTTAACACTAAAACCTATAAAAACTAAATAAAACATGCTAAAAACTATATAAAAATGATGCCAAAAAGTGTATAAAATATCCGCTCATCATATTGGCAGATGATCCATTAGCTAGAACTAGAGAGTGGGAAAGTGATTTATGTAACTGATTTTTTTGTTCGTGGGATCATAAGTTAGCTTCTTGGATATTTTTTGCTTAAAAAATAATTGGAAAAAATAGGTTTCTTTATAATAGCTAAGTACTATAATAAGTTTGTTATAATTGAGGAAGGTGTTCACGTATGGCACTGTGTTTCTGCGGTACATGATGTTTCGCATTCTTGAATCGTTTAGATATAATATAAAATAGTGGCATGGTGAAGATTGGGGGCACGTGGTATTTGGTGGAAGAGAGTCTGCAGTACTCATGGTGGGGTCTCAACGGGCTGGAAAGTTATCTAGTCAGTAAGCAAGGAGTTGGTGTGTATGCCCAAAGGTGAGTTGTCGCTTGGAAGTTGTAGTGGCGTGCTATGCCGAAACCGAGTGGAGTGGAGTTGGCTTGGGGCCGTAAATTTTTTTTTGTTCATTTTCCGCTGCGATTGGGCCATGTTGCATGGTTTGGGTCAGTTAAATTTAATAAAAGAGAATTATTGTGTTGCATGGTTCTGAATTGGAGCTTCTCAAAAACTATAATGTGAACATGGTTTTGTTGTTGGTGCTTTTTAGGAAAAGCGTACATAAAAATGGTTTAGCTAGTAAGTGTTTTTGTGCTATTATTGTTTTCTGTCTTGTAATTAGTGCTTAAATAATTAGGAATTTTTAGAGTAGAGAGTGATTAGTACACAATGAGAAGTTATTTCATTGAGTTACCATCAAATTTCGAAAGAGATGAGTGGTAAATATGATGTATATTGAATAGCGTGAGCCCATGATAAATAGTTTGTAAATTTATGTTAAAGCCAATTTTTGTAATGTAATTGTATTATGATAAAATTTGTGAGTGAGTTATGTATCTAATATGCTTATATGCAAATTAAAAATTTGATTAAAATCATGAGAGATTATTTTTTCTGACCAAAATAATGTTTCAAGAATTGTATGGAAAAATTAAATTCAAAAACCAAGTTCTGATTGCAAGTTATGTTAATGATTAAGTTGGATGATTTTTCATGAATTTATCTCTTTGTATCCCCATGAAAGAAAACACCAATGTTACTACTTACTATGTTTAATTTACACATTGGGACATGTTAGACTAGTGCACGGAATTACAATCACACCTTTGCAACTCCGCACAACTAACCAGTAAGTGCACTGGGTCGTCCAAGTAATACCTTACGTGAGTAAGGGTCGATCCCATGGAGATTGCCGGCTTGAAGCAAGCTACGGTTATCTTGTAATTCTTAGTCAGGAGATTAGTGATACAAATGATTTTTTTTTATGAAGAGTAAATAACATGAAATGAATGATATTTGTCCTTTAGTAATGAGGAATAGGTTGAGGTTCCGGAGATGCTCTGTCGTCTGAATCTCTGCTTTCCTACTGTCTTCTTCTCCAAACACGCATGGCTTCCTTCCATGGCAGGCTGTATGTTGGTGGATCACCGTTGTCAATGGCTACCATCCGTCCTCTCAGTGAAAATGGTCCAGGCACGGTTTTTGTACGGCTAATCAACTGTCGGATCTCTCGTCTCGGATGAAAAATACCAAGCACAGCTACCGCACGGCTAATCATCTGTCGGTTCTCACTTGTGTCGGAATAGGATCTCTCTATCCTTTTGCACACTGTCACTGTGCCCAACATTCGTGAGTTTAAAGCTCGTCACAGTCATCCCGTTCCAGATCCTACTCGGAATACCACAGACAAGGTTTAGACTTTCCGGATCTCAGGAATGTTGCCAATTGGTTCTAGCCTTTACCACGAAGGTTTTGATCTCACGGATTTGAATGCTCTGTTTTCAGGAGATACAAGTCAAACTCGTGGATTAGAAACCCAAGAGATACGCACTCAAGCTGTCGCCCAATGACTACATTGAGCTCAGATAGAACGGGAGTGGTTGTCAAGCACGCGTTCATAAATTTGAGAATGATAGTGAGTGTCACGTATCATCATATTCTTTATGTTGAAGTACGAGTGAGTATCTTAGAACAGAATCAAGCGTGATTGAATAGAAAACAATAGTAATTGCATTAATCCATTGAGACACAGCAGAGCTCCTTACCCCCACCTATGGGGTTTAGAGACTCATGCCGTAGAAGATACAATATGAGATGTAAAATGTTATGAGTTACCAAATGAATCTCTAAAAGTAGTTTTTATACTAAACTAGTAACTTAGGTTTACAGAAAATCAGTAACTAAGTGTAGATAGTGCAGAATTCCACTTCCGGGGCCCATTTGGTGAGTTTTTGGGCTGAGCTTTCAAGCTTCCACGTGCATGTGCCTCAAATTGGAGTTAAACGCCACCTTGGGTACCAAAATGGGCGTTTAACGCCAAGAAGTGTGCCAGTTCTGGCGTTTTACGCCAGAAAAGGGTCTCTAGCTAGCGTTTAACGCCAGTTTAGGCCGTCAAATCTTGGGCAAAGTATGGACTATTGTATATTGCTAGAAAGCCCAAGATGTCTACTTTCCAACGCAATTAAGAGCGCACCGATTGGACTTTTGTAGCTCTAGAAAATCCACTTCGAGTGCAGGAGGGTCAGAATCCAACAGCATCTACAGTCCTTTCTCAGCCTCTGAATCAGACTTTTGCTCAGATCCCTCAATTTCAGCCAGAAAATATCTGAAATCACAGAAAAACACACAAACTCATAGTAAAGTCCAGAAATGCGATTTTTGCATAAAAACTAATAAAAATATAATAAAAAGTAACTAAAATATACTAAAAACTACCTAAAAATAATGCCAAAAAGCGTATAAATTATCCGCTCATCACAACACCAAACTTAAATTGTTGCTTGTCCTCAAGAAACTAAAAACAAAATAGAATAAAAAAAGAGAAAATACAATAAATTTCAAAATATCAATAAAGCTTAGTTCCAATTAGATGAGCGGGACTAGTAGCTTTTTTTTTTGCTTCTGAACAGTTTTGGCATCTCACTTTATCCTTTGAGTTCAGAATGATTGGCATTGATAGGAACTCAGAATTCAGATAGTGTTATTGATTCTCCTAGTTCAGTATGTTGATTCTTGAACACAGCTACTTTATGAGCCTTGGCCATGAACCTAAGCATCTTGTTTTCCAGTATTACCACCAGATACATAAATGTCACAAACACATAACTGGGTGAACCTTTTCAGATTATGACTTAGCTTTGCTAGAGTCCCCAGTTAGAGGTGCCCAGAGTTCTTAAGCACACTCTTTTTGCTTTAGATCACGACTTTAACCACTCTGTCTCAAGCCTTTCACTTGGACCTTCATGACAAGCACATGGTTAGGAACAGCTTGATTTAGCCTCTTAGACCAGGATTTTATTCCTTTGGGCCCTCCTATCCATTAATGCTCAAAGCCTTGGATCCTTTTTACCCTTGCCTTTTAGTTTAAAGGGTTATTGGCTTTTACTGCTTGCTTTTTTTTTTCCGCAAGCTTTGTGTTTTTCACTGCTTTTTCTTACTTCAAGAATCAATTTCATGATTTTTCAGATTATCAATAACATTTCTCTTTTTTCAGTATTCTTTCAAGAGCCAACAATTTTAACATTCATAAACTTCACTTTCAAAAATATGCACTGTTCAAGCATACATTCAGAAAACAAAAAGTATTGCCACCACATCAAAATAATTAAACTAATTTCAAGATAAATTTCGAAATTATGCACTTCTTATTCTTTTGCAAATAAAAACATTTTTCATTTAAGAAAGGTGAGAGATTCATGGAATCATTCATAGCTTTAAGACATAGACTCTAAACACTAATGATCATGTAATAAAGACAAAAACATAGACAAAACATAAAGCATAAAAACCGAAAATAAAAAAATAAAAAAAAGGAAATTAAAGAACGGGTCCACCTTAGTGACGGCGGCTAGTTCTTCCTCTTGAAGATCCTATGGAGTGCTTGAGCTTCTCAATATCTCTTCCTTGCCTTTGTTGCTCTTCCCTCACGGCTCTTTGGTCCTCTCTGATTTCATGGAGGATAATGGAGTGCTCTTGGTGCTCCATCCTTAGTTGCTCCATGTCAGAACTCAAATCTCCTAAAGAGGTGTTGAGTTGCTCCCAATAGATTTGTGGAGAAAAGTGTATCCCTTGAGGCATTTCAGGGATTTCTTGATGAGGAATTTCCTCATTCTC
Source organism: Arachis ipaensis (assembly GCF_000816755.2). Taxonomy (NCBI): domain Eukaryota; kingdom Viridiplantae; phylum Streptophyta; class Magnoliopsida; order Fabales; family Fabaceae; genus Arachis; species Arachis ipaensis. Next base: position 63,869,358 of record NC_029792.2, on the reverse strand, counting down.
TCGTTGAGGTCCATGAGCGGACTCTCTTGTTTGCTCCATCCTCTTCTTAGTGATGGGCTTGTCCCCTTCAATGAGGATGTCTTCCTCTATAACAATTTCGGCTGAATTGCATAGGTGACAGATGAGATGAGGAAAGGCTAACCTTGCCAAAGTGGAGGGCTTGTCAGCCACCTTGTATAGTTCTAGACGTATGATCTCATGAACTTCCACTTCCTCTCCAATCATGATACTATGGATCATGATGGCCCAGTCTACAGTAACTTCAGACAAGTTGGTAGTAGGAATGATAGAGCGTTGGATGAACTCTAACCATCCTCTAGCCACGGGCTTGAGGTCAAGCTTTCTCAGTTGAACCGGCTTGCCTTTGGAGTCTCTCTTCTATTGAGCTCCTTCCACACAGATGTCCATGAGGACTTGGTCCAACCTTTGATCAAAGTTGACTCTTCTAGTGAAAAGATGAGGATCTCCTCTCATTATTGAAAGTTGAATGCCAACCTCACAGTTTCTGGACTGAAATCCAAGTATTTCCCCCGAACTATTGTGAGCCAATTCTTTGGGTTCGGGTTCACACTTTGATCATGGTTCTTAGTGATCCATGCATTAGCATAAAACTCTTGAACCATTAAGATTCCGACTTGTTGGATAGGATTGGTGAGAATTTCCCAACCTCTTCTCCGAACCTCATGTCGAATCTCCGGATACTCATTCTTTTTTAGTATGAAGGGAACCTTGGGGATCACCTTTTTCTTGGCCACAACTTCATAGAAGTGGTCTTGATGGACATTTGAGATGAATCTTTCCATCTCCCATGACTCGAATGTGGAAGCACTTGCCTTCCCTTTCCTCTTCCTAGAGGTTTTTCCGGTCTTAGGTGCCATTAATGGTTATGGAAAAACAAAAAGCAGAGCTTTTTCCCACACCACACTTAAGAGGTTTACTCGTCCTCGAGCAAAATAAGAAAGATGGGAGTAGAAGAAGAAGAAATGGAGGATATGGAAGGGTATGAATGGTTCGGCCAAGGGGGTTATAAAGTGTTTGTGATGTGTGAAAGTGGAGGAGTAAGGAGGGGTATTTATAGGGTAAGGGAGAGGGGAAATTCGTGTGATGGGGGATAGGTTTGGGAGGGAAATGGTTTGAATTTTGAAGGTGGGGGTAGGTGGGGTATTATGATGGTTTTAGGGAAGAGGAATTGATTTGATTGGTGAGGGGTGTTGGGGAAGAGAAATGGATGTGATAGGTGAATGGTATATGGGGAAGAGTGTATTGGAATGTGTGAAAAGGAGAGAAAAATAATTGGGTAAGGTAGGGATCTTGTGGGGTCCACAGATCCTGAGGTGTCAAGGATTTCTCATCCCTGCACCTTTCTGGCATTTAAACGCCCTCTGTGTGCCATTTCTGGTGTTTAATGCCAGCTTTGCTGCCCATTCTGGCGTTAAACGCCAGTCTGCCAACCTTTCTTGGCATTAAACGCCAGGCTGATGCCCCTTTCTGGCGTTTAACGCCAGCCAGACACCCTTTTCTGGCGTTAAACACCAGTCTGTCTGCCAATTCTGGTGTTTTACGCCCAGAATGCTACCAGACTGGGCATTAAACGCCCATTCTGCTATCCTTACTGGCGTTTAAATGCCAGTAAGCCTGTCCTCTAGGGTGTGCTGTTTTTTATGCTGTTTTTTATTCCGCTTTAATTTTGTAGCTGTTTTTGTGACTCCATTTGATCATCAACCTAAAGAAAATATAAACTAACAATGGAAAATGAAATAAAAAAGTAATTAATATAGATAAATAAGATTGGGTTGCCTCCCAATAAGCGCTTCTTTACTGTCTTTAGCTGGACTTTTACTAAGCTTTTAATTTAGTCTCAGTTTTGAGCACTCTTGCTCAACATTGCCTTCAAGATAATGTTTGACTCTCTGTCCATTAACAATGAACTTTTTGTCAGAGTCAATATCCTGAAGCTCTACATATCCATATGGTGACACACTTGTAATCACATATGGTCCCTTCCACCGGGATTTCAATTTCCCATGGAACAATCTGAGCCTAGAGTTAAACAGCAAAACCTTCTATCCTGGCTCAAAGACTCTAGATGACAGCTTTCTGCCATGCCATCTTTTTGCTTTCTCCTTGTAAATTTTAGCATTTTCGAAAGCATTGAGTCTGAACTCCTCTAGCTCATTCAATTGGAGTAATCTTTTCTCTCCAGCTACCTTAGCATCAAGGTTTAGGAATCGGGTTGCCCAGTAGGCCTTGTGTTCCAGTTCCACTGGCAGATGACAGGCTTTTCCATACACAAGCTGGTATGGAGAGGTCCCTATAGGAGTCTTGAATGCGGTTCTGTATGCCCACAGAGCATCATCCAGACTTTTTGCCCAATCCCTTCTACGGGTACTTACAGTCCATTCCAGGATTCGTTTTAGTTCTCTATTTGAGACTTCAGCCTGCCCATTTGTCTGTGGATGATATGGAGTTGCCACTTTGTGGTTAATTTCATATCGGATCAGAGAAGAGTCAAGCTATTTATTGCAGAAATGAGTGCCTCCATCACTGATCAGTATCCTAGGGACACCGAACTTGCTGGAGATATGCTTCTAGAGGAACTTCATCACTGTCTTAGTATCATTAGTGGGTGTTGTAATTGCCTCTACTCATTTAGATACATAGTCTACTACCACCAGAATATAAGTGTTTGAATATGATGGTGGGAAAGGCCCCATGAAGTCAATACCCCATACATCAAACAACTCAATCTCTAAGATCCCTTGCTGAGGCATGGCATAACCGTGAGGCAGATTACCAGCTCTTTGGCAACTGTCACAGTTACGTACAAACTGTCGAGAGTCTCTATAGAGAGTAGGCCAGTAGAAGCCACATTGGAAAACTTTTGTGGCTGTTCGCTCACCTCCGAAATGTCCTCCATATTGTGATCCATGGCAATGCCATAGGATCTTCTGTGCCTCTTCTCTAGGCACACATATATGGATTATTTTGTCTGCACATCTCTTAAAGAGACATGGTTCATCCCACAAGTAGTACTTTGCATCAGAAACTAATTTTTTTGTTTACTGCTTGCTGTACTCTTTGGGTATGAATCTCACAGCTTTATAGTTTGTAATGTCTGCAAACCACGGTACTTTCTGAATGGCAAAGAGTTGCTCATTCGGAAATGTTTCAGAGATCTCAGTAGGAGGGAGGGATGCTCCTGCTACTGGTTCTATCTAGGACAGGTGATCAGCTACTTGGTTCTCTGTCCCTTTTCTATCTCTTATTTCTATATCAAACTCTTGCAAGAAGCAACACCCATCTTATGAGTCTGGGTTTTGAATCCTACTTTGTGAGGAGATATTTTAGAGCAGCATGGTCAATGTACATAATCACTTTTGATCCTACTAAATAAGATCTGAACTTGTCAATGGCATAAACCACTGCAAACAACTCTTTTTCTGTGGTTGTGTAATTCTTCTGTACGTCATTTAAAACATGGCTAGCATAATAAATGACATGCAGAAGCTTGTCATGCCTCTGTCCCAATACTGCACCAATGGCATGGTCACTGGCATCACACATTAGTTCGAATGGTAATGTCCATTCTGGTGTAGACATGACTGGTGCTGTGACCAGCTTAGCTTTCAGAGTCTCAAACGCCTGCAGACACTCTGTTTCAAAGACAAATGGTGTATCAGCAGCTAGCAGATTGCTCAGAGATTTTGCAATTTTTGAAAAATCCTTTATAAACCTCCTATAGAATCCTGCATGCCCCAGAAAGCTTCTGATTGCCTTAACATTGGCAGGTGGTGGTAATTTTTCAATTACCTCTACCTTAGCTTGATCCACCTCTATTCCCTTGTTCGAAATTCTGTGCCCAAGGACAATTCCTTCAGTCACCATAAAGTGACATTTCTCCCAGTTTAAAACTAGGTTAGTCTCTTGGCACCTTTTCAGAACAACTACTAGATGGTCAAGACAGGAGCTGAATGAGTCTCCAAATACTGAGAAGTCATCCATGAAGACTTCCAGAAATTTCTCTATTATATCAGAGAAGATAGAGAGCATGCACCTCTGAAAGGTTGCAGGTGCATTGCACAGACCAAATTGCATCTTTCTCTAGGCAAATACTCTAGATGGACATGTGAATGCTGTTTTCTCTTGGCCCTGAGGATCTACTACAATTTGGTTGTAACCTAAATAGCTATCCAAAAAGCAGTAGTATTCATGACCTACTAGTCTCTCTAGCATCTGGTCTATGAATGGTAAAGGAAAATAATCCTTTCTGGTGGCTGTATTGAGCCTTCTGTAGTCAATACATATACGCCACCCTATAACTGTTCTTGTAGGAACTAGTTCATTCTTTTCATTATGAACCACTGTCATGCCTCCCTTCTTGGGGACAACTTGGACAGGACTCACCCAGGGGCTATCAGAAATAGGATAAATAATCCCAACCTCTAGTAACTTAGTGACCTCTTTCTGCACGACCTCCTTCATGGCTGGATTCAGCCGCCTCTGTGGTTGAACCACTAGCTTAGCATTATCCTCCAATAGGATCTTGTACATGCATCTGGCTGAGCTAATGCCCTTAAGATCACTTATGGACCACCCAAGAGCTATCTTGTGTGTCCTTAGCACCTGAATTAGTGCTTTCTCTTTCTGTGGCTCTAAAGCAAAGCTTATGATTACCGGGAAAGTGTCATCTTCTCCCAGAAATGCATATTTCAGGGATGGTGGTAGTGGTTTGAGCTCGGGATTAGGAGGCTTCTCCTCTTCCTGAGGAGTCTTCAGAGGTTCTTCTGTTTTCTCTGGTTCCTCCATATCAGGTTGAACATCTTTAAAAATGTCATCTAGCTCTGATTCAAGACTCTCAGTCATATTAACCTCTTCCACTAGGGAGTCAATAATATCAACTCTCATGCAGTCTTTTGAGGTGTCTGGATGCTGCATAGCTTTGACAGTATTCACCTTAAACTCATCCTTATTGACTCTCAAGGTCACCTCCCCTTTTTGGACATCAATGGGGTTCATCCAGTCGCTAGCAAAGGTCTTCCTAGAATGAGAGTTGTACTCTTGTGCTTCTCCATTTCCAGCACCACAAAGTTAGTGGGAAAGGCAAATGGCCCAACCTTGACAATTATGTCCTCAATTACGCCTGATGGAATTTTAATGGAGCCATCAGCAAGTTGGAGGTATATCCGGGTTGGTTTAACTTCATCAGTCAAACCAAGCTTTTTGATAGTGGATGCAGGTATCAGGTTGATACTTGCCCCAAGATCACATAGAGCTGTCTTGGTACAAGCATCCTCTAATGTGCATGGTATCATAAAGCTTCCGGGATCTGTAAGCTTCTCTGGTAAGCTTTTCAGAATTACTGCACTGCATTCTTCAGTGAGAAACTTTTTCAGTTTCTCTCCAATCCTTCTTATGACTTAAGATCTCTTTCATGAACTTAGCATAAGAGGGTATTTGCTCAAGCGCCTCTACAAACGGAATCTTTATTTCAAGAGTCCTGAGATAGTCTGCAAAGCGGGCAAATTGTTTATCCTGTTCCGCTTGGCAGAGTTTCTGAAGATAAGGCATCTTGGCTTTATATTCTTCAACCTTAGTTGCTGCAGGTTTACTTCCTACAAAAGTGGGTGGAGAAGCCTTCCTAAGGGGGTTGTTATCAGCACTTGCAGGTGTCTGATCCTCCATTGGCATTTGAACGCCAGAATTGGGTTCTGTATGGGCATTTAACGCCAGATTGTCACCCTTTTCTGGCGTTTGGATGCCAGAATTGGCCATCCACTGGGCGTTCAATGCCAACTTTTCACCCTTTTCTGGTGTTTGAACACCAGAATCATTCTTCTCTGGGCTCTTACTGTCCTCAGAGGGATTTTGAGCAGTGGTTTGGTCATCCCCTGTCAGTTGTTCCTTTCTTGGCTTTCTGCTGCCTTGAGTTGAGGCATTCAATGTCTTCCTACTCCTTAAATGAACAGCTTGGCACTCTTCTGTTATCTGTTTAGATAACTGCTGTCTTGTCTGCTCCAATTGTGCTTCCATATTCTTGTTAGCCTTTTTAGTGTCTTGTAGCATCTCTTTAAATTCTGCAAACTGTTTTGTTATAAAAAGCAATTGCTGATTGAGTTCAACAACTTGTTCTAGAGGACTAAGTTCAGTGGATACTGCTTTAGCCTCTTCTTACATGGAGGACTCACTACTTAAGTATAGATGTTAATTTCTAGCAACTGTATCAATGAGCTCTTGAGCCTCTTCAATTTCTTTCTCATTTGTATAGATCCACCAGCTGAGTGGTCTAGAGACATCTGGGCCTTTTCTGTAAGCCCGTAGTAGAAGATGTCTAACTGCACCCATTCTGAAAATATTTCAGAGGGACATTTCCTTAGCATCTCTCTGTACCTTGATGACATGTCACCATGTCATGTTTTTCTATGCTTTTTCATACAAGAAATAGATGATTTGTGCTTAACTATTGAATGCTTTTGTGCTTAAATGTTATATTTTTTCAATCTTTTAATTTTATAAATCTTGTAGGAAATAAGAAGAAAAAGAAGCAAAGAAGCACAAAATAAGCTAAAAAGGAGAAAAAAAAGAGCTTTGGGGAACACTTTGAAGTTGGAGCACACTTTGGAGCCTTAGGCCACGCTTTTAAAATCGTGGCCCATGACTAAATTAAAGGAGAATAGGCAATCAGCACACAAAGCTCCGCTCTTGGCAAGAGCAGAGCTTTATCGTGATGTTAATTGGGCTTTGAAGCAAAATTTTCGCTAAGTTAAAACCTGGGCGCTCACAGCATGACCATACCTCCTTCAAAGGGCTATAACTTGAGCTACAAACGTTCGATTGATCTGCTTCCAGTTGCGTTGGAAAGCTGACATTCAGAGCTTTCCAATGATATATGGAAATCCATATTTGGCAAAAAATTGAGACACGAATGAAAGGCATCTTTAAGGACCAAAAACAAGCAAAAATATACCAAAGTGCGACCACCAAGGTTCGAAGCTGGAGCCTCACTCCAAAGCATAATGCTCCGCTCTTGGAGAGAGCATTGTCGTGCTCTCTTCATGAAAATTCAAGGAAAATCTCTCCCCAAATGCTTTCACCAAGGCTTGAACCTGGAACCTCACCCAAGCAAAAGGAGTGCTACGCTCCCAAGGAGAGCAGAGCACTACTCTCTTCATTCCTTGCACAAGTTTGACACGGCCAGGAGGACTTGGTGCGTGCACAAGACACACCACAAGCTCAATGCTCCACTCCCCACAAGAGCAGAGCACTCTACTAGGAGCAAACACTCATGGGCCAAAATTCAACCAAAATTCCATTTAAATTTAATTCCTCACCAAATTGAATCAAGGCCAACCAAACCCATTTCTCCTCAAATCCAAAGCAAACAAAGCCCACATCATCACTCAAAGGCACAAGAACAAGCTAGAATTAGGATTTTCATTTAATTTGTTTTTCATTTCAATTTCATTTTATTTTGCAAAAAGCCTATATAAGGCATCATTTCCATCTTTGTTGAGGGAGTTCCATTAGAGAGTATAGGGGCTGGCTCCAATTGAGAGCTCTCTCTCTTAGTTTTCATTTCTGTTTTAAATCTTGGATTGAGATTGGAAGGAATTCTGTTTTCATTCTCTATCTGCAACTTCTCTTTACTTCTTCTGCAATCTTTCTTTTAATTCTCTGCAACTTTTCTCTTGTTGGATCAAGGAAGGACTTGAGATCTAGACTTATTTTCTAGTCTCCTCCACCCCTGAGATCTTCAACATCCATTTAGCTATTACAATTAAGTTACATTTTGCTTTCTATTTGGTTTCTCAAGCAATTTTCCATTTCTGTTTGAATCTGCTGCATCCCATTTCATATTCTAACTCTCTTATTGATTGCACTTTACACTTTCTTGTTAAATTTTAAATTCCCAACACCTAATTCAATTTACTTTCAAGAAATTTAATTCTTCTACACTTGTTTGGCATTTTACCTTTCTGTTCATGATCTGATTTACTTTCTTTGCAAGTTTAATTCTCTGTCGTTGCCCTAAGCTTTGATCTATTGCTCTCTTTAATTTCCAGCACCCAGCCCCCTTTACATTTTATGCAATTTACATTTCTTGTCATTTAAGATTTTGCCAATTTACCTTTCTTGTTCTTTAAGTTACTTGCAATTTTACTTTCTGCATCTTTTAAATTCCTTGTAATTTACTTTCTGTTGGCTACATTTCACACAATTCACTCAATATTAGCTTGACTAAACTAATCACCCACTAAAGTTGCTTGATCCATCAATCCCTGTGGGATCGACCTCACTCTAAGTGAGTTTTACTACTTGATGCGACCCGGTACACTTGCCGGTGAGTTTTGGGTGTTGGAATTCATTTTTTTTCCACAAAAACACCATCAAGTTTTGAGCGTCGTTGCCAGGGATTGATTAGATCAACAATGATTAAGTGGGTGAGAAGTCTAGATCAAGCATTTTCTTTATTTTTGTTCTCTATTTTAAGTTAATATCAAGGTGTTTGAGCTATTGCCTCACTAAGAAATTCTTTCTCTTTGACAAGAATTTCAATTTTCATTGATGTTTACAAAATACAAATGGAGTTCAACTCATCTTATGGTTAAACAAAATTTTATGGGGTATTATCCACCATCATCAATCTCTAATAATGGCTGGGAATATCACCAAGAAAATACAAATTCTAAGCACTCCAATTCATGGAGATTTGCTTCAGAGACACAAGATGAGCAAGAGAATCATATGGGATATTTTCCTCCACCACAAAATGATGCAAGTCATTATTCTAATGGTGGCTGGGAGTATCACCAAGGAATGAAAGAGTATCCACCCTCACGTCCCAGTTTCTCATTTGAAAGTTCTTCATCACTTGATTATGCCTTAATACAAAGTTTCCTCTAAAATCCATACAAGTCATCCCATCAATGACATAACTTATTCCATACCCCTCAACACAACTTCACCACAACACTCCATGTCACCAAAATTACTCTCAACCTTCATCTCTTGAACCAGCAGATGAGGATTACCTTCAATTGTCTAAAGAACCCTTAGAAAGCCAATGCCAAGCCATTGAAATACACAGAAAACTCGTGGAAAGATACACACAATCCCAATCCTGGAAAGAAATCATCTTCAAGAAGATGAATGGGCCCTTAGAGCAAACAAGGGGGAACTTAAAACCATCAAACAGTGAGGATGAAGACCAATTTGTGAGTGAGGAAGTAGAAAAACAAGAACAAAAGGTCCCTATTGCAAGTGAAATTGCAATAAAGGATAAGGGACATGAGCCAAGGATTTTACAATCACGAAAGCTACTTGAGCTGACAATGAAACATAAAGATTCCCTCCCAAAGGAATTAATGAAAAATCATGAAGAAAAAATGGAGGAAAATACTCAAGAGAATTCACACTCAAGTGAAGTAAAGAAGAAAGAGGAAAGGCTCAGGGAACTACCAATACAAGAGGCTCTTGATGAAAAGAAGACTCCAATAATCACACAACCACCAAGACTTGGATTCAAGGAAGTGAAGGCAATTAACAAAAGCACCAAGAAGAGGATTGTGACCAAGCTACCAAGGACAATATTCATGAAGAATAAAGGGTCAACCACAAGCAATCCAACCCATGGACCATTAGCAAGCAAGCTCAATCAAGCCATGTACAAAAGAAAGCTTGCTGAGAGGAAACCAAGAAAGGGGACAATAGCTGAAACCTCTCCCCCCTTAAGGTCATTCCTCTTAACAAACTGGAAGAAGAGGAAGAAAGTGAAGAATAACATGTCAAGCTAATGACACTAAAAGAGCACTTGTTGGGAGGTAACCCAACCGTAGGTAACATTTCTTTTCTACTTTGTTTTCTTTCTGTGCTTTGTTTAAATTCAATAAATTGGCATATGGTTACATTCTAAGTTTGTTGTTGCCTTGCAACAAATTGTTTTCAATCTTTTTGGATGATTGCATCAAATCAAAAATGAAAATGACACACCAAGATTCTAAGTTTGGTGTGCCACTTATTTTCTATATAATTCATTCAAGCAACACTACTTGTCTGCATAATCATAATGCCTCTGCAGTTTTATTTTTCTCTTTTAATTTGACACTTTTTCATTCTACTTTCTTTAGTCATTTTTCTGTTTTTAAATGCTTTTATTTTAGTTTTCTTATTTACTGTTCTTGTTAATACATCACCAAGAGAGCTTTATTCATGACAGATTCTTTACTTGGTGATTGTACTTAACAAATAACAGTTTTACTTGCTTAGTTTTAATTCAAATAAATTGACATATGATTGCATTTTAAGTTTGGTGTTGCTATGCAACAAAAATTTGCTTCCAATCTTTACTGGATACTTGCATTAATTCCAAGTGAAAGTGTCACACTAAGTTTAGTGTGCCACTTATCTTTTATGCAATGTATTGTGCTCACCTTCTTAAGTTTGCAAATCACAATGTCTCTGTCTCTTGTGTCTTGATTATTATCTTTAATTTTGCTTACTTATTTTCTGTTTACATGTGTGTATGAATAAAGCATAGCTTGAATCTTGGTTTGTAACATGTTGATGTGGCATTATGATTACCAACTTGAGTTTTGTGAGTTCAAAAGCAATAAAGCATCATGATCATAAACAAACAAGGAATTAACAAAGAAGCACAAAATAAGCTAAAAAGGAGAGAAAAAAGAGCTTTGGGGAACACTTTGAAGTTGAAGCACACTTTGGAGCCTTAGGCCATGCTTTTAAAAGCGTGGCCCATGACCAAATTAAAAGGAGAATAGGCAATCAGCACACAAAGCTCCGCTCTTGGCAAGAGCAGAGCTTTATCGTGATGTTAATTGGGCTTTGAAGCAAAATTTTCGCTAAGTTAAAACCTGGGCGCTCATAGCATGACCATGCCTCCTTCAAAGGGCTATAACTTGAGCTACAGACATCCGATTGATGTGCTTCTAGTTGCGTTGGAAAGATGACATTCAGAGCTTTCCAAAGATATATGGAAATCTATATTTGGCAAAAAATTGAGGCACGAATGAAAGGCATCTTTAAGGACCAAAAACAAGCAAAAATATACCAAAGTGCAACCACCAAGGTTCGAAGTTGGAGCCTCACTCCAAAGCATAATGCTCCACTCTTGGAGAGAGCATTGTCGTGCTCTCTTCATGAAAATTCAAGGAAAATCTCTCCCCAAATGCTTTCACCAAGGCTTGAACCTAGAACCTCACCCAAGCAAAAGGAGTGCTACGCTCCCAAGGAGAGCAAAGCGCTACTCTCTTCATTCCTTGCACAAGTATGACACGGCCAGGAGGACTTGGTGCGCGCACAAGACACACCACAAGCTCAATGCTCCACTCCCCACAAGAGCAGAGCACTCTACTGGGAGCAAACACTCATGGGCCAAAATTCAACCAAAATTCCATTTAAATTCAATTCCTCACCAAATTGAATCAAGGCCAACCAAACCCATTTCTCCTCAAATCCAAAGCAAGCAAAGCCCACATCATCACTCAAAGGCACAAGAACAAGTTAGAATTAGGATTTTTATTTAATTTGTTTTTCATTTCAATTTCATTTTATTTTGCAAAAAGCCTATATAAGGCATCATTTCCATCTTTGTTGAGGGAGTTCCATTAGAGAGTATAAGGGCTGGCTCCAATTGAGAGCTCTCTCTCTTAGTTTTCATTTCTGTTTTAAATCTTGGATTGAGATTGGAAGGAATTCTATTTTCATTCTCTATCTGCAACTTCTCTTTACTTCTTCTGCAATCTTTCTTTTAATTCTCTGCAACTTTTCTCTTGTTGGATCAAGGAAGGACTTGAGATCTAGACTTGTTTTTTAGTCTCCTCTACCCCTGAGATCTTCAACTTCCATTTAGCTATTGCAATTAAGTTACATTTTGCTTTCCATTTGGTTTCTCAAGCAATTTTCCATTTCTGTTTGAATCTGCTGCATCCCATTTCATATTCTAGCTCTCTTATTGATTGCACTTTACACTTTCTTGTTAAATTTTAAATTCCCAGCACCTAATTCAATTTACTTTCAAGAAAATTAATTCTTCTACACTTGTTTGGCATTTTACCTTTCTGTTCATGATCTGATTTAATTTTTTTGCAAGTTTAATTCTCTGTCATTGCCCTAAGCTTTGATCTATTGCTCTCTTTAATTTCCAGCACCCAGCCCCCTTTACATTTTATGCAATTTACATTTCTTGTCATTTAAGATTTTGCCAATTTACCTTTCTTGTTCTTTAAGTTACTTGCAATTTTACTTTCTGCATCTTTTAAATTCCTTGCAATTTACTTTCTGTTGGCTACATTTCACACAATTCACTCAATGTTAGCTTGACTAAACTAATCACCCACTAAAGTTGCTTGATCCATCAATCCCTGTGGGATTGACCTCACTCTAAGTGAGTTTTACTACTTGATGTGACCCAGTACACTTGCCAGTAAGTTTTGGGTGTTGAAATTTATTTTTTTCCACAAAAACACCATCATACCTCTCCCAGGCATTATAAAGAGATTCATTATCCTCTTGTTTAAAGCCTTGGATATCCAGCCGTAGCTATGTCATCCTTTTTAGAGGGAAATATTGATTCAGGAATTTGTCTGATAACTGTTTCCATGTTCTTATGCTTGCTGTGGGTTGGTTATTTAACCTCCTCTTAGCTTGATCTTTTACAGCAAATGGAAACAGTAATAATCTGTAGACATCCTGATCTACTTTCTTATCACGTACTGTGTCAGTAATTTGTAAGAACTATGCCAGAAACTCAGTAGGTTCTTCCTGTGGAAGACCAGAATACTGACAATTTTGCTGCACCATGATAATGAGCTGAGGGTTTAGCTCAAAATTGCTGGCTCTGACGGGGGGTATACAGATACTACTCCTATATGAAGCAGTAGTAGGGTTAGCATATGACCCCAGAGTCCTTCTGGACTGTTCATTTCCACTTAGGTCCATGATGGAGAAAGAAAAATAATGTGGATTGTAAATAAAAATTTTATTCCCCTTTTTTTTGAAATTAAAGAAATTAAAATAAAGTAAATAAAAAAATTGATGCAAGTTTCAAAAACTAAGAAAAAAAGAAATAAAAGAAATTAGAAAACTAAATTAATTAATTAATTGAAAATATTTGAAAAATTGTGGTTAGGAAGTTTTGAAAAATGAAAAGAGAGAAAGTGGTTAGGAAGTTTTGAAAAAGATATGTCTTAAAATTAAAGATACTTGTAAGAAAATAAATAAAAGAAAAGATTTGAAAAAGATATGATTTTAAAATTTTAAATATTGAAACTTTCTTAACAAGAAAACACCAAACTTAAAATTTTTCAATCAAAATAATGAAATAAGACAAGTAATTCGAAAATTATAAAGAAAAAGAAAAAGATTTTAAAAAATATAAAAAGAAAATTGAAAAAGAATTTGTTTTGAAAAAGATTTAAAAAGATAAATTTTTAAAATTGAAATTTTAACTTGACTTACATGAAACTACCAAATTTTAAAAATTTTGACTAAGTCAACCTAAGAAATTCGAAAATGATGAGTAAATAAAGGAAAAGATATATTTTTTTAATTTAATGAGGAAAGAGAAAAACAACAAAATGACACCAAACTTAAAATTTTTAGATCAAAACAGAGAAAACAAACCAAGAACACTTTAAAGATCAAGATGAACACCAAGAACAAATTTTGGAAATCTTTAGGAAAATAAAAACACAAAGGAAACCAAACTTAAAAATTTTTATACTTTGGACACTAATAATTCGAAAATGCACAAGAAAAATAAGAAAAGACACCAAACAAGAAAAACTAAAAATCAAACAAGGAAAATAAACAAGAACAACTTGAAGATCAAGAAAGAACAAGGAACATAAAACTCGAAAATATGAAGAATAAAAAGAACATACAATTCGAAAAATTGAAGGAAAATAAAAACATGCAGTTGACACCAAACTTAAAAATGAAACTAAACTAAAACAGAAGACTCAATTATTAGTTTATTGGTTTTTATCTATTTATTAAAAATTTTCGAAAAAAAATCTAGAAAAAGAAAACAACAATTTTAAAATTTTAACAAAAACAATAATAAAAGACTCAAAGAAAAATAAAAGATTAATAAAGAAAAATAAGATTTTTGAAAAGAAAATAAAAGACTCAAATTTAGTGACTCTAAACCAAAACGATAAATTTTTCCTAATCTAAGCAACAAGATGAACCGTCAGTTGTCCAAACTCGAACAATCCCCGGCAACGGTGCCAAAAACTTGCTGCACGGAATTGCGTTCACACCTTTACAACTCCGCACAACTAACCAGCAAGTGCACTGGGTCGTCCAAGTAATACCTTACATGAGTAAGGGTCGATCCCACGGAGATTGCCGGCTTGAAGCAAGCTATGGTTATCTTGTAATTCTTAGTCAGGAGATTAGTGGTAAAAATGATTTTGTTTATGAAGACTAAATAATATGAAATGAATGATACTTGTGATTCAGTAATGAAGAACAGGTTGAGGTTTCGGAGATGCTCTGTCGTCTGAATCTCTGCTTTCCTACTGTCTTCTTCTCCAAACACACATGGCTTCGTTCCATGGCAGGCTGCATGTTAGTGGATCACCGTTGTCAATGGCTATCATCCGTCCTCTCAGTGAAAATGGTCCAGGCACGGTTTCTGTACGGCTAATCAACTGTCGGATCTCTCGTCTCGGATGAAAAATACCAGGCACAGCTACCGCACGGCTAATCATCTATCGGTTCTCACTTGTGTCGGAATAGGATCTCTCTATCCTTTTGCACACTGTCATTGCGCCCAACATTCATGAGTTTAAAGCTCGTCATAGTCATCCTGTTCCAGATCCTACTCAGAATACCACAGACAAGGTTTAGACTTTCCGGATCTCAGGAATGCTGCCAATTGGTTCTAGCCTCTACCACGAAGGTTCTGATCTCACGGATTCGAATGCTCTGTTGTCAGGAGATGCAAGTCAAACTTGTGGATTAGAAACCCAAGAGATACGCACTCAAGCTGTCGCCCAATGACTACGTTGAGCTCAGATAGAACGGGAGTGGTTGTCAAGCACACGTTCATAAATTTGAGAATGATGATGAGTGTCACGTATCATCATATTCTTTATGTTGAAGTACGAGTGAGTATCTTAGAACAAAATCAAGCGTGATTGAATAGAAAACAATAGTAATTGCATTAATCCATTGAGACACAGCAGAGCTCCTCACCCCCACCTATGGGGTTTAGAGACTCATGCCGTAGAAGATACAATATGAGATGTAAAATGTCATGAGTTACCAAATAAATCTCTAAAAGTAGTTTTTATACTAAACTAGTAACTTAGGTTTACAGAAAATCAGTAACTAGGTGTAGATAGTGCAGAATTTCACTTTCAGGGCCCACTTGGTGAGTGTTTGGCCTGAGCTTTCAAGCTTCCACGTGCATGTGCCTCAAATTGGAAATAAACGCCACCCTGGGTGCCAAAATGGGCGTTTAACGCCATGAAGTGTGCCAGTTCTGGTGTTTTATGCTAGAAAAGGGTCTCTGGCTGGCGTTTAATGCCAGTTTGTGCCGTCAAAGCTCGGGCAAAGTATGGACTATTATATATTGCTGGAAAGCCCAAGATGTTCAATTTATAAATCAATTGAGAGCGCGCCAATTGGACTTCTGTAGCTCCAGAAAATCCACTTCGAGTGCAGAAGGGTTAGAATCCAACAGCATCTGCAGTCCTTTCTCAGCCTCTGAATCAGACTTTTGCTCAGATCCCTCAATTTCAGTCAGAAAATACCTGGAATCACAGAAAAACACACAAACTCATAGTAAAGTCCAGAAATGTGATTTTTGCATAAAAATTAATAAAAATATAATAAAAAGTAACTAAAACATACTAAAAACTACCTAAAAACAATGCCAAAAAGCGTATAAATTATCCGCTCATCATAGACGTGTTGGAGGTGCAGACAGATAAGGAAAACTTTAACGTCTGTGGGCTGCGCCAAAGACACAGGTCTGGTTATGGTGGTTCACCTCGGAGAACACTATCACCGGCAGATTGTACTTGTTTCGCCTGTAGGTCGCATCAAACGCCAAAACATCACCAAATATCTTGTAATCATTCGGACTATGCCCGTCGCTCCAAAACAGATCACACATATTTTGCTCAGCCCCAACTTGGTACCACCAATACATATTACCATCTCTCCTTGCACAAACATTAAAATACCGTAACGTGGCATTCACATCGCCGCTTTGCATTGCACGTTGCCGCCTAACCACATTATACATATCTCTCTTTGTGAACGGAACTAGGTTAAAACCCCCAGCCTAGGCAGCAATAGACTCATAAATTTTGGGAATTGAAATTCCAACCTGCCTCAAACTATCCATGTGAGCTCTATCAACATCTGATATTTTCCTATATGCTGGCAGGTATGACACAAACTTTGCCAGGAGAAGGTCGTGGTTATGCTCATCAACAAAACGACACACATACCAATTGCTACTTTCAGCTTTTTGCTTTATCCTCATCTCTACCTGACATCCACAGCAGGTAAAAACCTTGTGCTCCCTCTTCCAATCCTGCATCTCAAGCCATTTTCTATCTCTGAATCCTTCTCTGTTGCACAAATACGTGTATCACATGATTTCACCCTTCCTATTCTTTAATTTCTTCCCTTGTCGCATGGCAAAACCCTTTGCTCGACTATATTGCTCATAAAAACGACACGCCTCATCCGGGTTAGCGAACTCCATCTCCAATATCTGTGCACGACCAAATACTACATGTTCAGCACTGCCGTTCTACTCACAGTGCTCTTCATTGGGTGATTCTTCCCCTAACTCTTCTTCCTCTGTTTCCATCCCAATGTCTAGCAGTGATTTCTGCACAGATAAAGGCTCATCAGTTACGGTTGTCGCTCACAATGTTCAATTACAGCTCAAGAAAAACCCAGCAAAATATACACCAATCCCATTCGTACCGTTGCATCGATATCTTCGGTATCCCCAAAGCCGTCAAAATTCTCTTCCCCACAAGCATCCAGTCCAGGGATCGTTCTGCTACAAGAAGACATTGCAACATAAAACCGCTCTGCCTCTGCTAATACAACTTCCCCCAAGAAATCTATTACTCGTAAAACCCTTCACCAAAACTGCAACAAACCCAAAAAGCATATTGTCAATACCCGACCGCAAAGAAAAACATTGACATACCACGTAAGAAACAACACTGCCGAGACTCCCAACTTAAAGGTGCCAAACATAAACTAAAAATCACCATCTTCCACACTCACACTACAAAGAAACCTACATAAGCAACTTCAATCCCAACTCAATAATCCAGAAACAAAAACTATCCTCAAGTACCGCCAACTAAGGCTACGCAACACAGTTACTAAGTAACATCATATGCTGCCATTATCATTATGACGAAATTACAGTGTCAAACAATCAACCCCATCTTTATTTTTAAATAAAGACTTCATGCTTCCAAAGATAAACCCACCAACCAAAACACCAAACCCAAACCATTCACACTACTCACACTTATGCGCCCATCCCCCACACATTTGCCGAACAACTCCCGCCATATATAACGCAAATTCTCAAACTTAGTAAGTAGAATCTAGGCAAAAGATTACTTACCTCCACTTTAACCAGCAACCTAATGTCGCCTTCCCTTAAATCTGCCATTCCTTCTTCAACACATGTTCCTTGTTGTTCCAATTTCTCAAACTTTAGCCTGCACACTGCTGCCCGCAGACATGCACTGTATGGAGTCCTTCACGCATCAACAACCCACCACGGACCACCATGACCCCCCTCTTACTCTATTTCACCAACTCTGACTGTAGTACTACACAAATATTACAATAATTATGTTACTGGGCACACAAACAATTAGAGCCTAAGCCTCTAAAATTGCTCTACCAGTACTTTTTAAGAAGCCACACACCTTTTTTACATTTTCAGTCAGTCATTAACATCATTCATATTCATTTTTAAGGTTATATTCGACTTTTTGCTCTTCACTAACAAACAAAATTCAAGAAAGCTACTTGATCGTATACTGAATTTCATGTTGTGGACTTTTCGACCAGCACATGGGATAACCTTCCTATAATTGAGTTGTGCGTACTGCGTAGACAATCATGATACTTTAGCATTTTCTACACGTGTTTATTAAAAGCTAGCTACTTGTATCATTTTCTACACGTGCTTATTATCAAGCCACAGGTTTCAAATTAAAGCCAGTTGGCTTGCCGGCTAATAATACGCTATCAGTGACCGTGTGTGACACTAAAATTTAGAAAAGAAAAATGTTTGGGAGCCATTATTTGGAAGTTCTAGGAAGTCATAATTTTTTTCCGAGGTTTATCATTTACATTTATAATCAAATTTCATAAATAATATAATCAAACTAAATTTACATCAACATGTCTAATCAAAATACAAATAAATGTATAAAAGTATATAGAGCTAATGGATGATTTTTTGTGTTCATTAAAGTTTAATTTACAGTTGTAAAAAAAAAAATTTTGCCTTGCAATATTTTATTGTTATTATAGTGAAAACATTGACTATTTTAGTAATAACTGATCTTTAGGGTGATTACTAATGCACTTCAAGAAAAAAAATAGAGATCAGAATACAATACATTTTTATATTAATTTTGTTATAATCGATATTATTGATTATAGACTAACTATGTTAAAAAAAAAAAAAGTATATTTAGCATTAACGTGTAAGTTTAAATTATTGGATATCACAATAATTTCAAAAACCCAAGTAGTTTTGAAAAACAATTACAAATATATGTAAATCTGCCTATGTAATAAAAAGTGCAATACTTTTAATTTAGTCAATTTTAAGTATCAGTCAACTATTATTATTCATGATGTATGTTATTTAATTTTCCTTACTGTAGGTACATTTTGCGTTTCTTCTTTAAGTATTATGTTTCCTTTGAGAATGTTTATTTGCACTTCAAGAAGCATATATATACTGCTCTGGAGATGTGGTGCAATAGAACATGGACGTACGATGGCCCGGATGGACTTAATTACTCATTAAGGAGTGGGGGCATTTGCCCATCCGCCCTTAAAAATATATTGTGTTGTTGAAATAATGTGTTGTCGTATTCAAAGAAAAATTATGTTATTAAATATGGGATGCAATAGTGAGACCAATAGTTAGGTTTGGATAAAATGTTTAGGTTTCGATACTTGATTGCTCACTAATTTTATCATCCTCGAAATAAATTGATACCAAAATTGTGTCGCTCCAAATCACTCTGAAATTCGATTTGGGACTTGAAATGTCAACCAAAAATTAAATTTCTTTTCTTCCTTGGCTCTTATTATGAGCATGGAGCATGGTGGTAGGACCTGTTTTTTTTTTTTAATATCACTCATGTTATTTTCCAAGAAGTAGAATCAAGAAAGCGCTTGTATTCTTAAATTCTTGTGCAATCTATCTATGCCGCTTGCTTTTGTCCTTGGTAATCGGTTTAGTCTTGAACTATTTTTATTATGGGTGCTAATCGAGAAATATTTCTCGACTAGGGCAAGCTAATTCGAAATTTCGAAAAGATGTTAGGATAGAAGCAGAGGTCAAAAAGGTACATGTGCAGGCATTAATCGAAAATTACTCGACACAGACTTGACTTAGACACCTTATTAAATCGAGCAAGCATAGTCGAGCAAGTGAATGAGAAATCGGATAGTTGCTCGAGTAGAGAATCGAACGGTTACATAATTAGAGAAGTTGAAGGATTTCTCCAAAGGAGGAGTTAATGGGTAACGTCTGTGGGTAAAAGAGCGGGAACAGTTACCTAAGAATCCACATACAAGGCAATGTTGTGTAATTAAGGAATAGGGGTTGGAACTTTTCTTCAGAAATACACTCAAGCACACTCACATCCCCAGCGAATTCCTGAGTCTGCATTCGAGTTTAATTTCTGTAGGGTTCCTTCCATTGTCTTTAAATTTCCATTTACACTTTCTGTAAAACTTTACTTTTCTTGTCCAATTTATTTTTCAAGCAATGTTTAATTTCTTTGCCCAATTTACATTTCAGCACCTTTAATTTTTATGTCAAAAGTCCTTTGATTCAATCGAAGGCATTTTACTACTTTATTTAAATTCAATGCAAAACATTTCGATTTCAGTCAATTTACTTTCCGAATCTTTTCTTTTACACTTCTTGTACCTTTTTGGCATTTTCAAAACTTATTTTCTGTTTCAATACTCGTCTAATTCGAGAACCTTTGATGCATTTATAGAACTGGTACCTGCAAAAGAGGAGTAGCTTTCGCTCCCAGACCATTAGAATCGAACCACCATCGATGTGCTAAAAATTAACAAAACAAATTGGCACGCCCAGTGGGACAGTTTTAAACTGAAGTGTGTTGAAAATTTATTTCATGGTGTCATTTAGTGTATACAATTAAGTGGAAAGATTATTCACATGGCTAATGAAGCGTCGAATGTGAATGGTGGTTCGTCCTCCAACAATAGTATACCAGTAACTGTGCAATCTTCGGACGTTACTTCTCGTTCAGAAGGTATGGTTCTGAGTGAAAGTATAGGGGTTACTAGTGTACAAACTGGAAATGCTGGACGTAATATTCGTCCACGTGGTACCTTACCACCAATCCAGCCTCCAATAACTACTGGTTGGCCTCCTTATGGTCTTCCTCTCGATTATACTCCACCGGTGAGTAGTTTCGTTCCTCCTGCTCATTTCGGGAGTGTGAATGGAGGAAATAATTCTCAAAATCCACAATAGTATTCTGAGTTCTCACGTGATTATAATGTGGGCTCTATATCGAATGCCTCTAATTCTATGGCGGTATTTCGACAGCATGTAGAGGAAAGTCATCATGATTTAGTCAACTTATTGACTCAACAAATGACCATAATTCTAAATCCCATGATAGCTGATCATGAATCGAAATTCGAGCGTATTGCGAGGCAAGTCGAACTCATTGCTCGAATCGTTGATTATGACGAAGGTGAAAGACATGATGCCAGAGGGAATAATAAAGGGTTTGAAAATATATTTCAAAATGAAAACAATGTTTTAAACAGAGAGAATCCTCAGATAGTTCCCTGAGGTCAAAATGCAGATGATGTTCTTGCCAGATTACGTGCTAATCATGGTGGTGAACGTTATCAAGTCACAAGAATTGTGGAAGAAGTGTTCAACCGAGTTGGGTTGAATGTTAGTTTTATGAAACGACCCTATTTTGTGTCTGCTTTTCCTCAAGTAATTCAAATGGCCGAAGTGCCAAGACGGGTGAAGAATCCAAAGATAATCACAAAATTTGCAGGGAAAGTTGGAGAATCTACCACTAAACATGTCGCTCAATATTTGGTCGAGATTGGGAATTTAGCCAATGATGAGAATTTGAAAATGAAGTTTTTCCTTCTTCGTTAATGAAGAATGCGTTTACTTGGTTTTCGAATCTCAAACCAAATTCGATAATGACATGGAATCAGTTAGAAACTACTTTTCATGCTCAATTTTATCGAGGAAAATTGAATGTAGCAATTGCTGACCTAATTGCTTTGAAACGAGAAGATGCTGAAGCCATTGTTGACTATATGATAAATTTCAAAAATGCTAAAAGTAGGAGCTACGTGTCATTACCTGAGAGTGAAATTGTGAAAATGGCAATTATGGGGGTTAGGATTTTATATGCGTCGAAAACTAATTAATGTGCATATCCCTGACTTAGCCCATCTAGCTGAAAGGGTTTGTCAGGTTGAATTGATGAAGAAAAGGAGAAATATAGGAATGAACAAAAGTTAAAGAGTAAACCTTTTACTCGAAAGGAGAAGGTTGCTTATGTGACCATGGAGTCCTCAGAGGAGGAATTCGATCTCGAGACAGAGGTCGATTTGGCCGAACTTAGGAAGGGTCCTCCATATGTTTGTTCCTTACTTAAAAAGCTCCCTAGTACTGAAAAGTCGAATGATTCAAAACTAAAGAGTGGAAAAAAATATAGTTTTGATATTTTGAAATATGATCAAATTTTTTATGTGTTGCTTAAAGATAAATAATTAATTCTGCCTGAGGATAGAACTTTACTTTCGGTGAAAGATTTAAAAGGGAAACCTTATTGTAAATTTTACCAAGCAACCAGTTATTCGACTAATATCTGTGTTCGTTTCAGGGATTTAATTCAGGAGGCTATAATGGAAGGACGTTTGAAGTTCGATGATGGGAAGAAAGAAATGAAAGATGATATTGATCCTTTCGATGCTGATGCTAGTTTTGTTGAACCATATTTTGGGGTGAATATGGTTGGTATGTCTTATGACTTCGATGTGGCTCTAGATGATTTTGAGTCGCAAGTTCGATCAGTATATCCTAGAGCAGGGGATGGCCTGCTAGATTTTCTGGTACAGCAAAAGATCAAAGATCGAGATGAATCTTTGTGTCTACGATGTAATGTTGTATTCGATGATGAAGCTGTAGCGATTTTCGAGAAAGAAAGGATGAAGAAGGAGTTGGCTCATAGAGAGGATCAAGCTCGTTAAACGCAACCAATTCGGCATATAGAGGGGCAAAGTTCTAAGGCCCCTCAATAAAATGCTGTTGCACTATTGAGCCGTTCTCATGCCATAG
Organism: Arachis ipaensis; assembly: GCF_000816755.2. NCBI lineage: Eukaryota > Viridiplantae > Streptophyta > Magnoliopsida > Fabales > Fabaceae > Arachis > Arachis ipaensis. Next base: position 63,846,734 of record NC_029792.2, on the reverse strand, counting down.
GTGTCCAATGGATTCGAAATTGTCAGGAATTTCAGAATCGAGATCCTTTTTATCGACGAAACCCACAATAGGGACATCGAAGACCTCCTAGAAACCAATATCCCTATAACCGTGGTCGAGTTAGGGGATATCCAAGGGGTAGAGGAAGAAGGAATCTAAATCAGAACAAGAAACCTCAATCAGACAAAAGCAAGGGGGCAACGCCTTCAGTGCATTCCCGAATAGTCTTTCCTTTTGATGGGGAGACGTGCCCAAAGGGAATTTCTTCTCCTGCAAAGTTGGAGAAAGGTAAGGCAATAGCTCATTCTTCAGGAATTGATAAAGGAAAAGAGGCTGATTTGGATGAGGAGTATTTCGAGGAAGGAGATGATGAGATGGTTGGAACTATTTTAATTATTCCAACTAAGTATTTGGGTGAGTATGAAGGTGATCCAAAAGAGGACTATGATATGGATGCTAAAGAAGCTTTTTCCTTCATTCGATATGAGGATGAACCAGGATATTTTCTGAGGCCTACTGAGAAGCAAAAGTCTCATTTTCGCCCACTCCATATTACTACCACTTTGAGTGGGATTAAAGTAAATAAAGTTTTGATTGATGGTGGAGCAGCAATTAGTCTCTTACCAGAAAGGATACTAATGAAGGTTGGTAAGCATCCTGATAACTTGGTTCCCACCAATATTGCTGTAACAGACTTTAGTAGCTCTTATACCCCTGCAAAAGGTCTGGTTACTTTGGGAGTCAAAGTAGGGTCATCCTTGCGAAACGCTGTATTTGTGGTGGTGCCATCGAAAGCAAGTTACAATGCTTTACTGGGTCAAGACTGGATTCACGGAGTTGGGGCTGTACCATCGACTGTGCATCAAAGTGTCCTCCTTTGGACAGAGGATGGCAAGCCTGAAGTTGTTAAAGCAGATTCAAACTTTTATGTCGAACAATTGCATGTCAATTTCAGGGTGTATAGCTCGAAATTGAAGCCTTTGAATGTTGACAGGGCGTTGAATTCGTATAATTGCGAAGGTTGTTACTTGTCTTCAGAAGGTTTAACAGTGAAATTGCGTCATCCTCGTTTGAACGTGACCTCGACTGGCTGGGATTGCTCGTTTTAAGGAATCTGAGGCATTATTCGATGGAGCATGTTCGAGATGTCTCGGATTACCTGGTAACTTTAAATAATTATTTAAGTTGTTTCTTTTCTGTAGAAAATAAAAGTGGTTCCTCTGATGAAGTGGAATCATTTAGGGATGCAAGTTCTTTTCTTAGTTATAACAACTCGATGTCTTCGATCGAGTTTAGTCATGGTTTAAGTTTTTCTTCGTTATGTAATGCAAGTAATATTGTTAGTCCAACTGCTGATTTAATAGCAGAAGTCCATTGTGTTGAAAATAAAACTTTTGTTAATCCAGTAAAAGATCATGTCCGCTCTGTTAATAGTGAATCTGTTGATTTTTCTTTTGATTGCATTTATGATTTGGAACCTTTGGGTTTCAAAAAATATTCAGTAAAAGATGAGGATTATTTTAAAGGGTTTGAATCTCAAGATCCTCTAGAAAAAATTAATTTAGGGTCTCTTGATGATGTTCGAATCACTTATATCTGTAAAGATCTGGTAGATCTGTTTCGATCTGAACTTTTCCATCTTTTAAATGAATTTAAATATTGTTTTGCTTGGGATTATCATGAGATGTCTGGTCTCAATCGTTCTCTTGTGGAACATCGATTAATATTGAACCCAAATGCTAGACCTGTGAAGCAAACTCCTCGTTGTTTTACTCTAGAAATCAATCAAAAGATTAAGGAAGAAATAGAACGGTTGATTAAAGCAAAGTTTATTTGAACCGCACGTTATTGTTCCTGTAATGAAGAAAAATGGAAAGTTAAGAGTATGCATTGATTTTAGAGACTTGAATAATGCTACACCGAAAGATGAGTATTTTATACCAATCGCAGATATGTTAATCGATTCTGTAGTGGAAAATGAAATTCTAAGTTTTATGGACAGTTATTCGGGATATAACCAAATCTTTATTGCAGAAGATGATGTGTCTAAAACTGCCTTTCGTTGTCCTGGGGCATTAGGCACTTATGAGTGGGTGGTTATGCCTTTCGGTTTCAAAAATGTTGATGCAACTTACCAGCGAGCAATGAATACTAAATCGATTTCGGTGAATCAACATATTGATCATTTAAGAAAAGCATTTGTCACCATGAGGAAGAAGGGATTAAAGATGAATCCTTTAAAATGTACCTTTGGTGTATCGGCTGGGAGTTTCTTAGGTTTTGTTGTTCATAAAAAAGGAATTGCAATGGATAAGAGTGGTACGCAAAATTGTGATCTCTTGCAACGACGCTAAAAACTTGGTGCGCTCGAATATGATCTTAACACTTCTTCACAACTTCGTGTAACTAACTAGCAAGTGCACTGGGTCGTCCAAGTAATAAACCTTACGTGAGTAAGGGTCGATCCCACGGAGATTGTCGGCTTGAAGCAAGCTATGGTCACCTTGTAAATCTCAGTCAGGCGGATTCAAATGGTTGTAGAGAATTGATAATTAAAACATAATTAAAATATAAACTAGGATAGAGATACTTATGTAATTCATTGGTGAGAATTTCAGATAAGCGTACAGAGATGCTTTTGTTTCTCCTGAGCCTCTGTTTTCCTGCTGTCTTCATCCAATCATTCCTACTCCCTTCCATGGAAAGCTGTATGTAGGGTATCACCGTTGTCAATGGCTACATCCCATCCTCTCTGTGAAAATGGTCCAATGCGCTGTCACTGCATGGCTAATCATCTGTCGGTTCTCGATCATACTGGAATAGGATTTACTATCCTTTTGCGTCTGTCACTACGCCCAGCACTCGCGAGTTTGAAGCTCGTCACAACCATCCCTTCCCAGATCCTACTCGGAATACCACAGACAAGGTTTAAACTTTCCGGATCTCAGGAATGGCCGTCCATGGGTTCTAACTTATACTACGAAGACTCTAATATCTCGGACTCGGTCCCCTGTATTAGATATCTAAGAGATACTCATTCTATCTCTTCTTCATGTAGAACGGAAGTGGTTGTCAGGCACGCGTTCATAAGTGAGAATGATGATGAGCGTCACATAATCATCACATTCATCATGTTCTTGGGTGCGAATGAATATCTTAGAATAGGAATAAGCTTGAATTGAATAGAAAAACAGTAGTAATTTGCATTAATTCATGAGGAACAGCAGAGCTCCACACCTTAATCTATGGTGTGTAGAAACTCTACTGTTGAAAATACATAAGTGATGAAGGTTCAGGCATGGCCGAGAGGCCAGCCTCCAAAACGTGATCCAAAGATAAAACTAAAGATAGTCAAAAGGATCCCCCAAATACAATAGTAAAAAGTCCTATTTATGCTAAAACTAATTACTAGGGTTACAGAGATAAGTAAATGATGCAGAAATCCACTTCCGGGACCCACTTAGTGTGTGCTTGGGCTGATCATGAAGCTTTCACGTGGAGAGGTTGTTCTTGGAGTTGATCGCCAGTTTGTAACGTGTTTCTGGCGTTTAACTCCACTTTGCAACTTGTTTCTGGCGTTTAACTCCAGAATAGGGCAGAGAGCTGGCGTTGAACGCCAGTTTGCATCATCTAAACTCTAGCAAAGTATGGACTATTATATATTGCTGGAAAGCTCTGGATGTCTACTTTCCAATGCAATTAAGAGTGCGCCATTTGGAGTTTTGTAGCTCCAGAAAATTCACGTTGAGTGCAGGGAGGTCAGAATCCAACAGCATCTGCAGTCCTTCTTCAACCTCTGAATCTGATCTTTGCTCAAGTCCCTCAATTTCAGCCAGAAAATACTTGAAATCACAGAAAAACATACAAACTCATAGTAAAGTCCAGAAATGTGATTTTTATTTAAAAACTAATAAAAATATATTAAAAACTAACTAAATCTTACTAAAAACTATGTAAAAACAATGCCAAAAAGCGTATAAATTATCCGCTCATCAAAGAGTAAGGCTGATGCAATATTAGCATTGTCTGTGCCTAAATCGAAAAAAGAAGTGAAATCTTTTCCAGGAAAAGCGAATTATCTTCGAAGGTTCATTTCGAATCTTTCTGATCGAACTCGAGTTTTGCACCTTTAGTGAAACTAAAGAATGATTCACAATTCGAATGGACAAATGAGCACCAACAGGCATTCGACTCCATAAAGGTTTATTTATCTGAGGCTCCGATTATGGTAAGTGTTCGTCCACATGAGCCTTTAAAATTGTATATTGCAGCATCTGCAAACACAATTGGGTGTATGCTAGCCCAGGATGATGAGAATGGGCATGAACGAGCAGTTTATTACCTTAGTCGAGTTTTGTTTGATATTGAAACAAGATATTCCCCGATAAAGAAATTGTGTTTGTCTCTGTACTATGCTTGTATGAAATTAAAGTGCTATATGGTTGCTAAATTGGTAAAAGTTGTAGCACAAACTGATCTCATCAAATATATGTTGAGTTTTCTGATGTTACGAGGACGGTTAGGGAAATGGATGCTAGCTTTGACAGAATTTGACTTACAATATGTCCCGACCAAGGCTGTGAAAGGTCAGGTCATTGCAGATTTTCTCGTTGATAATTCGAATAATCTGAATGACCAGGGGGCAAATGTACTCAACATTAAAGTCGATTATTGGAAGTTGTATTTTGATGGATTGAAGCACAAAGATGGTGCAGGGGTTGGAATTCTTATTATCTCGCCAGAAGGGATTCCATCAGAGTTTATGTTCGAGATAAAATATCCTTGCTCGAATAATATGGCAGAGTATGAAGCTTTAATTTTGGGTCTTGAAATATTGATCGATAAAGGGGGCTTTGGAAGTCCAAATCCTAGGGGACTCTCAGTTAGTCCTAAAGCAGTTATCGAAGGAGTTTAAATACAATAATAAGAAGTTGCAAAAATATTTAGCAACGGCTTGGGAGTTGTTAACTTCTTTTCGAAAAGTTTCTTTGGTTCATATTCCAAGGATTCATAATGAGATCGCTAATGATTAGCCCAAATTGCTTCGAGATATAGAATCGGTCCAGAAACTTTAAGAAAATTAGTTAGTATCCATCAAATTTTAGTGCTTGCGGATGAAAGGGAGGCTTTGTGTATAGGCGAGTGGGAGGATAATGATTGGAGAAAGCCTATTGCTAAGTACTTAAAGAATCCCAGTGTCCCAGTTGATAGAAAGGTAAAATTGCAATCAATAAATTTTGTATTAATGGCTGATGAATTGTATAAGAAGGGAATCGATGGAAGTTTGTCAAGATGTCTAAGTCAAGGTGATAAACACATTACTTTGGGCGAAGTCCGTAAAGGGATATATGGTGCTCATCAAGCTGGGAAGAAGATGAAATGGGTGCTATATTGTAATCATGTGTACTGGCCAACTATGATCAAAGATTGTATCGAATATGCAAAGGCGTGTCAGGAGTGTCAAAAGCATGGTTCGATACAACAGATCCCAGCATCTGAGTTGCATTCAATTATAAAGCCATGGCCATTTAGAGGCTGGGCTTTGGATCTGATTAGATTGATTCACCCTCCTTCATCGAAACATCATAAATTTATTTTGGTTGCAATTGATTATTTCACAAAGTGGGTTGAAGCAGTTCCTCTAATAGAAGTTGGTCAAAATGAAAAAATAGATTTTATTGAGGAACATATAATCCATCGATTTGGAATTCCTCAAACATTGAGCACTGATCAAGGGACTATGTTTACTGGTCAATGAATTAAAAATTTTGCAGCTTCGAGGAATATTAATATGGTTACTTCAACCCCCTATTATGCACAGGCTAATGAACAAGTTGTGGCAGCAAATAAAATTCTGATAAGTTTGATTAAAAACCAAATTGGAAATAGACCTCGAACTTAGCATGAAACGTTAAGTCAAGTACTATGGGCTTATCGAAATTCACCAAGAGGGTGGACTGGTACGTCGTCTTATAAATTAGTAAATGGCCATGATGTTGTCCTTCCATTGGAAATCAATCTGAATACTTTGAAAGTGTCAAAGCAAAACGATTTGCCAGTCGATGATTACTGGAATGCAATGTTTGATGAGTTGAATGAATTGGATTCAGAGCGAATATTGGCACTTGAAAATATGATTCGACAAAAAGAAAGTGTTGCCCGAAATTACAATCATCGAATAAAGGAAAAGTGTTTCAATATAGACGAGTTGGTTTTAAAAGTTATTTTGCCAATGGAAAAGAAATTGAGATTTCTTTGTAAATGGTCCCATACTTGGGAAGGCCCTTTCCAAATGGTAGGATTATATTCTGGAAATGCATATCGAATCAAGGATATCGAATCAGGAAATATAATCAACTCGATTAATGGAAAGTACTTGAAGCAATATCATTGTTTGCTGAATTAAAATCAAAATGCATAAGTCTGAAAGCAAAGAAAACCATTACAAAAACTGAAGTCTAAGGTGTAGAAATATAAGGTGCCATAAGCTTTGCTAAGTTTGAGCGAAGTTTTACCCTTTCATTGTCCAGAACGGAAAGTGCCTCAGCATGCTTGAATTTTTCATATTGGAACTTGTCAAGTTATTTCTCACATTTTTCTTGTTTGGTCTCAATAGAAATGGTTTCTTGAATAAGTTATTATTGCTCTTGATGGGCAGTGGCTAGAGGTGTAGCTATATCAGCTCTTCTCTTCCGAATTTTGGCAAGTTTTTCATAATCTGAGCCAATTTTGCTTCGAGTTTTATCTCTTCCTTATCATAGTGAGCTTGAATGGAAATAGTTTGAGAGATTCTTAAATCAAATTCTTCACGGGAAGCTTTGATTGGTTGAAGGGCCGTAGTATTGCTTTCTGCCTCAGTTCTGAGTTTAACTTCTTCATTGTGATTTCTTGAATTTTTCCTGGGTAACTACACTTCTGTTCGCAATTTGTTTGAATTGATGAATTATGGCAGAGTGTGGGGATGAAGCCTGGAGTTCGAAAGATGAACTCAGTAGATCGGACAAAAGCTTGTTCAGGGCTACATCATTGGTTCATTCGATGGGTGGATGGTCCAAAAGTTTGAGAAATGATAGAAGTTGTTCTCAAGCATTAACAGTCAGCTCCGATGAAGGACCGGATGTAGAAGGACCAAGGAGTACATGGGTAGAAATAAGCACTTGGTCTTCCTGAATAGCTTGATTTAGAATGGTGATCAGGTTAACCAAGGAGACATTTGTAGATCTGGTAAAGACACCCAAATTTCCGAATCCTTGACCAAGGAGATGTTGAAGTTCAGCTTGTTGGGGAGCACTGGAGGTTCTTTGAGGAGAAGGAAAGGCTTTCATAACTCTAGATGGAGAATCTGAAGCAGTAGTCTTAGCAACTCGAGAGGGGGAGTCAGAATCAGGGGCCACTTGATATTCAGCAGAAAGTGCAACCTGGTTAGTCGGAGAGACAAGTCCAAGGTTCAAAGTTTGTGTTGGAGAATGTTGAGTGTGCTACTTTGTTAAGTAGAGTACCTGTGTCCCAGTCGGAATTGGAAAAGTGACTTGGAGAGGCTGAACAGATTCTGTGGCTTGGATTGATGAATGAGATATGGCTTGTCCTAGGTCTTGTTGTTGTTGTTGTTGTGGCTGATCTGGTGCCAAAGATGAGGTGATTGATTGTGTAGCAGTCACGGGCTGAAATGCAAGGTACATCACTATAAATCGAGATTTATCTTAACTCAATCGAAATACATGTATAAATGATATAATGTTACCAGAATGGGTCTTGTCCTTCGAATTAGTTGAGAGCCTGAATCTGAGTCAATCGTATCCTCTGACTATGAGGATGTAGCAAGGATATTCCAAATAGATGGCTCACTGTTGTCAGAACTCTCACTCAACGGTTGTAACTGTAACTAAAGAAAGGTTGACATTAAAAGAATTGCAAATGAATGTGATTATCAAAGAATTTCAGTTAAGGAATAATCATATAAATATAGTTACCTTCCTGGAAGTCTTTGAAGGTGTCCGTCGACATTTCCTTATTGGTTGGCGTGAAGAAGCTGTGGTTTTAGCTTTTCTTCTGTGAGTCCTCCTTGGAGAACCCTCAGCAGTAGGATCATTTGAACAGCAGAACACTTGATCTCCTCTAGGATACGACTGTACCTAGAGTAGTAAGTAGTCCACAAATCGAAGCAAGATTTTGTGATGTATGAGCTCCGATCGTAAACCAAGAAATTATAGCCCTCTTTTTGTTTTTAATTTTTTAAGAGGCAGAGATCAAGTTCTTTCTGAGAAGTCAAAGTGATATGGAAAAATGGTCTATTGTTTCGGGGAAGTGGAGTTGGGATAGCTTGTGAGAATCCAAGCTGCCTGGCTGTGTAATGAGGGGCATACAGAGTTACTTTGAAACGTTCTTTTTTTGTGTTGAGGTAACCGTGTAGGAATCGCTTGTACGGCCAGTAAATTTGCCCAATTCCTGTTAGCAAGCTCATTTTCTTCAGCATCATTGGGGAAGAGGAGGCGTTCAAGCCAAGCAGGATCGCAATTTCAACACAAAAAGGGAGTGAAATTGAGATCCTCATTGTGAAAGTCTTTGCAAGAATGGAGAAGAGAAAAGACAGCCCAAAATCGGTCTTCGTCCGATTCTGCTTCTAGAAAATTTGGCATAAAATTGACCAATCGAAAACCTTCAATGTGCTGTTTGTCCATAGCACCACCTCCAGGTGTAATCATGTGTTTTTCGAAAATGGCATTAAACCATAATTGAAGAAGCCAAAGAGGGCCACCTGTACTGATCAAATAGTTGTTTCGAAGACAGTTAACAAATTGGCCAAGTTCTTCGAAGATGTGCCTTAGAAGAAGCTTGGCCAAATTCAGATTGTTTCCTTCATGAAGCAGAGCAAAAAGGGGAAGGAAAAGCTTTGACATTTGGACATTCGAGAGCATAAGACGACTGTATTTAGCCAATAGAACAGAAAGGCTACATGCTCATCATCTGTAATAGCAGTGCCCTCTACACCCATGTGATGAGCAATGAAGTCACTATGAGAAATTGTGGGGGCAATGTTGTATTGTTGTCTGGGATGCATGTCAGAGGTGAAGTCTGGAGGACTAATTAGGAGTCCTGTAATAGCAGCCACATCTAGTAGTGACATACCAATCATTCCACAAGGAAGGTGGAAATTATTGGTAGTCCTGTTCCAGAAAAAGGTTACGGCTCCGATCATGCAAAGGGAGCGTTGAAGGAGAAAAGTGGAAAAGTCTCAAAAGATCCTGAATCCCCAGAGCCCCCCAAGCAGCACTCTTCGATGGGCAAGACGTTCTTACCAGGCTGTGAAGTTAGTTCCTCGAGGAGTGATTTTAGGGTTGTTCCGAAAGGACTTTTTGTTAGTGAAGAAGGAGATATCAAGGTCTTGATTGATCAACAAATCTTCCCCTTGAGCATTGGGGAAGAAAGGGATTTTTTTGTTTGCCCTTCCCAGATTCTCAATGGGACCAATAAAACAATGGATGTATTCACCCAAAGTAAAAGGAATAAGGATTCTAGGGTCATTGAGTTGAAGTTGTGGGTTATCGATAACTTCGTCATTGACTTGATTTAAAATGTGGAGAGGTAGAGGAGCTGGTGGTTGTACTATAGGACCTTTGCCTTTGTCTTAAGCAGCGGCGTGAGATGAGGAAGCAGCCATTGCAGAGCAAAGAAGAATGAAGTTTGAGGAGTAAAAGTTACACAAGAAGGATGAATGCACGAGAAATGTAGGAAACAAGGGCTCGAGAAAGTTGAACAAAGACGGAAGTGTCAAATTTAAAGGGAGTTTTACTGTAGCCGTTATTATAGAGGGAATTCAAAGAGAAAAAAAAGGTAGCCTTGCAAAGAAGGTGAAGTGGTGGAGAGAAAGAGCGCAAGTCACGGGAAACGTGTCAAACGGGTCAGAATTAATGGAGAAGGTAAATAATAATTATGGTCAGTTAAAGTGATCGAAAACTGGATTAGGATTAAGTATTTCATCTTCCAAGGAATGACTTCGAAAGTAAACACATTAATCCTAGAGGGCAATTTGTTAGTCGAGAAATATTTCTCGACTAGGGCAAGCTAATTCGAAATTTCGAAAAGATGTTAGGATGGAAGCAGAGGTCAAAAAGGCGCACGTGTAGGCATTAATCGGGAATTACCCGACACGGACTCGACTTAGATACCTTATTAAATCGAGAAAGCATAGTCGAGCAAGTGAATGAGAAATCAGATAGTTGCTCGAGTAGAGAATCGAACGGTTACATAATTAGAGAAGTTGAAGGTTTTCTCCAAAGGAGGAGTTTATGGGTAACGTCTGTGGACAAAAGAGTGGGAAAAGTTACCTAAGAATCCGCATACAAGGCAACCACTACAAGAAAATGGAACATTTGTAACAAAAATTTTGTAACAAATTTAAAATTGTTACAAAAAATTATTTTTTTGTAACAAAAATTAGTAATTGTTACATAATAATAATATTTTGTAACAACAATACAATTTGTTACAAAACGTTTTGATATTTTGTAACGACTCGTTTTTTTTTGTTACAAATTATATTGGCTTTTGTAACGAACAAGTGTTTTGTTGCAAAATTTTAAAATATTTTGTAACAAAAGATGAACTTGTTGCAAAAATTTAAAATATTTTGTAACAAAATATCCATTTGTTTCAAAAACTCCAATTATTTTGTAACAAAAAATTAATTTGTCACAAAATTCAGTATTGTTTGTAACAAGTTATTTGTTTGTCACAAAATACAAGAAGTTTTGTAACTAAAAAAAATTATTTTAGAATAAAATATAGAGCTTTGATTTTTTTTTCTTTCTCTACTAGTCCTAAATCCACCAAAACCCAACACTCATCATTAAGCCAGTAAAGCCTCTGATTGTTAGAAAATAAATAATAAATTATTTATATTGTGATGTATTAATTTAAATAATTAATATTTTGAGTTTAAAATTATATTTTATAAAATGTGATTAATACGTTCATTTTATAATTTAAATTAGAAAAATAATTGTTTGAGCCCATTGATAAATTGATAAATAAAATTATATGTGTTCTGAAATTAATTTTTAATTCTAAATTATTATTCTATCATAAATATTTTGTAAAATTATTATATTACACGTATATATTTTACCTTAATTCTAGAAGTACCAAATAAAATCCTAATTTCACTGCATTCCTAAATTTATACCCAAAATTCCTAAACCTACGTTCAGAAAGGGAAAGAAAGGAAACAGGGAAGCTCAAAGGAGAAGGGAAAAACGGAGAACCAA
>NC_029792.2:63830603-63835432 GCF_000816755.2 Arachis ipaensis | reverse complement strand
AGAGAGGAGATGCGATGAGAAGAGGAGGAGAAGGTCATTTCGGTCGGCACCGAAGCCTCCGACGCTGCCGCTACCACCGTAGACGTCATCTCAGTTGCGAAGAAGAGGAGGAGGGGCGCTATTTATACCATCGTCACTATTCCGCGTGGTCACTGTCGAGAAGTAGAACAAAACAGAGAGAGACGCGAAGGAGGATGATGGAGACCACCACCGCTGCTATTGCCGTCGCTGGGCTCGTCGGAAGCCACCATGACCACCACTGATCTCTACACTGCTGTTAGAGTCAGTGATGGAGGTATCTTTGCTGCCTCTATTTTGGTTTAGGTTCTTCGCTTCCTTAAACTTGTTCTACTTCCACTTTTACTCTACTATTATCCTATTTTCTGCTACAATTAGGTTGAATATTGATGCTAGTGTTGCCGTGGGATTGTTGAAGGTACTCGTCTGATCTTTCCCTTAGGTTTGGTCCATTTACACGTTCTGTTTTGTCACTGCTACGGTTACCATGTTCTGGTTTTAATTTAATTTTAGTCCTTGCTTTGAATTTCAGCATATTGTTGATATTGGCAAAATTTTGCCATTGTTTATGGAGCTTCAAACTTTAGGTGACAGGACGTGAAGAACCATGCTCTGTAAAGTGTCTTGTTTTCAATGTTGCAGGTCTCATTTAATTTGAGTTAAACCGTTTGGTTACATTTACAGAAACTAAAAAGGATGGATCCTATAGATGTTAAGACGGTATGTTTGCCTGTGTTCTTACTGTCCAATGAATCATTTCTTTTGATACTCCATTTCCATTTGCAGGTCTCATTTACAGAAACAAAAAAGGATGGATCCTATAGATGTTGAGACGATATGTTTGCCTGTGTTCTTACTGTCCAATGAATCATTTTTTTTGACAGTCCATTTCCATTTGCTTCAAACAAATAATTCCTACTCCTTAAATGGAGTTAAGATATTGAAACTTTATTTCTACAAAGGCTTTGAAATATTAACTTTGGACTGATATTAGAAATATGAAGTTATAAATTTATGTTAGAGAAGTACTTACCAAATCATACTCTATTTAGGTGCTACTGCTGATGAGAAATCTGTCTATCAATTTAAGGAGCCCAAATTTTGAGGATCATGTAAGTATTTGTGTCATTGATCTTTATATTGCTATAACTAAATATGTAATGATGAGCATAATATTTTCTGCTTGAGGCTCAACCCACTGTTATATTTCGGCATCTAAGTGCTTGATCTTTATAATGAATCTATTTCCTGAGGATACATAGCTTGAAGTGGCATGCTGATGTTCCTCATTTATTTGAAACTGTCTATATCGTGCCACATTCCTACAAAAGCATCACATACATATTGAAATTCTCATCTCTGTAGAAACTTGAACGACTATTATGGTCGACATTAAATTGCATGCTCAAGGATAGAAGGAATGATAATGAGATTCATATATATTCATGCAGAGAAGGTTGCTTGCCTCATATGAGGTGGAACTCGAAACAAAAAGCTACATTAATGCAGATAGACCTATGACTGGTGGGCAGTTGAAGACAGCTACTTAGATGCGGCGGAGGCAGAAAATGACTTCATTTTTCACAAATTAGATGTTGTCATTGATTAGGATTTTGGGTGATGCGATGAAGATGCCACGGAAGGGCAGGTCTTGGTTCTATATATTTTGGAAAAAGAAGTTCTAAGAACATTTTCTTTGTGCAGGTCTTGGTTTCTGTCTCAGAAACTGCTCCCATCATTTTATACATTAGAGATATTGAGAGACTTGTTCTACAATCACCAAGGTTATACAACTTGATACATAATGCTTCACTGCTTTTGAGAATTAGTAGACATTTATCCTTTTCTGTGCTCTTATTAACAAAGAATCAGTTATAATTAGTGTTATATCTTGTTTCTACTTTTTATTTTGGTTTTGTATATCTTTTTTTTTTATATTTTGTTTCTTATGTTAAACAGTGACAAGTGATTCTTGTAAAAATATTCTATCATAATCTGAAAATAGTTAGTATAAATGATCATAATTATTATGATTATTTAAGTTAATTGTGTGAGAATATACAGATTTTTTTTAATAAATTATTTTGTCAAGGTCTAAACTCTACTCTTCAATTGTTACCTCGATAGGTGGAAGCTATCAAAAGGATTGCTGAGTATGTTGCTCAACTAAAAAAGAGTTGGGAAAGGATATGGTAAAAATTTTAGAGTTTGTATTCATTGTTGAATAATACGAGTATAGCTTTTTGTTTTTTCTGTGTATTTTTAAAGGAAAAACAAATCTTGTTTCTTAAACTAGTGTTTTTTGGTTGGTGGTCTTTTCAGATGTGGCACTTATTAGAAGCTTCTCCATGAGAAAGGAGCTGTATGAACATGATGGAGTTTGTAATTTGTAGTTTATATTTTGGAGATTTATAATTTCTTGTTTTTCTTATCCTGTGTATCTATCTAGTTCATTAGGGTTCTTCAATGTGTCTTGTTAATTTGTACTTTAAAGTTTATTTGTTGAAGATTTATAAAACAATCTTAGTTAAATGAAAGATATTTGAACTATCTATGTTATTATATATTATATAAATGTTGACTTGTTGAGTAAATTAATTAATATACTAATTAATTAAAAAATAATATAATTTGGTAAATTATGTGTGTAATTTGTATTAAAAAATTATTACAAAATAAATAGTATTTTGTAACTAAAGAAAAAAAATGTTACAAAATCAAGTTATATTTTGTAACAAAATTTTATGATAGGAAAAAATATATTGTCACCAAAAATACTTTGAAGATCAAAATTTGTTATCAATTTTGTAGCAACTTTTGTTTTTTTGTATCAGAAAAATTTGTTACAAAATATTACTTTGAATTATAATAGTTCCATTTTTTGTTACAAAAACTTTTTGTAACGGAACATACTACAACGGTCCCTTTTTTTGTTACAAAATCTTTTTGTTTCAAAATTTCGATTTTTTGTAATAATTTTTTTTTGTTATAAATACTGCATTTTCTTGTAGTGAACATTGTGTAATTAAGGATCGGTTACAGATATAGGTTATAAATATTAGTCAATTTTAAGCAATAGGGGTTGGAACTTTTCTTCAAAAATATACTCAAGCACACTCACATCCCCAGCGAATTCCTGAGTCTGCATTCGAGTTTAATTTCTGTAGGATTCTTTTCATTGTCTTTAAATTTCCATTTATACTTTCTGTAAAACTTTACTTTTCTTGTCCAATTTATTTTTCAAGCAATGTTTAATTTTTTTGTCCAATTTACATTTCAGCACCTTTAATTTTTATGTCAAAAGTCCTTTAATTCAATCGAAGACATTTTACTGCTTTGTTTAAATTCAATGCAAAACATTTCGATTTCAGTCAATTTACTTTTTGAATTTTTTCTTTTACACTTTTTGTATCTTTTTGACATTTTCAAAACTTATTTTCTGTCTTAATACTCGTCTAATTCGAGAACCTTTGATATACTTATAGAACTGGTACCTACAAAAGAGGAGTAGGTTTCGCTCTCAGACCATTAGAATTGAACCACCGTCGATTTGCTAAAAATCGATAATGAATAATGTTATATATGCATATCCGGAGAGAGTATCATCAATCAACCCAATAATAATTCTATACGAAGGCAAATATCTCTTTAATGATAATGATTTAATCATGTTTTAAAATTACAATAAATTTAAATTATTGACATCTTATAATTTTTTCGACAACGAAAACTTCCTAATAATTCCAAAGAGAGTTCAAGTCCTTCAATAATAAGGTACATTATCTTATGGTTATTTGTAATTAATTAATTCATAACACCTCTGATCTTTGTATCAGTAATGGATGAAAGATTAAGGATGATATACGATTCTTGATTTGAGGATCTTGAATGGTATGACCATCTCTATCATGATACATGCACATTGACATTCTTGCAAGGTTTACTGCAATTTCAATAAACATTGGAGGCAAAGAAGAATTATGAGCTTCCTTATTCATCTTCTTCCATGTTGTGTTTAACATTGATTTGATATGCTCTTGAGCATTAGTCTCAGAAGCTTCATTTTCATTCATGTAGCATTGAATCGATTTTGGAACATCACCAAATTCACTCTCCCGCTAAAAATGATAAATGAAAAAGAAATAATAATAAAGGTGAGATAAATGTTGAACGTATATAAGAGAATTTAATTTTGGAAACAACACAAAGGAAATTTTGAAAGGTACCTTATGTGTTCTAAGGTCATTAATGAGACGTGTAATTGTTGCCGAAAATCGAATTATGTCACAATATTCTTCTAAGTAACCCAATTCATTTTTTTGGAATGAATATGGAATTGCAAAATAAGAATGAGTAAGCATAAGAGGAATGGCAATGGATATCCATGCATTTTCAACGTACTCTTCAAGACTTGGCTTATATCCACTGTAATACCATTTTGCCTCGGTAAAGTATGCTTTACAAAGATCTGACCACTGAAATTTTTACCAAAAACATAAGTTCATCATATAATACGATTCTTGAGAAGGAAGTTAGAATATTGTATGCATTTTAAAATTCATAACGCACAATGAAAAATTACGATTATTAAAAGTATAGTAAAAACTAAACAATTTCTTACCACTTTCTTTAGATATGGAGTGATATTGTTGCCGTTAATTTTCAAGAACTCAAAAGCTAATTCATCGACGAAATCATGGATAGCATAGAAGCATATTTTCAGGTAGTCCGGAAGGTTATCAATGGTATTTAGATCCCATCTACAGTCAACAATAAAAATATTAAAATTATTTTAAATTATTTTGTTGGTT
>NC_029792.2:63829797-63830473 GCF_000816755.2 Arachis ipaensis | reverse complement strand
TGTTTTTTTTTATTTATTATTGTACGTGGCAAAATTTCAAATGTGGTGTAGGCAAAGAAATTTAATATCAGTAGTGAGTATGAATTACTAACCTGTCAATTGCTTCCGTGAAAAGCTTTAATTCTTCTAGAGTTCCATAAACATCATAAAGATCATCAATTATGGTTGCTAAGGAAGTGACCTTTGCTAGAGTTGTTCTAGAAAACTCAAGATCTGGCTCAAAGCTCATTCCCATACCCCAAAAGTAGCTCTCTACCAATCTATCCCTTGCAAAGTTCAACTGTTCTGGAAGGCCAATTTTTCTCCACCATCTTAATAAAGAAATGAACCCCCTTTTATTAAGAATTTAATCAAATGCAGAAAGATACTCCTCTTGAAGTGTTTGTTTTCTCTACTTATATATCTACTGTATTAACGAAGATCTTGAGAAATTTGATAAACAATTTCTTAAAAGAGATATTTTATCATATATATTCATTGCTATTTTTAAAAATACTTGAAATCCAAAACACTTTAATTAAAACATAAAATATTTCTTATTTTACACGTGCAAATTTAATAAATTTGGGGTTAGTTTACCCGTTTCTGTAATAGCTTAGGTTTTCTTCTTTATGGATTTTTATGGCCTCATCATCTCATTACATAAAAAATATATATATATATATGCAATATACTA
>NC_029792.2:63826507-63829790 GCF_000816755.2 Arachis ipaensis | reverse complement strand
ATTAAAATTAAATAAAACTAATTCTATTTCAAAAAGTAATCGATAAGGTGAAAAACATTTTTTACTTATATACTATTTAAAAGTTTTATATTCTCAAAAAATTTGAAACTTGTAATTTGATACAATATCCAATGAGAGGTGCGTTTTTTTAGTATGGAAGAGTGAATATATAACTAAACAACGGTCAAGGAAATTTATTTTTTGAATGTGTGCAGTGGGACCAGACTCACCAGAGGACAAACCGACACGGGACGACAGTTTTATTGTTGTCTTCATTTATTTATCATTTTTCTTAGTTTAATGAAAAAATATTTCATTTAAATTATAAAAAAATGATAAATAAATATAGTGATGTATTTATGGTTGATTTTGTACATCTGAAACTTGTACTTATTGTCTAGATTAACGATTTTGTTCTTGTACTACTATCATGTAGGACATTCCGTTGATTATTTAACTTTGATATCATGGTAGGATTATATTGAAGCTAAATAATTTTTTTTTAAATTCAAATAAAACACTTTAAATCTTAAGAATTAAAACAGAATTACGTCCAAATATAAGAACTAATTTAATACTTTATCCTTTAAAAATACTTCAAAAACCATAAGTTTACACATCCCAAAAGAAAAAATTTTTTTATGTTTTTTATGATATTTTTATTTTAACAAATCAATAATTAATTTATTATAAATTGAAATTCTATTTAAAATTTACTATAAGTCAATGAATTATTATATATATAAAATAAAATTTAACTTAATATTTATTTAAATAAATTAATAAATTAATCACTACAGTAACTTAAGTTGGTTGTGCCAAAGGTAAAGATGATGAATTGATTTGCTGCTATTTGCTATCCTTGGTTATTTAAATACTAAGGATATGTATCTGGTGATGATGTTGTTTGTTATTATTCGGGGTAGTACGGAAACGTTGGAATCTAAATCAAAAGGAAAGCTATGGGATATTTTTGTATCAATAATTTCTGTTGTTACATTTTAAAGAGCTTTCGTGTTGACGTACTGAAAACTAATGAATTTAATTTAAGATATTTTAAAAAGTTTAAGATAAAAGACATTAAAAAATATTAGAAAGTTATAATAGCAAGTCATTAGAGATGTGGAAATCGCATATATAAAAGGAATCACCAAGGTTTTAGAATGAATTAAGAAAGCCGTATATATGGAAAACCACATGTATGGTATCATATAAGAGACATAATTAAGTCAAAATTTGGAACAAAATTATGCATGTACTAATATAATTAATAATGGTTGTCATTACCTTGATGCATTCTTGAGTTCATCTTGGTGGATGGTTTGAAGAATGTTGAAATCCAATTTAGCAAATTCAAGTAAAGAGGGATTCATTGTTCTTCTTGTTTCATAAGCATGAATGAACCATTCTGTCTCCCATCTTGGTGCCCTCCAATGCAATGGAATCTCCAAAGAATGATCAATTAGGAGTGATAAGTAGTTCCCTTCCCTCTTATTTCTGAATGAATATTTTTCAAGAATTTTTGAAGAGAAATTTCTTGCTTCATCCAATATAGTTTCACCCTCCAATGAATAAAATGAGGCTTCATATAGTGACAATATTCCTTCCATATCAACTGATTGGGATATCTTAAAATGATCTCTTTCATCTAGAAAGTTAAAAAAAACATCTGCAACAACAACACCACAATTTACAGTAATTATTTGTATTTGANGCTCTCAACTATCAACTTCACGTAAAGTCGACTGCACCTGAGTTTACACCTATTAATAGACATACATGACATATGTTTTATGTACTGAAATCAAAGATAAAGGATGTGTATTAACTTAATTTTCAAAATAGCATAAGAATAAAAATAAATAAATAAATAATCATAAAATAAAAAAAGAAATAAACCTGATGATATATCATAACCATGTTGCCTTAAGAGCCTAAACTCCAAAGCCGTGGCATGTAAATCCTTCTTCTTCTTGGAGTCAACCATGTCATATATATTATCTAACAAGTCCCTTATTTCATTCTTGAAATGATAAGCCACCCCAAGCCTTTGCAGCACATCAATAAGATCAAGTTGATAAACATGATTTTCTACTTTGCAAAGCATCATTCTTACTTCTTCCCTCAGCGCTTGGCTTTGCTCTGTGTATGTCCCTTGCTGCAGTATTAAAGTTTTACTATGCTTTAATTATTTTGTGTTAATCACAAGTATTTGTGTTTCACTGCCCAAAAGTTTAAACTTTCGAAAAAGAGAATTTGTAAGAACCAAATCACTTATATGGATAAAGTCAAATATATAAATGGACAGGAGACTACTACGGTCTATAAATTATTATTTTAGTTTATGTAAAATTTTTTTTGGTCATTGCTGTATGTCTTGCTGCTAGAAAATAATCAAGATATAGTAAAGTAGCAATTAAGTGATTAATATTTAAGTAAAAAAACACTAACTTGTCAAGTATTGCATAGAAAAATAAACTATACATTTCAAATTTCTTAATTCGGACCATAACAATTTTTCTCGTACAAAAATTAATAATATATAAGCATACCTTATATTTACTGTTCAAAGACTGGATGAAATCATAATGCCAAATAGAAGGTTTGAAATTGGCAGATCGACGAGGTATTGTTTGATTATGATTAGAAATTTTATTCAATGCATTGCATTGAGTTGGAAAAGGGACATTTTTGAAAGTCTTGAATTCCAGACCCTGAGGAAGAATCACTTTAGAGAATCTAGCTGGGATTGAATTTGTAGCCATTAGTATTGGCAGATGATCCATTAGCTAGAACTAGAGAGTGGGGAAGTGATTTATGTAACTGACGATTTTTTGATTGGTGGGATCTTAGGTTAGCTTCTTGGATATTTTTTGCTCCTTAATTAATTGGCATCATAGGTTTATATAGCTGATTACCAGCTGAGGAGTTCTTAGCCGCCACATGCTCCTTGTATCATTTTCTACACGTGCTTATTATTAAGCCAGACTACTTGTATCATTTTCTCCGTGTGCTTACTATCAAGCCACACGTTTCAAATTAAAGTTAGCTGGCTGGTCCCCTAGTAAGTAATAATACGCTATCACTGACGACGGGTGACACTAAAATTAAAAAAAATACTAAAATACAAACAGTATTTATTATTTTTGGCAGATAGTTAGTTAAATAATGTTTAAAAATATAGATTAAAAATATGTTGTTAGATTATTAGATTAAAAAAATTTAATTAATAATTAAAAATATTAGTTAAAAAAAATAAATTTTTAATTTTTTATTGACTCTT
>NC_029792.2:63812399-63826396 GCF_000816755.2 Arachis ipaensis | reverse complement strand
TTAGATTGGTTATTTTTTAAAAAAAGTACTTAAAAAAAATACTTTTTTATTTTAAACATGTTTAGATATCACTTTTAAAAAAATATTTTAATTAAAAAAGTAAATAATTTATTTTTTCAAAAAGCCAACGACACATTGCTTTTAAAAAAAAATAGACGCAAAAGTAGTGTTTAAATATTTTCTTTACTAAAAAAAATCCTTTATCATAATTAGTAATTATAATTTATACTCTTAATTTTAATTTTTCCTCCAAATCTTTAACGTCTCGCTAAATCTTAATTTTCCTTCCAAATCTTAATTTTTTCTATAAATTTTAAATTCCTCCCTAATTTTTATCACTTTTTTGGAAGGACTCTTCAAGCCGTTATACCTTATTGTATTTCATTATTAATTTTTAAGATGTATATACATATTGTTAAATTAATTTAAGTTTGATTTATAGGGATTAATGCAAATCTTTAAGAGTGTTGATTAATCCAAGATAATTTTAAAGCTTTATTTTTTATTTTTTATTTGTGGTCAATTATAAATTTATTTTCTAATATTTTTGTATTCTATTTTTATAAAGTTACGTTGTTTTTATAATTTTAAATTTTTTGAATTTTTTTTGTTTGATTACGCATTTCTTAGTATTTTAATGAGCTTAATTTCTATGATATTAATTTTATTGATTAGTTAGTTTTTACTTCTTTATTTTGTATTGTTAAAAATACTAGTAAAAATTACGATTTATCAAAATAAAAGAAAAAAATTTGTTAACAGCAATGAAGAATTTTAAAAAATATTAAACCAATGTGATGGTTGAAAAGCGTGTTAAGTTTAATGCAAAGAACTTGACAGTTGACATATAGTATTTAGTATTTAGCCACCACTCAAATAAAGATCCCAAAAACAACTTTTTTTTAAAGACGCCTACGTGGCAAGATCTAAACTATACATTCTAAATCCACACTTTTCACTACAAAACACTTAAAACCATAGCTTTTTATAAGAAAAACGTTACCTAATGGAAAAAAGTAAATTAGAAGATTTAAAAGAAGAAATAATTAAATTATCAAAATTACACTACAAAAAATTTTGGTAAAAACGGCGGTTTTTTTTTTATATTTACGGCGGTTTGAACCACCATTATTACCAATAATGGCGGTTTCGTAAAGTGACGTAATTCTGGGCGCCATTCTAGTTATTACGGCGGTTTTTTGAAAACCGTCACAATTTCTTGGGTTAAAACGGCGGTTTTTGCATAGGTTAAAACGGCGGTTCAAAACCGCCGTTATTTTCAGGGTTAAAATGGTGGTTCTTTGATAGGTTAAAACGGCGGTTTGAACCGCCATTATTACCCTGACAGAGTGGCGTTTTGGTTGGTTAAAACGGCAGTTCAAACCGCCGTTATTTTCAGGGTTAAAATGGCGATTTTTGGATAGGTTAAAACGGCGGTTTGAACCGCCATTATTACCCTGACAAAGTGGTGTTTTGGTTGGTTAAAATGGCATTTTTGAACCGCCATTTTTACCCTGACAGTAGCATTTTGGTTGGTTAAAATGGTATTTTTGAACCGCCGTTTTACCCTGACAGTGACATTTTTTATCGTTTAAAAAAATAATTTTTATCGTTATTTTTATTGCATTAAATAAATAATTTTGTGATTAAAATTTCACAATAACAAAAAATCATAATCCATAAATGAAATATTATATAACTCATGAACAAAATATTCATATAATATATAATTTTTTATTATTGAAAATCAAAAGTAATAACTCCTATACAAAACCTTGTCTTACTAAACTTACCAAAATACAAGCATTGCAATAAACACTAATCAGTCAAATCTACCATCCAGTTCCCTAAACTATGTTAATATCTAATAATGTATTTAAACCATCTAATAAGTGCTGTTTTTACTACTTAGAATATGAATATTACAAGACAAGTAGCTTAGCTAAGTGATGATGAATAAGATTTGGAGGCTAAAAATTTTCTCCTTTTGTAATTAACTTTAAAACAAGCCTGCCTTCGTTCCTTGGTCTCTTGTGTGAGTTTCATCGCGGAAACTTGTTCCAACATCTTTGTTTCTTGCTCCATTTTGTAAGGAGAATCTGAAATAGAAAATGACTCAAGTTCAGAAAACGATCATATAATAAGTGTATATGTATACAAAAAAGATGAAATACGCTCTAATTATATATGGAGATGAATGACATATGGAAAGCAGAAAAAAATAATTAAGATATATATATATATATATTGAAGCTAATTAAGTAATATTAATAGCCAATAGGAATCTAATGCACTACGATATGGATACCAAAAACACTTAAAAAAAAAAGAAAAGAAGAAATAGCTCCACTAATCTTTTTTCTACTTGAATTCCCTTTTTGCCTTGGTTGGTGGAAAACAGGTTTATCTTCACACTTAGATCGCATCTTTATGCCAATTAGACAGAAAACTGCCTTATGTAAGTAAATGTTGAAGCAACCGCGTTCAGTGCCTCCACAGAAAACTTAAGATAACACCAGTTAGATGTTCAATGGCTCTGATTCAGTGTCTCTTTCCTTCATTTGCCATTCTCCTGCTTCTGTTTCAAACACAAATCCCATCCCCAAGTTAGAAAGCTTTTCTTCCACCAGAAGAGAAAGGGCTATGGATAAATCATTTCAAGGTTAAAATAAAGTTGCCAAAGGGTGGGTATCTTAGTGTGAGGATCTTACTTGGCTTTTCTGCAATGACCATCAGTCGCCTTTGTAAGATACAGGCAACCATCAGGAAAATTGAGCACATGCCAAACATCACAGTGATAGGGAATGCATCAACCTGCACAGACAAAATACACAATAGTCAAATTACCTTGAACCAAAGGTTTTGAATATATATATATATATATATGAAAGTGGCAAAATTAGCAACTTACGTTGTACAGCACAACACACACAAAAATGTTTAGAGGAATGCAGAAGAAGTTCATGATTGTGCTCCTAGCCTCCTCCGAAATGTATTGAGGTCTCATCTTCATAATAGATGGCCAGAATATGCCAACACAACTCTCGAAAGTACAGAAGCCAAGAAGCTGAATGGAACCAGTAAATGAGATGCCTCCACCTTTCTCCTTTGTAGGAGACACAACGAACTGTTCCCAACAAACCAGTCAATTTATAGCAGAATAGTATGCAATGAAAATAACAATACTAAATAGAGCAGGGAAGACTAGCATACAGTGGTCAAAATGGGAAGTATTAGAGAAGCAGCAGAAACTGCAAAAACAATCTGCATGTAGCCCTCTACTCGGAGTGATGTGCGAGCCATCAACCTAGATGCCAGTGAGCTTCCCAACATTGAAGATAACATGAATGTTGCAAAAATAAAACCATGTGGAATTTCTTCATCGTTTGGGCTCAATGCAGGAGTCCATAGGAACACAAAGGTATACATTGAACCTTCAAAGAGAGATTGTATGGCACCCAACAAGGCAATTTTTTTATCTGAAACACACAATATATATTAATAGATGAACATGGGAAACTAGCAAGAGATGAACAAAGTACAATGATAACAACATAAAAAGTAGAACCAGATAAAACATCTACTTGCATAATTATTGGGGTATGTTTAATAACAACTGCCTTATGGTTACAGAGAAGTAAGTATTTCTCTTCTAGATTTGCATAGTAAATATACATTCCATGTTAGTTAGGGCCAGCCTCTAACTGCATGTGAAACACCAGGGACAAGACACAACTCTGATACCAAATATTCCAAGCAACTGCCTCGATATATATTTTTCCCTTTTCTTTTGTATATTTTAAGTTTTCATGAAAGAATTATTTTGTAAGTGCAGGAGAAACCAAAGATAACAAAGCAGGACATGGTATACTGCCTGCCAACAAGATGACGTTGGGAGCAACCTTTAGTGAACATATAGACAATGAAAGAGAAGATTTCAGCCAATTCAAGACAATTTCACCTTATGTGACTTTCTATGATATCACCATTCAAATTGGTGAGTAAATTATATCTAACGGTTGATATATTCACTAACAAGAAAGTGGAACGAATTCATATTTCCTACAAAATCAGTAGCAAACCGTCAGATGTTTCCATAGAGAATGCTGAGTTCTTAAGAATCCTAAATTGCCTTTTTCCATCTATACTTGAGGCTCAGAAAATAGTGCTGATTGGTCATATTTAGGGGTGGCAACACTACCCGAACCTGCGGGTACCCACCCCGCCCCTACCCGCTCGGGGCGGGTTTTAACGGGGCGGGTTCTTGGGCGGGGCGGGGCGGGGTCGGGTAGAGCAAAAACCTGCCCCTACCCGCCCCATTGCCACCCCTAGTCATATTTCAATCCTAAATTTCTTAAAATTTTTTTCTACAAACAGAAAATATAAAGAAGATCTATGCAATTTACAGTGCACGTAATACCAGGAGAAACCAAGTATTCACATGATTTTACTCAATCCTATAATTACGAAAAAATTCAGTGAAGAACTTACTCAATTTCTTCTAATAATCCCCAATTTCTGACCTAAAAATAAATTGAACAAGGAAAAAAATTCAAAACCTGGCATTAAATAAAATAAGTAGCAGAAGTTAGCATAGAACAATCAAAACCTGGAATTAAACAAAGTAAGGTCAATGAGGAGAAGAGATTGTTAGTTATCACAGAAAAGCTCTTAGCAGCATGAAATTAATATGTACTTACTTTTCTTTGAATTAAGTCATCAAGTTCTCTCTTTACACTGGTACAGATCAGCAACAGGAGGTTCCATGAAGAACTCCAGATATCCTCCCAACATTTTTAAGTGGCCATCCTGAAAGAAAAGGATGGAATTCCATTAAAATATCAGACGACTAGAGCATAGATGGGAACTGAAGCTGTACAACCTTTGGAATATTGAATAAAAATGAGAACTAATAATAAATCATGAAATCACATGGCACTCACAGCAACCCCTTTCAATAAGTTCTCCCACCAAACAGAAGCACCACTGCATCAGGTACAGCTGTGGAGTCGTGGAGGAAAACAGAGTTCACTTTTATCTTCTCATTAAAAAGTAACCATGGATATGGGCTTCTAGTTTCCCGAGCATTAACGGAGTTCTAGAAAATGAAATATGAACATACAATTGAAAAAGGAAAGCAAAATCTTAGAAGAGTCAACATAAAAAATCTCCAAAAGTGTGCAGAGAATTTACAACCACCAGCAAATTATGACTTGAATGAACTAACCGAATATAGGAACACTTGACCATCCTCCATTGTTTTCAAAGAGAATGACTTTTCATTGTGCTGCACATGAAATTACACTTCATTTATTTTATGTAGTTCCAAAACAAGAATAAGAATATACAACACAATCTCCCCCAAACATTTTCAGAATAGTAATACTTTCAGAATAGCCATTTTTAATGTCACCTACTAGTTTAGCTTGGCTGTTACTTGTTTGGAAAACTAAATTGTCTCATCGTGTAATTTAAAATGGATAATATAGCCATTTTGATGGTTGAAAAATTTATTAACAAAGCATAAGACAAAGAAAAAGTCAATTTAAGCATCTTTCACTTTATACACTAGAGAAAGATAACACATCTCTAAAGTATGAGGTTCGAGTGCTTGGCAAGGAACTTGAGATCCGAAATGAAGAGATTGAATTTAATGGCAAAACAGCTGATGCTTCTCATAAGCAGCACCTAGAGAGTGCCAGAAAAATTGCTAAGTTAGAATCAGAATGTCAGAGATTGTGTCTTTTGGTTCGAAAACGGTTACCAGAGTATTGGAAAGGGTAAAATCTGTTGAAGTAAATATTGCTAAAGACTTGTGATCTATATACAACCAGAGTATTGGAAAAAGTAAAATCTTACAGGTTTGAAATTAGAAATTTAATAACAAACTAAATGAACTACTGGACCAAAGTTGGCCATTGAAGCCCCAGCACAGCATTCATTTCCATATGAGGATGGAATGAAGTGAAAAAGTATACTAAAACTGAAAACAGCAGTGTTGCTTTAAATTAAAAATAGCAGTCATATTAGTTAATACAAACTGCAATTGGTGTAGGGATTGGGTTCACCTTTTTCTTCTTTACGGGTTTGAGGATCTTGATGATGCATTTTTCATTATTGGTGGAGTGAACACCCTCAAAGACCTCACTGTATTTTCCTCTTCCCACCTTCCTCACAACCTCATAGTCATCTTGCTCCCTGCAACTCATGAACATAATTTTTTAAACAGATATTAAATAAACAAAATAGGAAATAGGAAATGAAATAAAAGTATTAATAATAATAAATATGATTATTGTTACCCCCACTGGACGGTGAGACTATAAGCACATAGTGGAACAAATTCAGAACTGATAAAGAATGAAAGAATCAACTCAAGGAACTAAAACAAACTGTTAACTAAAAGCATTAAGTTTTAGGCACAAATAATCCAATAAAATAACAAAATTACCGCAACTCCATTCTCCGCATCATCGAGCACTTCATCATCATCATTATGAAATGTTTCAACGATCCCTTCCTCAGAAACCCTAGCTCCTGCAGTTTTAGTAGTTGTAGTTTCCATTTCGCAAAATCTATCATGTATTCTAAAATTTTGGATCAATAATTCAAGAAATCGAAGGAATTAGAGTAAAATATTTTCAAGAGAACAAAGGAAAAGAGGGAGAAGAATCTACCTCGCGAGCTTGTGGGAGGAAAATCTCACAGCACATTAGCTCGATGGATGAGATTGCCAGCGTAGGAGAATGCCATCGGAGGAGATCATTGCAGTAGGAGATGTCGCTTGAGGAGACCGTCGCAGGAGGAGACCGTCATAGGAGGAGATTGTCGTTGGAGGAGAGGTCACCAGAGAAGATTGCCGCTGAGAAAAACGTCGCCAAATGAGGTCGTCGTTGGAGGAGGTCGTCGTCGGAAGAAATCGGTCAGAGGAGGTCGTCGCCGGAGGAGATCAGTCAGAGGAGATCGTCAGAGAGAAGATCCCAGTGGCAGCGATTCAAACTTTGCATTTCAACGGAAAATGAGAATTAGATTAGGGTTAGGATTTTTTATATAGAAGTGATAATGGCATTTTAAAACCGCCAAAATCAACAGAAACCGCTAGTAAATGCAATTTAATTATGGCATCAATGAAAAACGCCCTAACATCCAGATATTACGACAGTTTTACAAAACCGCCATAATATTTATGCCATTTTATGTCCCTTTTTTTGTAGTGTTAATAGATCAAAAACTAATGATTTTAACTAATGTTAATTATAATGACACCGAATTCTTAAAATCAATACAAAATGATTTTTCTCAAAATCTTTATTTTACTATAAGTTTTATTGAAAGACTTCAAAAACCTGAAAAAACTTATATTTCACACGGAATTTCTAAAAAATGTTACCATGAAAATGACTCTCCACATCTTTATCATACTTTTAACCCACAATTAAATTCTATAGTAGATATGCTTGAAGAAATATTAGTATCCATAAAATTTCAAAGAAATAAGGAAAAAGAGGAACCTAATATAAACGAAATTAAACAGATATTAAATAAATATTTTCAGAAAGAGAATCCCAAAGAAGAAAAATTTCAAAATATAATCAACATAACAGAATTAAAAGTAAAACCACCATTGAAATTATGAATATTGAAGAAAAATTAGAAGAAGTTACAATGCTTTTTAAACAATTAAAAATAGCTCAAGAAAATAATATTATGGAACAAGAATTTCAAATAGAAGAAAAATTAGTAAATTCTGAAAATATAGAAAATGAAGAACACATCCTAGATTATTCAAGTGATGAAGAACCAACAATTCCAATACAAGTAAAAAATGAAGCTGGAACATCTAAGGATAATCAATCTCAATTTAAATGGGAAACGGGTTTTGAAAATTATGCTTTTAAAAAGGGATTTATGAATAAAGATTCAAAATACACAAAAATACCATCAAAATACGTTCCTAAAATCCAGGAAATGGAAGGAGAAAGAATGCTCGATTTAGACTGTAAAAAGAATGAAAAAGAAATTTTCGAAAAATGGTTGAATTCCTTCTTATTAGAAGCCTTTACTAATCCAAAACTTAGTGAATTGTCTGGAAGAGATATCTGGAATTATATAGGGTTTCATACTAAAGGAACTATAAGAGATTATATGACATCAATAGAAAACCAAATAATAGAAGAATTAGCAACAAAAACAACAGTTTATGATTAGATATTGCATATAATGATGATTCTATATAAAGAATTTTTTGGGAAAAATATTATAGATCATAGACAAGAAGTCTATAATAAAGAATATCAAGAGGCAAAAAACCATTTAGCTAATATTCAGATATATGATTTATGTAACATGGAATCTTATATATGTGAATATAGAATACATTATTATAAATTAAAAGAAGAAGATAAAGACCATTATCTTAGTATGTATATAACAAAACTTCCATATCCTGCTAATGAATTTATAATGGGAAGATTTATAAGAGAAATAAATAGAGGGACAATTGAAAATAATTTTGGCGGAGCAACCTCTGCAATAAGAGAGGAAATAAAAGAACGTTGTATGCAAGAAGCAACTCAAAAAAGATTTGAAAATATAATTAGAATTTGCTGTCAGGATAATGAAGATATACCTCAAAAATATGGTCTTAATAAAAATTTTCAAAGAAAAAGAAAATATCAATTTAGAAAAAGAAAATACTATCCAAACTGGAGAAAAAAGAGGTATTTTAGAAAAAGAAATAACAATAAAAACAAAAGACAAAATAATGACTATTGCCTAAATAAAAAAGAAAATTGTAAGTGTTGGTATTGCCAGGAAGAAGGACATTATGCAAATGAATGTCCAAAAAAGAAGGATAAAAAGGACCTTACCAAACAAATAGAAATTGCTAAGTCTTGTTTCATAGAACCATTAGAAGAATCAGATGATAGCTTAGACTATATTTTTGAATATGTCTCGGAAACAGACTCAGAGACTT
This sequence comes from Arachis ipaensis, assembly GCF_000816755.2. NCBI lineage: Eukaryota > Viridiplantae > Streptophyta > Magnoliopsida > Fabales > Fabaceae > Arachis > Arachis ipaensis. The sequence goes on along the minus strand of NC_029792.2, from coordinate 63,817,419 downwards.
AGCAATAATGCTACATTTATTACTATAAAAATACTTGAAATAAAAATAGAAGAACTTTTGAATGAAATTTGCGCTGAAAATCCTTTAGATATTAAAAATACAAATAAAGAATTAGTAAGCATTAAATTAAAAGATCCTACAAAAGAAATAAATGTCCTAAATAAAATTCCTTATTCTGCAAGAGATAGAGAAGAGTTCTCATTAGAATGTAAAGATCTTTTGGAAAAAGGAATTATAAGATTAAGTAAAAGTCCTCATGCGGCTCCAGCCTTTTATGTCGAAAATAATAATGAAATTAAAAGGGGAAAACGAAGAATGGTAATTAATTATAAGAAGATGAATGAAGCAACTGTTGGTGATGCTCATAAACTTCCAAGAAAAGATTCTATTTTAGAAAAAATCAAAGGAGCAACTTGATTTTCATCTCTTGATACAAAATCAAGATATTGGCAACTTCGTTTAGACGAAGAAACAAAGAAATTAACTGCTTTTACTTGCCCAACAAAAGAATCAACAAGTGTGTTGCTCTATGAATGGAATGGATTACCATTTGGATTAAAACAAGCCCCAGGTATTTATCAAAGATTTATGGAAGAAAATCTAAAAGAGTTAAATGAATTTGTTTTAGTTTACATTGATGATATATTAATTTTTACAAAATAGGATAAAGAAGATCATCTTCAAAAATTATTAATAGTTTTAGAAAGATATAAAGAAAAAAGATTAGTTCTTAGCAAAAAGAAAGCAAGAATAGCAAAACAAGAAATATAGTTTCTTGGATTAATTCTATCCACTCAAGGAAAGCTAAAACTTCAACCAAATATTTTAGAAAAGGTAAATTTATTTCCTAATAAAATAGAAGATAGAAAACAATTACAAATATTTTTAGGGTGTATAAATTATATTTCTGATCAAGGATTTTTAAAGAATATAACAGAATACACTAAAAGCTTATTTCCAAAAATAAGTACTAAAAAAGAATGGAAATGAGAAGAAAAAGATAGTATGCAGATTCAAAGAGTCAAAGAATTATGTGAAAATCTTTCAGAACTTTATACGGTATAATTTAAAAGTTGATTATAATCATGGACGATTGGTAAGATGGCAATTATTTTTGTTACAATATCCAATAAAGATTGAATATATTAAGGGTGACAAAAATGTTATTGCAGATACATTAACAAGAGAATGGAGTTCGTCTACAACGCATTAGATCAAGAAATTCAAAAATATGAAAAAGAACTCAAAAAATGCAAGCATTGTCAGCAAATAAGAACACAGATCCAATCTCTCAAGAAGGCCATTGAAGCAATGAAGTCAACACAACAAGTGAAACCATCAGAGTTCAGCCATCTAAGCATGGTGGACAAATCAGGTGAAGAAAAAATTTCAGAAAATATAACAATTGCTGAAATTATTAAAAAATTCACCCAAGATAAAAATATATTATGTAATTTATAATGGCCCCATGAAAGGAGTATATGATGTCTGGGAAAAAGCAGCACTATTTACACATCAATCAAGGATAATTCATAAAGGAGGATTTTTAACACTAGAAGAGGCAAAGGAATCCTTCAGGGAATATGAAGCTCTTCATCCAGAGCAAACCCTAAAAAGAGCAGATAAAGCTCCAATTCAAGCCCAAAGAACAGGAATAATGAGAAACATTCCTACAAGGGCTAAAATCAAGGAAAAGAAAAGGGTCTGTAGATCAAATCTCAGAGAAACCCTTAATATAGTCCTAAATTGGACTGAAGAAAAAAGGGCAATTTCGAAATATTATCCTATTGCCAAAGAACAGTTAATAAAGCTGGTTATCTTTCCAGATGCTTCCCCATCTGACACTTATCAGTTTTTTCAGTATGGATTAATTGATACAATTTTAATTTTTAATGATCTAAAAATTATTAGTGAGTTTCCTGCAGGATTCGTTGATGCAGTAAAGAGATTTAAAAATATGATTGACAATGTAAATCCAAGGGATGTATCCCTAAAATTTACAAATAGTCAACCTATTTTTAATGAAGAAGAAGAATGCTTGGTTCCAGCACACTAAGTAATATTCATGTCCGTCTTCCCAGGAAATTTTCAACTAATTGATCGAATTCAAGATTTAACAATTTACAGTCATGAAGGAAAACTAGCCAGCACATTAGCAAGGGTCTTTGAAAGAACTCAAAAAATAATGAAGGAATCTTACACAAGGATTAATTATAAAAGTAGAAATACTCTGCTTGTGTCCAGTAAAAGAAATGAAATTGAAGAAAGAGAGATGAGACTTTTGGTGGAATTTGAATCAGCATTCTACAATTTATCTGGACTTTTAGAAAAGCTCCCTGAAGGGATAAAGAGGAATCTCTGCTATTTGATAAAAGATAGAGAAGACCACAAGTGCCAGCTATGTGCCTCAGAAATATCTGAAGAAAGCAATAATGAAACGGAATCAACCCACATGATAAAAGAAGAGGACAGTGCATCTGAAGCCCACATGATAAAAGAAGAAGACAATGCATCTGAAGCATCCCTCAATATTTTTGCATAATGACGTAAGTGCTTAGGTCATAAAGCACCAATAATGTAGTTGGTGCAAGATAATGACGTAAGCAATGACGTCATAAGAAGGGTAAGGGTGGGAATTGTCCATCAGACCCAACCATTATAAATAGATTGCTTAGGCAATTGTAGAAGCATCAGAAAACAGAAAGCAAAAGGCTAAGAGTACTCATATGCTAGGAGAGCAAGGAGGAAGCTGCCGAGGCGATTCTGTAGTCTGACAAAGAATTCCCTTAGGAAAAAAAATAGTTCTAAACTCCCCTCTGAAGTTAATATCTACAATCTCCCCTCTGGAGATAAAAACACCTTATGTAAAATATACTAAATAAAGGAAGTTTTTCTCTAGAAAGGTACATCTTTATTAGTTATGAATTATTTAGAAAGCTTAGAATTAACGGAAGAATCTGATTATTATAGATTAACTGCTTTATTAGATAATGGAAAATAGGCTGTTCTAAAAACAGAACTAAATCTCAAATCAAATGAAAATTTTAATAAACAAAATCTTTTAAAAGAAGTTTTTAATAGAAAAAATATAATATACTATGGAAAAATTCAACTTGAAGCTCCTATAAAATTAAAATCTGCTAATGGAGAACTTGAAATAGCTTTGATAAATGATGAAGAATTGAGTAAACAGATTGAGAAAATTAAAGATCAACAAAAAAGATCTAAAATTGGATGGATTCATATTAGTACCATACAAGTCTTAATTAAATCTACATATATGAAAGGAATTAATTCACCAATAAGTTTAGCAATCTGTGACAAAAGAATTACTGATGACCTAATAGATCAAATAATTAAAATTGTTCATGGAAATTTGGCAAATGTAAATGTTAAATTTAATGCCCATCTTGGATATGCTATACCTTTATCAACTGAAAATCTTGGAAGATCTATAAGTTTAGCTTATAAATTTCATAGAAAAAGTTTAATGGAACAAGATGATGAACCATTTTCAATTACATATGCAATAAATTATGCTTTAACAAATAGCCATCATAGTATAATATTTAAAAACAGAGAAAGAATTTATGTCGATGAATTATTTCAGAAAATTGTAAAAACAGAAATACCAAAATATAAAGCTATTGAAAACCCAGTTCTATTATTAAAAGAACCATCAAGGAGATCATCAAATTTTCAAATAAGAGAATCTAAAATTAATAGTCCTTTAAGTTTATCTAAATTAAAGATTAAAGAGGAAAACTCTGAAATAAAAGAATTAACAAAAAGGGTCAAAAAACTAAATGAAACCCTAAATACTAAATTATGACAATAAATAAGGAAGAAATATATGTAACTTATCAAGATAAGAAATAAGAGCTCTTTGAAAGAGAAAATCGTTTGAATTATTTGCAGTTTCTGAGATAAATCAAAGAGCATTTAAAGCACTAAAAATAATCTATAACAAGTTAAAAAGAGAAGTTGAAGAGCTAGAAAAATTAATAGAATCTCTAGAAAATAGTGATGAATCGATGATAGAGTTTGCAGAAATTCTAAAATAAATAATGCTAAACAAAACTATTTTTAGGAATTATAATAAGATTACCTAATTCATGAGGTATAAAAAGATTGAAAAACCAGAAAATAAAATAAAAAAAAGAGCGAAAAAATTAAAAAATAAAATAGAGGAGTATAAAAGAGAATTAAATAATCTTCAGATTGAAATTGATGACTTTATAATAAAAAAGATAAAAATAAGAATAAATATAAACAAGTTAGAATTGAATTTAAGAAATTTATAAATACCTAGAAAACCATATTATAATTATGATAGAAATTAAAACAGAATTAAAAAACTATAAATATGAAATCAGAATTATAAATATACATCAAGGACTAGTAATAAATAATCATATAACAAATACAAGAGAAATTGCAGAAATGGTTAATACTTTAGATTATGAAGTTGCAAATTATTTTTATCAAAATCCTTTGAATAAAGCACCACCAATTGAATCTATACAAATTATAAACTTATTCGAAGCAAAATATAAAGAGATAGTAGAAATTTCGAAAGAAAAATTAAAAGAAAAGTCGAAATTGAAAAATTGGTATCAGAGCCAAGTTAACGATTAAGAATAACACTTTCTCTTTAAACAACACTTTTAGTGATACGCTTTTAAATCAATAACAACCACAAAATAAAAAACGTCTTTACAAAAAGATGAAAATGACAACTTTATCATAGTGTCCACCTTAGCATTTTACTTCAATTTCATTTATTCATGGAACATGACATGAAGGATGTAGTGTTTTATTTTATCCCAATTTACAGTGTTCTGTTCATAAGAAAAATATATTAAATAATTGTTGTTAGTAACGCTTGTGAATTAATACCTAACCTATATGTATGTATCTTAATAGACTTTCTTTTTGTAATGTAACATCTCAGATTGAATTATCTATACACTGGTATCACAGGAGGTAGATCAATTTTTATACAATATTAATATTGATT
>NC_029792.2:63775543-63812302 GCF_000816755.2 Arachis ipaensis | reverse complement strand
TTGTTAAACTTGTGTCTCTTTCTCTGTTCTCTTCAGAATGTTCTTCCATTTTCTTTTATTTTTATTTTTTTGTGGTTTTAGCTCTTGATCACTATAAAAAAGTTTTTCAGAAAATAAAAAAAAAAAAACTAAAAAAAATGGATTTTACAAGTATTAATGCGTTAATATTTTTTATTGGATCTCTTATAAGTTGTGATGATGGAAATATAATTTTTAAATACCAAAATTCAATCTTCTTAAGTATTCCTGAAACCATCTCGTTTGAAGCATTGAAAATGTTAATTTGTTAGTATCTAAATGTTGAAAGGAGGGTAGTCAATCACTACAAAGAAAACGTTGAATACCGTCGGATTTACCATCAGATTTAGCATTGGGTATTAGCATTGGGTTTACCAGCAGATTTACTGGCGGATTTGGCAATAAATTCATTGAGTAAAAAAGTTACTGTTGGATTTCATTTTCTGACAATAAATTCGCCGATAATCACTACAAGAAAAATACTAAGTACCGTCGCAGAGTAGCGGCGAAGTTATCGTCGGATTTACTGACGGTAATGGCGTTTAATTCGTCAGGTTAAGTAATTACCAGGGGATTTACGTTTCTGACGGTAAATTCACCAATAATATTTGGAGGGAAACAAAAAAATAAATTAGCACGTCCTTTAGGGTCGGATTTACCGTTGAAAAAATTCGACGATAAACCCACTTAGTGAAACACTGTGTTTTGGTGACCCGCAATGGTTTACCATCAGATTTTTTCGAAGGTAAATCTAACGATAACTTGGACGGTAAATTCAAATCGCGAACCTTCTTCCCCCTCGTTCATTCAAATTTCACACACACTCTCTCTCTTTAACCATCTAGCTACCCTCTTTCTCTCTACCCCTCTACTCCTCTACCCCTCTACCCTTTCTCTCTCTAACCCTCTCACCTTCCCTGTCGTCGCCGACCACCCTAAATCACCGCCTCTCCCTTCTCTTTCTTCCCTTCTCTCTCTAACCCACTTTAGCTCAACCTTTGTCATAGAGCCCCTATTCCTAGCTCGTTCCGGCTAGCTCTAACTCCGATGATCATTTGTGTGCTGCTTCTCGCACCGACAACATCATAGTGTCGTTGCAACTCCTTTCATCTTCGTTTCGTTCCGTTCCGTTTTGGCAACCCATGTTATTACTTTGTTTTTAATTTTTGTTTTTGTTAATTTTAATTTTATTAATCTAATTTTTAGTAGTTAGTTAGAATTAATTTTCTGTTAGTGAATTTTAAGTGGTTAGGATAGGTTAGATTAGATTATTAGGTTCTGAATTGCAAAAAAATATTTGAATTATTTGGATTATGCTTAGTTGTTGCCGGTTTTGAATTATTTGTTGATGTGTTGATTGTTGATTTGAAATTGGGGTTGCCAATTGCTAAATGCTCTTGATTTGCATGTTTAATGTTTGTGCATGCCAAGTGTTCGTCAATATGCCTCAGAGCTTTTAATACAATTTTTGGTCTAATTCTTGAAAAGCAATGCTCGTTTGCATGTTATGATTCTTATTATGCATTAGTACTAGAATTTGATTTATTTTTAATTGACCAAAACTTTTGAATTTTTGAATAATTGAGACATTTATTTAATAGTACAAGGTTAATTAAGTTGGTCATTTTTAACCCAATTAAGTCAACTATGTTGTTTAATTGGTTTTGGGTTATAGTAGGAATAAATTTCAAGTTGAAATTAATTGGTTCTGATTTTTGTTCCTTATTTAGTTATGAAATTAGGGGGGTATTGAACTTTTTTTAGACTTTGAATTTTCTAAAATTTTGAACTTAGATTACTGAACTTGTTTAGTTTCAATTTTAATTAGAACATGTTCTAGTTTCTGTTCCTTATTTAGTTCTAATTTATTCCGATTCTAATTAAAACATGTTTTGATTATTGTTGATTTATTCTGAACTAGTTATTATAATTTATAAGGTTGATTTGTTGTTCTGAATTTCTAATTATTGTTGATCATTGTGTTGATTATTGCTAATTTGTGTTGATTATTGTTGATTTAGTTCTCTTTGTTGGATTTCTGAACTAAATTTAACGTAATTAATTGGCATGCTATTTGTAGACATGATGACAGGTGGAGGTTCAGCGGATAACGCTACTGGTCGTGGATGTGGTCGTGGCCGTGGTAGAGGGAGGATTTCTTCTGGTACCCTTGGAAATTCTGGATCCTTTCCCTCTACTCTGACTACCTCGGTGACATCACAGGTTACAGATTTAGTAGACCAACCGTTCATCATGGTCCCTAACTACAATTGCGTCTTTCCATCTACAGTGATGCTACCTCCAGTGACGGAAGCCATAGCTCCGGAATCCTCTCATGGAAGTGAGGTAGCTAATGCCTCTCTACCACCTCCCATCGTATGGTTGATGATTTGGCCTGATGGCGGCATGGGGTAACTATCACTATAAGTCTTCTATGTTTTTTTATTATTGAATTGCTGAAAGTATCTGACTATTGATTCTAGTTTAGTGGATTTAAGATTGTAGGTTTGAATGGCTGAAAGTGTATCATGTTTCCTAATTATTGAATTGTTGAAAGTGTCTGATTATTGATTCTAGTTTAATGGATTTTGGGCTATAGGTTTGAATAGCTAAAAGTGTTTCATGTTTTCTAATTATTGAATTGCTGAAAGTGTCTGATTATTGATTTTAGTTTAGTGGATTTTGGGCTATATATTTGAATTGCTAAAAGTGTTTCATGTTTCCTGATTATTGAATTGCTGAAAGTGTTTGTTCATTGAATGTTGACATTTGGTGCTGCTTAAATTAATTGTTGATGGAAAGAGTTTGTAGCACATTTCAGTTATAGACGAAACTCTATATATGATGTTTATTTGCCTCTAAAGTTTTAATTTATACAGCCATATTGGTTTGTTTGTGGATTGTTAATAGGTTCGCACCGAACAACAACGCATGTACTCAAGAGATGACCAATGTCATCAAGCTGATGTACAACCATCCTTGGTCCAGCTACAAGAAGATCCCCTCTGAGACTAGAGAGAGATGGTTTCAGAAATGGACGGTAATTAGTTTTTTAGTTTCAAACCTTTTTAGCGAGTTTATATCTTCTATTTTGATTAACTAATTTTAAAGTTATTTGTGCAACTACACTTTATATGAGACACCTCTCACGATGCCCTCATTAGGAAGATCTATGGCCATCGAATGAGTGGATGGCTACAGAGGATGCTGGAAGATGTTTGTGAGGGGCAGAACCACCTGACGACTTGGCTCCAATTGGAAATAAAGAAGGCTCTGTTAGTTTCAGGCATCGATATTTCACCAACAGAGCTAACAGGGCATCGGCCAGGTCATCCAAGTATATTGACGGCTCAGCGACCTTCATGAAGACTAAGGCCAGGCTGGTATGTAGTGTCTTTTTTAATTTTTTATTAACTTAGTTATATTCTTTTACATATTATTACTAGGCATCCTGATCATATTGTTTCAATGCAACATGTGTAGTCGAAGCTTGATGATGTTCTGGAATCTCCTTTTGTGGATGCTTTGCTTGAGATTAATGATTCACCACCTCAGAAAGAGAAGTTTCACATGGCTAGTACTGAGGAAGGGCCTCCGAAGCTTGAGTTGAAGCCCTTGCCTCCCTCTTTGAAGTATGCCTTCCTGGGAGAACATGATACTTATCTGGTGATTATTAGCTCCTCTCTAAGACATGAGGAGGAGGAACGCTACTTCAGGTACCCAAGAGTGATAAAACAGAGTAATAAAATGGCTCTTGGGTGGACCATTAGTGATTTAAAGGGATTAGTCCGCCCAAGTGTATGTACAAAATCTTGCTTGAGGATGATACTAAACCAGTTGTGCAACCACAGAGGCAACTAAATCCAACGATGAAAGAAGTAGTCCAAAAAGAGGTGATGAAGCTTTAGAAAGATGGGATTATTTACCCTATTTCTAATAGTCCATGGGTAAGTTCTGTACAAGTGATTCCCAAGAAAGAAGAGATGATAGTGATCAAGAATGAAAAGAATGAGTTTATTCCCACAAGGACTGTCACAGGGTGGCGCATGTGTATTGATTACAGGAGGCTCAACAATGCTACAAAAAAAGATCACTTTCCATTGCCTTTCATTGATAAGATGCTTGAGAGGTTGGCCAGCCATGTTTTATACTATTTTCTAGACTAATACTCTGGCTATAATCAGATTGTTGTAGACCTTCAAGATCAGGAAAAGATGGCATTCACATGTCCTTTTGGAGTATTTACTTACCGGAGGATGCTGTTTGGACTATATAACGCCCCAACAACTTTTCAGAGGTATATGCTCTCGATTTTCTAAGACATGGTTGAAAAGTTCATTGAGATATTTATGGATGACTTTTCTGTTTTTGGTAAATCTTTTGACTCATTCCTTAAGCATGTTTCCCTGGTCTTGAAACGATGAACGAAACAAACCTTATTTTAACTTGGGAAAAATGTCACTTTATGGTCACTGAAGGTATTGTTCTTGGGCACCAGATTTCAAGCAAGGGAATTGAGGTGGATAAGGCTAAAGTGGAGGTAATCAAAAAATTACCACCACCCGCTAATGCTAAGGAAATTCGGAGTTTCTTGGGACATGCAGGATTTTATAGGAGGTTCATAAAAGATTTTTCTAAGATTGCTAAACCTTTAAGCAACCTCTTGGTTGCAGACATTCCTTTTAACTTTGATAACGATTATTTGCATGCCTTTGAAACTCTGAAAGCAAGGCTTGTCTTTGCACCCATCACAGCTCCTCCCAACTGGAATTTGCCATTTGAATTGATGTACAATGCTAATGAGTATGCTATAGGAGATGTCTTGGGGCAGAGGTAAGACAAGCTTATGCACATTATTTACTATGCTAGCCATGTATTAAATGATGCTCAAAAGAATTATACAACTATAGAAAAAGAATTACTGGCTGTAGTGTATGCATTTGATAAGTTTAGATCCTAGTTAATTGGTTCCAAGGTTATTGTTTATATTGACCATGCTGCTCTTAAGTCCCTTCTAACTAAGCAGGATTATAAACCAAGTTTGATCAGGTGGGTGCTACTTCTTCAAGAGTTTGATATTGATATTAGAGACAGGAAGGGGTCAGAGAATTAAGTGGCTGACCATCTTTCCAGGATTGAACCTAAAGAAGGGACACCACCCCCCACTGCTATGGCTGAGACCTTCCCGGATGAGCAAATCTTCATTATTTAGAGGGTTTCGTGGTTTGTAGACATTGAAAACTACAAGGCCATGAGGTTCATCCCCAAGGAGTATACTAAACAACAAGTTGAAAAGCTTTTGAATGATGCTAAGTACTACTTGTGGGAAGAACCTTATCTTTCTAAGAGATGCTCATATGGTATTATCTGGGTTGTGTCTTGGATGAGGAATCACATCAGATCCTCTGGCATTATCATGGTTCTGAGTATGAAGGCCACTAAGGTCCTTTAGAGTGACTTTTACTAGCAGACTCTCTTCTGAGACTCACAGAAATTTGTGAGAAACTGTGACAAGTGTTAGAGAGCTGGGAATCTCCCCAACAACCATGATATGCCACAACAGGAGATTCTAGAGATTGAGTTGTTTGATGTGTGAGGTATTGATTTCATGTGGCCTTTTCTACCCTTATATTCAAACACTTACATCTTGGTGGCAGTTGATTATGTGTCCAAGTGGGTGGAAGCAGTAGCTTTGCCCACTGACGATGCCAAGGTGGTGTTGTGCTTTCTTCAGATATATATTTTCAGCCAGTTTGGTGTCCTAAGGATACTAATTAGTGATGGAGGAAGACACTTCTGCAACAGACAGTTGGACTCACTTCTGCATAGATATGGAGTCCGTCATAAGGTGGCTACCCCTTATCATCCATAGACAAGTAGACAGGTTGAGGTCTCCAATAGGGAACTCAAGAGAATCCTAGAGAAGACTATGAGTACGTTGAGAAGGGACTGGGATAGGAAGCTTGACGATGCCCTCTGGGCATACCAGACGTCATTCAAGAATCCTATTGGAATGTCCCTATACCAGTTAGTTCATGATAAAGCCTGTCACTTGCCAGTGGAGTTGGAGCACAGAGCTTATTAGGCAACAAAGTTCTTGAACTTTGATGCCAAGACTGCAGGAGAAAAGAGGTTACTCCAACTTAATGAGCTTGACGAGTTCCGACATTCAGCTTATGAGAATGCCAAGCTCTACAAAGAAAATACCAAGATGTGGCATGAAAAGTAGATAGCCACAAGAGCTTTTGAGCCGGGTCAGAAAGCCTTATTATTCAACTCAAGGCTCAAGCTCTTTCTCGGAAGGTTGAAGTCCCGATGGTCAGGACCTTTTGTGGTAACAGGAGTGTCACCGTATGGTCATGTGGAATTTTAAGAAGAAAACTTAGATAGAAGGTTCACAATCAATGGCCAGAAGGTCAAGCACTATCTGGGAGATGAGATTGATCGTCAGAGGTCCACTCATCTGTTGACTTAGTAGAGATGAACATCAAGTTATTGATGTTAAAGAAGGGCTTGTTGGGAGATAACCCAACCCTCAGTATCCTTTAATTTTGTGTTCAATTTGATTTTCATCTATGTATGATTCTTATTTATAGTTTCTCTTGGTTTAATAGTGTTTATAGTCATGCAAAGTGTTTAGAACAGAAATAGGAGGAATCTAAAGGAAGAACAGAACACCCTGGAGTGGATTCAATTCAGGTGCTTTGGTGCTAAACGCCAGACAGGGTGTTTAGTGCTTGAGATGGCACAAATCCCAAGGCAACTCTCTATTGGGTGGTGCTAAATACTAGGCTGGGCATTTATCGCCGAGGAGCATGCATTTCAAGAAGCAATTACGTCATTTTTGGCAATAAATACGTACTGGGCATTTAGCGCCTGAGATGGCATTGCCTCAGTTATGGCACAATTCTCAAGGAGCTTACTGTCTGGCTAGCGCTAAGTGCGGACCTGGGCGTTTAGCGCTAGCCCTCGTCCCATAAAAAAAAATTTACAGTGGCGTTAAACGCTGGGATCGGTGTTTAGCGCCCCAATTGGCACAAGACTTGAAACGCTGCAGTGCTATACGCCGAAGCTGGCGTTTAGCGCCAGCAGCGTCAGAACAGTCTATTCCCAAGGGGCAAATTTTGAAAATTGGAAGATTTCGTGAGTTTGACCCACGCCCTCTCTTTCCCCAATTAGCAAATCTACTCCCCACTATCCTCTCCATTTCTTGACCGGTGCCCCCCTCTCTCCCTATTTACTTCCTTCCTTCCTTTCCCATTACCCACCTACCACCAACCCAATGATAAACTCCATTTTTAGGATTTATCTTGTGCTTAATTTAGGGGATTTTATCACCTTTTCACACACTTATCCAAGGAAATAGCATGGTTCCATGATTGTCTCCTAATTTGTGCTTAAGTGTGAAAACATGCTTTTTAGGCCCTTAATTGCTAATTTGATTGACCTTTGATTTCACTAGATGTCTTGATATGTTTGTTAGTGAATTCAGATTGGAAAGGCTAGGAAAGGATCAAAGGGATGGAGAGGAAAAGCATGCAAGAGGAGAACTCATGAAGAAACAAGGATTTGGGATGTTGAGATCGACGCCCACGCGCAGCATATGCGCACGCGTGGAATGTGAGGTCGCATGGCGACGCGTACGGATGGATCGCAAATTGTCAAGTGACGCATACGCGTGACCGACGCGCATGTGTCGGTGCTCGCACGTGACCCACTTAAAGTGAATCCGCTCTGGGCAATTTCTGGGCTTCTCAGGCCCAAATCCAACTCATCTCTGATGCTATTTAACCGAAGGATTGAAGGAGAATCAACACCTTACATCACATTAGTTTAGTTTAGTTTAGTTTTAGAGGGAAAGTTAATTTTTAGAGAGAGAAACTCTCTCTTTTCTCTAGAATTAGGTTAGAGGTAGATTTGGATTTCTTAGATCTAGGTTAATTTCATACTTTGATTTACTTTTCCTTTTGTAATTCTTGTTCTTCTACATCTTCTCTCTCTAGTTTAGCATTTAATTCTTGTAATTCTCTACTTTTATGTTGATGCACTTCTGTTTCTTCTATTTTTATTTTAATGCAATTCATGTTTTAATTTTCTTTATTGTTGATTTGCTTTAGTGTAGATTTACTTTTCTTGCAATTTGATTTTACTTTCCTTTTATGCCTTCCAAGTGTTTGATAAAATGCTTGGTTGGGTTTTAGTATATGTTGAGTTAAGAAATTAACTAAATCAATTAGTGATGACAAACATTATTTTTGGGCAAAATAAATAATTAGTGTTGATTATTTATATCTTCTTGTTAACTAATTATTTATTGTTTCAGTCCAAATGTTAATAGCCCAAATGGAATAGAAAGCAATCAACAAGGATATTGGGCTGAAAGCAAAATTAAGAGCCCAAGGAAAAGCAAAGAAAGAAGCCAAAGAAATCAAATCGGGCTATGCTTACCAATACTTGAACCAAGCCCGATCTGGTTTCAGAAATGCAAATCCCTCTCTTTTGCTTAACCAAAAGCAACGTTCATCTCTCTTTGACCAAGTCAAATCAGCTTCAGAAAAGTAAGAAAGAGAAAGAGAGAAAGATCTTCACCAAGATAGTCACCAAAGAAGCAAGAAAGAGAAACTAAGCTTGAAAGGCAGAAGTCATCTCAACAAATCCAAACCAAATCAAGCTTAGGTTATAGGTAAATCCTTAAGGCTCAAGGTGTTGACTTTGGAAGAAGAACCAAGCAACATGCAAGGAGATAAAAGAAGCTTGGTGTTCATTCAGAAAGCAAGGAGAGAAAACCAGAGTGTGAGAACAGTGTTCTGTTAAGAAGTTCCTCTACTCGGATAATGCTTTCTTTCAAAGAAGCATTCGGCCAATATTGAAGAACTGCATCTGAGGTTTGCGAATCTGGTTTTGCACATAGCAAAGAGGCTGCTGATGAAGTCAATCTCCTTCATGTTTTACTGATTGTAATGTGCTTTTCTAAGTTTATCTTTCTGTAATTTCTTGTGAGAAAAGGCATTGTGAGAAAGATTATGAAAAAGCCATGAGTGGAAAAAGGCTGAGAGAAACACTTGAGAGAGAAGCCTAGAGTTTATTTCAGATTTCTTTAGGTTGATTAAGTGTCTTGTATCTTGTACCTGTAAGGTATCCCTTTCTTAGTTGGGTTAGCACTAAGAGGAATAGTTAGGTATTAGCATAGCCAATGTCAAGTTAGGTTAGAACTTGAGTGTGAAAGGATTGGGTCAATCCTGTGAAATTGGTGTATGTAATACTATTAACTATAATGAAATTTTTCCATAGTTGTGGAGGAGACTGGACGTAGGTTGCATAGCACAAGGCAACCGAACCAGGATACATGCTGGTGTTAGCTTTTCCCTTCTCTGCTGTGTTCTGTTTTCTGATATTCATGAGACAAAAATAAATTATCTCATAAATTTCCGCTGCTGAGTACAAACAGAATCAGAATTGAAAGTTTGTTTAAAAAGGATAATAACAGCAACTCAAAAGAAAGGCATAGATTCAACCCCCTTCTCTAAGCCTACCACAACCTTCAATTGGTATCAAGAGCTAAGGTCTCAAGAATCAAGCTTAACCACTTGGAGCAAAGATCCAATGGTGAACAACTTGGGCACAACCACAGTTGCCTACACCCTCACTGAAGGCCAATCAAACAACCGGCCACCTTTCTTCAACGGGAAGAACTACTCCTACTGGAAGGAAAGGATAAGGATTTTCATCCAATTCATTGACTACAACATATGGAAGATTGTTGTGAGCGGTCCCAAGATCCCAACAAAAACAAGTGCTGACGGAGTGGTGACTCCAAAAGAAGAAGCTGAATGGAATGAAGATGACAAGAAGAAGATAGAGCTGAATGCTAAAGCAATCAACCTTCTTCACTGTGCTATCAGCTTTGAAGAGTACCAGAAAGTGTCTAGATGCAAGACAGCCAAAGAAATCTGGGAAAAACTCCAGGTTACACACGAAGGCACTAAACAAGTCAAAGAAACGAGGATTGATATGCTGCAAAAAGAGTACGAGATGTTTAGCATGAAGGATGGAGAAAGCATTGATGAAGCGTTTGAGAGATTCTCAATCATAATCAACAACCTTGATGCTATGGGTACAAACTATGCAGAACAAACCTTGGTGAGAAAACTCCTTAGAAGCCTCACAAAAGAATGGGAAACCACTGCCACTGTCCTAACCGAAAGTAACAACCTAAGTCCCATAACCTATGATGAGCTGAGAGGAAAACTCCTTGCCTATGAAGCCACACACACAAACACAGACTCAAAGAAAAAGGGAATAGCCCTCAAGTCACAAATAGAACCAAAAGAAAGTGAGTCTAGTGATGGTATTTCAGATGACGAGCTTTTGTTTTTTGCTAGGAGATTTAGAAGGATGATGAAGAACAAGGGCAAATACAAAGGTTTAAGTTCAAAGGAGCACAAGATCGACTTGAGCAAAGTGACGTGCCATCACTGCAAGGAGGCTGGACACTTCAAGCTAAACTGTCCAAAGCTCAAAAAGGAGGAGAAAGGAAAGAAGGAAAGGAAGAGAGTACTCATGGCAGCTTGGGAGGATCTTGAAAATGACTCAAATGAAGAAGAAGAATCTGAAGGAGATGACAAAGACTGCTTCATGGCTGGAAACAACAATCTCTATTGGAAAAGTAGGTAATGAACAATCTACTTTCATTGATGATGTACTTTTGGTATGTGGTTTGAAGCACAATCTTTTGAGTATAAGTCAGTTGTGTGATTTAGGATATTTAGTGATTTTCAAAAGATTTGAATGCTGTGTTGTTAATGAAAAAACAAATGAAGTGATGTTTGTTGCCAAGCGTTTTAATAATATGTATGGACTTACTCTTGATGAACTAAAAGATCAAAATGTAGCTTGTCTTCACTCTAAAGAATCTGAAAAGTGGTTATGGTACAAGAGATTGGGCCATGCAAATATGTTTCAAATAATCAAACTTGTAAAGAAAGAATTAGTAAGAGGCCTTCCTTTGATAAAGTTTGACAAAGACATCACTTGTGATGCTTGCCAAATGGGAAAATAAACAAAAAGTTCTTTTAAACCAAAGGAAGACATCTCTACTAAAAGACCACTTGAGTTGCTACACATTGATTTATTTGGTCCAACAAGAACTCAAAGCCTAGGTGGTAAACATTATGGTTTAGTAATTGTGGATGACTATACTAGGTTTGGTTGGGTTTTATTTCTTGCACACAAAAATGAAGCCTTTTCGGCCTTTGAACCTTTTTGCAAGAAAATTCAAAATGAAAAGGATTTGAAAATCTCTTCTATAAGAAGCGATCATGGAACTGAATTTGAAAATAATTTATTTGAATCCTTTTGTGAGGAATTTGGAATATCTCACCACTTCTCTTGTCCAAGAACACCACAACAAAATGGAGTTGTGGAAAGAAGAAATAGAAGCATACAAGAGATGACAAGAGCTATGCTTTGTGAAAGTAATGTTCCAAAATTCCTTTGGGCTGAAGCGGTTAACACAGCTTGCCACATTTTGAATAGAACAATCATAAGGAGATTTTTGAAGAAAACCCCTTATGAACTTTGGAAAGGCTACCCACCAAACTTAGACTACTTACACATCTTTGGATGTAAATGTTTTGTTTTGAATAACAAAGAAAATTTGGGTAAGTTTGATCCAAAGGCATATGAGTGTTTATTTGTAGGATATTCCACAACTAGTAAAGCATATAGAGTTTATCATCAAGATGCTAGGATTATTGAAGAGTCCATACATGTTACATTTTGTGATACTAACTTGGTACAAAGTAATTTCGAAGATTGTGATACAGGAAATCAAGCTCAAAAGGAAGATGAAGCTACTCAAAATCATGAAAAAGAAAATTCTGGACAAGCTGAACCAGAAACTGCTAATGCTGAAAATTTAAGAGACAATTAAATTTTGTCTCATGAATCTGAAGGAAATCCTGCAGCCAGCAGCGTTCAGAATCCCTTGGTGACTGAATCTGCCTCCAAGTCCACCAGACCTCGTGAATGGAGATTCTTGAAGAATTATCCTGAGGAATTTGTCATTGGGGACGTATCTCATGGAGTACAAACAAGGTTTTCCACTAGAAAGGCAAATGAAGGATCAAACATTGCCCTTCTTTCACAAATAGAGCCTCAAAACATCAAGGAAGCACTTAGTGACCCTTCTTGGGTTAAAGCTATGGAGGATGAGCTTCTTGAGTTTGAAAAGAACCAAGTATGGACTTTGGTTCCAAGGCCAAGTGGAAAGAAAGTGACCGGCACCAAGTGGATTTTTCGGAACAAGTTGGGAGAAGATGGTAACATTGCAAGAAACAAGGCAAGGCTAGTGGCACAAGGATATGACCAAGAAGAAGGAATAGACTTTGATGAATCCTTTGCCCCTGTTGCCCGAATGGAAGCCATTAGACTTCTCTTAGCTTATGCTGTATTTTGTGGTTTTAAATTATATCAAATGGATGTGAAATGTGCATTTTTGAATGGTGTGATAGATAGAGAGGTGTATGTGGAGCAGCCTCCTGGTTTTGAAAATAAAGAGCATTTTGACCATGTTTTTAAATTATCTAAAGCTCTCTATGGTTTAAGACAAGCTCCTAGAGCTTGGTATGAGAGACTTAGCTCTTTTCTTTTAAAAAATGGTTTTCAAAGAGGCACCACTGACACAACTCTATTCATCAAGAACTCTAATGATTCTTTTATTCTAGTCCAAATATATGTTGATGACATTATTTTTGGATCAGCCAATGAATCCCTTTGTTCTGAATTTGGAAAACTCATGACAAGTGAATTTGACATGAGTATGATGGGTGAACTTAATTTCTTCCTTGGGCTGTAAATTAAACAAACTGAAAAAGATATTTTCATTCATCAAGAAAAGTATGCCAAGGAATTAGTTAAGAAATTTGGTATGGAAAATGCCAAACCCATGGGAACTTCCATGCATCCTAGTTCTAAATTAGATAAAGGAGAAACTGAGAAAGATGTTGATGAGACTAGGTATAGAGGAATGATTGGTTCTCTTATGTACTTAACTTCCTCTAGACCCGATATTGTGCAAAGTGTTGGATTGTGTTCTAGGTTCCAATCCAAACCAAAAGAGTCACATCTTTCTGCAGTTAAAAGGATCATTAGATATGTTCTTGGCACATCCAATTTTGGTCTTTGGTATCCTAAGATTGATGATTTTTCTGCAGTTGGTTATTGTGATGCAGATTTTGCTGGTAATAGAGTTGATAGAAGGAGCACTTCTGGTTTATGTTGCTTCCTTGGGAAGTCCTTAAATGTTTGGTCAAGTAAGAAGCAACCAACAATGGCCTTATCCACTGCAGAGGCTGAGTATATAGCTGCTTCTTCTTGTTGTTCTCAGCTTTTATGGTTAAAAACACAGCTTGCTGATTACAAATTAAATGCTGAAAATATTACCTTAATGTGTGATAATATGAGTGCCATTAATATTTCTAAAAATCCAGTCTTGCACTCTAGGACTAAGCATATTGAAGTGAAATTTCACTCAATAAGAGAATATGTCCAAAAGGGGGATATTAGTATTCAATTTGTTAAATCAGAGGAGCAATTAGCAGATATATTCACAAAACCACTAGCTGAGGATAGATTCTGCATGCTTAGGACTTGTCTAGGAATTTTGAGTTATGATTCTTTATTTGAAAAATGCTGATGTATTTGCTGGAGCTTTTTGTCTCATAAACAAGTATGAGACAATTATGGACAGGTGATGAACGTTCCCCTTAATCAGCGTGATCTGGGCTTATTCCAAGTGAAAAATGATTTGGGCCAACCTTAAATATCAGATCTAGAATGATTTAGTGTGTTTCCTTAAATCCAACCATCTCTGGGCCCTAATATGAATGTTACAATTTTTGTTTGGTTGTTAAATTTTTGTTGGGCTGTGTGTTTAATTTTTTTGAAAATATTTTCATGCTTTTGATCCAAAAAGATTTTCAGTTCTGATTTATTGTTTCTCAAAATTTAAAATTAACTTCCAGTTTTATTTCAAAATCAAATAAAATCTTTCTTTTATGAAGTCATGTCTTTTCAAGTATTTTCAAATGGTGATGCAGTTGCATGGTTTTGGAAATCCACTTTTGGGTACAGTTACCAACACTCCCTCTCTTCCCTCCATAACTTCTCCTCAAACTCTTCGGTTTCTTCCCACTCACTTCACTGCCACTCTCCTCAAAAGACTGAAACCAACTAAATGAGGAAGAAGACCATTGCTAAAAGGCCTCCCCGTGAAAAAGTGTACAAACTTCCCTCAAAGCCTTCCACTCGTTCCCAAGATCGAACCTTTACTTCATCTCCTTCTCCTCCTACCTCTCCTCCTCGCTGTGACCCCATGGCTCGGACCAAAAACACTCCAAGATATCCTGCTCCTGCCAAACCGACGCCACCACCTAAGGCAACGCCATCCAAACCAAGCTCTTCGAAACCTGGCTCATCCAAGGGTAAGCGTCCTGCTGTTGAAGAACCTGTTCCTGAGACTACAAAACCTAAGTCAAGGTCTGTTCCTGTGCATTCACAAAGAGGTAACCTTCATTGCCCTCTCAAATCCGTTAGAGAACCAGACATTGATCCTTTTGCTCATAAATCACACTACATGACATCTCACTCAGACTATAACCCCCATCGTTTCAAATCTGCCATGAACCACGATTTTTATGAGGGAGTTATTCAATATCGTACTCTATGTCCATCTTTTCTTGCTGATTTACCTGATTTGAAAAAGAAAGGTTTTCGTTTTGTTGAAAATTTGGAGTTTTTAGACTGGAATCACCTTTTCAAAATCAAAAAACCTGTATATCCTCAGTTAGTCAAAGAATTTTATGCAAACATGACTTACCATGAAGGAAGTGTGCATTCTTATGTCAAGGGCAGAGACATTATCTTAAATAATGAAACTATCAGTGATTCCTTGAAGTACACTGATGTTGGGCCGTGTGCTTATACATCTGTGAAGTGGGATGAAGGTGTTGGTATCTCTTACCATGATGCTTTGGCTCACATTTGTGAACATGTTTCCTTAATTGATGGCATCACACCCACTCACAAAGTCCTAGGATATGAACATGCTCAGTTGCACCGTATTGTCAACCACATCTTGATTCCTCAAAGTGGTTCATATCAAAGGGTTTCTTACACTGACACACTTGTTTTGTATGCCCTAATCACTAAAACAGAAATCTCTTTTGCCTACTTGATGGTTAGATACATGTTTGATTCTGTTAGAAGTGTAAAAGATAAAGTACTACCTTATGGCATATTTTTAACTTGCATATTTGAGAATTTTGGTGTTGACCTGTCAAATAAGGATTATGAAAACAGACATTCATACCTAAAAGGGGGTGGTTCAGTGAAATAGCAAAAAGGACCAACTAGATCTGAGAGAGTGGTTCTAGATGATGATGATGAAGAGTTCATTCCAGATGACTCTCCTCCTCCTTCCACCGAAGATACTTCCATCTCCAGTGGGAAGAAATCTGCTCTGCTGAATGTGGTCAAGGATGTCGCTCAAGAGTTTGTTTCCCAATCAAATCACATGATTGCCATGAGTAAGGAACAAAGGAAGCTAGCTAGCAAGCATGAGAACTTTCTGAGAAAATCAAGGGATAGGGTGGCTGTGCTCATGACCTTCATTGATAACCTTCACAATGATGAAGACATTGCCACTGATGTTGAAGAGGAAGCTGCTTCGGAGGGGAATGGTTCTGATGCCTAGGATTTGTCTCATGAAAACTGTTGCTGCTGCTCTCTTTTTGTCTCATGAATTCTGTTTCTTTAGCTACTTTTGAACTGTTTCATTTTGGATGACTGTAATAACTCTAGATATTGCTGCACCTTTGGTAGTTTAGTCAGTACTTTGCACTATGGACAAACTCTTTTCTGCAGGATGTAAGACTTTGTTTTTGTTGATCTTGCTTATTATCCGCCCTTGATGACAAAAGGGGGAGTAATAGCTATTAAAAGTTGATTGATATTGCCTTATACTGCTGCTGATTTTTCTGATTAGAACTAAACTTTGTTTTGCAAATTGCTTTTGTTTTACAATATGCTTTTGCTGCTGTCATAATAAGAAATACTGGGCTGAATCTGTGTTGCTGGTTATATAGAATCCCTTAGTCAAGTTACATCTTGAATAGCTCCTTTTAAGCTTAATGTAAACAGGAACAAAAAGGAAAGAGCATAAATTCAGGGGGAGCTACTGTTAGCAAGCAACATCATTCAAAGGAAGTTTCTAAAAATTACTCAAACTCAACTTCTTTTGATTATTAATTAAATCATGTTTGTCATCAAGGGGGAGATTGTTGAGTTAAGAAATTAACTAAATCAATTAGTGATGACAAACATTATTTTTGGGCAAAATAAATAATTAGTGTTGATTATTTATATCTTCTTGTTAACTAATTGTTTATTGTTGCAGGCCAAATTTTAATAGCCCAAATGGAATAGAAAGCAATCAGAAAGGATATTGGGCTGAAAGAAAAATTAAGAGCCCAAGGAAAAGCAAAGAAAGAAGCCAAAGAAATCAAATCGGGCCATGCTTACCAATACTCGATCCAAGCCCGATTTGGTTTCAGAAATGCAAATCCCTCTCTTTTGCTTAACCAAAAGCAACGTTCATCTCTCTCTGACCAAGTCAAATCAGCTTCAGAAAAGTAAGAAAGAGAAAGAGAGAAAGAGCTTCTTCACTAAGATAGTCACCAAAGAAGCAAGAAAGAGAAACTATGCTTGAAAGGCAGAAGTCATCTCAACAAATCCAAACCAAATCAAGCTTAGGTTATAGGTAAATCTTTTCCTCATACATGCAACTCGGTTTCATCTCTTCTTCCCAACTCTCTGCTCTATCCGAAATGGGATACAAGGGAAAGATGATTTCTGTTCTTCCCTGCTGTGTATCTACGGTCTTAAACAAGACTTGGGGATCAATTTGGTTTTCAAGGGCTCAGATTAAGTTGACCTTTGGAAGATTTCTATGGTTACTGCTTTATGGCTTTCGGTCAAGATGAAGAAGTCAGAAACAAGGTTTCTACTCTAAGGTTTAATGTGAAAAAGTGAATCTGTGGGTTGGTGAAGCTCAAGGCTCAAGGTGTTGACTTTGGAAGAAGAACCAAGCAACATGCAAGGAGATAAAAGAAGCTAGCTGTTCATTCAGAAAGCAAGGAGAGAAAACCAGAGTGTGAGAACAGTGTTTTGTTAAGAAGTTCCTCTACTTGGATAATGCTTTCTTTCAAAGAAGCATTCGGCCAATACTGAAGAACTGCATCTGAGGTTTGCGAATCTGGTTTTGCACATAGCAAAGAGGCTGCTGATGAAGTCAATCTCCTTCATGTTTTACTGATTGTAATGTGCTTTTCTAAGTTTATCTTTCTGTAATTTCTTGTGAGAAAAGGCATTGTGAGAAAGATTATGAAAAAGCCATGAGTGGAAAAAGGCTTAGAGAAACACTTGAGAGAGAAGCCTAGAGTTTATTTCAGATTTCTTTAGGTTGATTAAGTGTCTTGTATCTTGTACCTGTAAGGTATCCCTTTCTTAGTTGGGTTAGCACTAAGAGGAATAGTTAGATATTAGCATAGGCAATGTTAAGTTAGGTTAGAACTTGAGTGTGAAAAGATTGGGTCAATCCTGTGAAATTGGTGTATGTAATACTGTTAACTATAGTGAAATTCTTCCATATGTATGGAGGAGACTGGACGTAGGTTGCATAGCACAAGGCAACCGAACCAGGATATATGCTGGTGTTAGCTTTTCTCTTCTCTGATGTGTTCTGTTTTCTGATATTCATGAGACAAAAATAAATTGTCTCATAAATTTCCACTGCTGAGTACAAACAGAATCAGAATTGAAAGTTTGTTTAAAAAGGATAATAACAGCAACTCAAAAGGAAGGCATAGATTCAACCCCCTTCTCTAAGCCTACCACAACCTTCAGTATAGATTTTTCTCCTCTTGGCCTAGGTAGAGTAATTAATGACTCTTGAGTTATCTAATTCCTTTGTTGATTGATAATTAGAAGTTGCTAATTGACTTGAATGCTACTAAAGCTAGTATTTCATTATGATTTGGCTAGGACTTGTGGACTCAAGTTAATCCATCCACTTGACTTTTCTTCATAGTTAGAGGTTAACTAAGTGGGAGCAATGGACAATTGTCATCACAATTGAGGAGGATAGCTAGGATAGGACTTCTAATTCTCATACCTTGCCAAGTGCTTTTCTAGTTGTAGTTTATTTCCTTTGCCATTTACA
Organism: Arachis ipaensis; assembly: GCF_000816755.2. NCBI lineage: Eukaryota > Viridiplantae > Streptophyta > Magnoliopsida > Fabales > Fabaceae > Arachis > Arachis ipaensis. Next base: position 63,794,004 of record NC_029792.2, on the reverse strand, counting down.
ATTCTTGTCTCTTATCCCAAAAACCCCAAAACATACTTCATAACCAATAATAAGAACACTTTATTACAATTCTTAGGGAGAACGACCCGAGGTTTGAATACTTCGGTTATTATTTTTAGGGGTTTGTACTTGTGACAAACAATCTTTTGTATGAAAGGATTATTATTGGTTTAGAAACTATACTTGCAACGAAAATTTATTGTGAATTCTATACCATCAAATTTCCGTTCATCACCCAACCCTATTTACTCCATTCACTTTTATCAACACCCCCATTCCCTTCCCAGTAACCACAGCCCCACTCTATATAAATCATATTCTTTCACCTTTTCACCACCCACACAACAACATTTACCTCCCTCCCTTCCTTTATTTCTTTAACCCCTCTATTCCCACCACCACCTTTCTCCGATTAGATTTCTTGTTATCCACCACTTTTTGTGCTCCTTCTTTCTTCATTTCACCTTCTATTTTCCTTATCCTATTTTTCTTTCTCTTTGCTCGGGATGAGAAAACCCTCTAAGCTTGGTGTTCGGGCGCTTCACTTTTTCTCTTTGTGACTATCCCATGTGGCACCTAAGACCGAAGAATCTTCTTCTAGGAAGAGAAAGGGGAAGGCTCCCACAACCGGTCTTTTTGATGTGAACCAGTTTAGCTCCAAGACACACGAGGATCAATTTAATGAGATTATGATCAAGAAGAAGGTGATCCCGGAGGTGCGACTTGACTTACAGCCGTATGAATATCTAGAGATCCGGGAGCAGATTCTGAGGAGGAGTTGCGAAGTTCTGTTCAATCCCGGGAGTTCTGCGCCAATGCTTGGGTGACTTACAAGCATGTCAATGGCGTGAACCACAACCCAAATAACTAGTGCACTATGGTCCGAGGGAGGATCTTAGAGTTTGGTCCAGAGAGAGTGAGAGATATATTTCAGTTGCTCCCATCCCGAGAGGATTCTTACTCTTACACTCACAAGCTCAACAGTGGTCAAGGACTGGACCAGATTCTCGCTAACATATGCCTCCCTGGAGCATAGTGGATGTGGGATGCTAGAGAAAAGCCATACCAGTTAGGAAGGCATAATTTTTTTCCCAGTTCTCTCTTCCTCATAATTTTGAGTTTTTGGCTATGGTGGTTGAGTGAGTTTTGTGATTTTAGTTATTTTGGTATGACCTAGCATTGGATTATTGTTGGGTTTTGCCCCCAAATACCATTGGGTGAGGTAAGCCAATTTGAAATCCTTGTGGTTTTATGTATTTGTGAGCCCTAGTGATTAATTTTGGTAATTTATATGGATATAGCTTGGATTCTTGTTGTTTGGAGAGGAGTTGGTGATTTAGAATTGCTTGAAGTTGAGATTTTGGTGGTTGAGCGTTATTGAACTTGTTTGAGGATCAATTTGGTGATTTTGTGCTTGAGAGAAAATCAACCAAGGTATGATTTCAGTTTCCATTAGATAATATGTAATGTTGTGTGAGACTTAGGCTAGTAGACCTTAGGATAAGATGGAATTGATGACGATTATATGTTGTTAATGATGATTGATAATGATTATTGATGTTGATGATGATTGATGATGATTATTGTTGTTGATGATGATTGATGATGATATATTAATGAATAATAATTTTGATGGATTGGAATGGTGCAAATGTGGAATAATTGATGCTCAGATTGATAATTGTTGAGATTGGTGATTTATGAGTAGAAATTGTGGAAAGAGTTGATAATTGGGAACTTAATGGTAAGGTGTTGTATGGTTGAATAATGATGGAAGTGTAATTGGTAATATGTATGAATGTGTAAGATTGGAATTGGGTAGGGTTGGTTTGGTTTTGGTTTGAGTGTTTTGAAAACTATAGGATTTTACAACTTTTGGTAAAAACTTATTTTTAACCAACTTCAACGAACCATAACTTAGCTTCCGGACTCCCAAATTTGATAAAATTTGTTTTGAATGAAAATTGGGTCTGCGAAGTTAATGTCATTTGAAGAATGGGTAAAAAAAAAATTTAAAACAAAAAAGTTATACGCATTAGAATTTTGGTACAAAAAACTAATTTCTGCAGCAAAACAGTTTTTCTGACAATTTGGAGGCATGCATATGTGGAACAGGCATGCGTACATGAGGATGGGCATCTGTCCGACACTCATGCGTATGCAGCCCTGGTATGCGTATGCGAAAACGCCAATTTCACACCCATGCATACGCAACTATTGGCGTGCATACGTGAGGCCCTATTTCTAGTTCAAGCGTTCACATATGCGGATGTAGCTCGCGTACGTGAGTTTGTTGTTTGGACACTCATGCGTACGCGGGAATGGGAATTCATACGCATGACCTCTATTTTGTTGAAAAAGTAATTTTTGAGTTTTGAAGCACTCCTCTAGCTTTCTAAACCTCTTTAATTATTGGTTGAGATCCCCTAGCTAATGATTAGACCTTGGAGAAAGTGAGAGTGTATTGGGTGGACAAAAATAAGTGTTTTAGATGATGAGCTTAGAGTCGGTGATTTAGATTTTAAAAGACTTGTAGATGAAATTAGTGAGAGTTGATTTGTAAAGTATTTCATTGATGAGAAATTGAGAAATGAATGAGGTTGAGCAATATCTTATTTAAATAGTTTATGAACTTGAAAAAACTTGAGAAATGAGAATGATTATGATGAGTTGAGAAAATGAAAGTTGATGGAAAATTTTGGAAGATCGAGGTTGATATTTTTGTTGAGTACGAGCAATGATCACTGGATGATAATTATGATATGCATTGATTGGTAAGTCACTATGCGCCTTGGTTTAATCTCGCTTGTCAAGGTAGCGGCGCCGTGGTAAGGGTTGTGCCTGTCTCCTGCCTACGTTCAGATGTGAGGGCTAAGGTAGTATTGGTGCGGATTTTAAAAACCACAAACTAACTGGGAAGTGCACCGGGTCGTACCAAGTAATACCTCAGGTGAGTGAGGGTCTATCCCACGAGGATTGATGGATTAAGCAACAATGATTAAGAGATTTACTTAGTCAGACAAGAAAAAAGGAGTGATTTTGAGTTCAAAATGCATTAAATAGTAATTTAAAAGATTGAAGAAAGCAAATAGTAAATTGGTTGTGAGAAATAATATGAGAAAACAGTTAAAGGTTTGGAGATGTTCAAATTTTAGGATTAACAATTCTCATTAACTACTTTGATTATACAAAGATTCAATTCACAACAAACTTTAAGTGATTATATTCCAATTCCTTGGTAATTTAATCCTCTTCTAACTCAATCAACCGCCAATTTCATGGTCACTTAATCTAATTAGAAGGTTTAGGTTCAAATCGTAGTTTATAAGCTACATAAAACCCTAATATCCAAAGTTGATATGATTATATGTCACGTATCACATTAAGTTCATATAGTTAGAGATTTATGAGAATTCAGTTTCAAGCTGTTATTCAGGTGAGATAACTTTTCCAAGATTCAACAAGAATTCAAGTTAGAAAAGAGTTATTTTCCAATACACTCTAATACGTAGGATGAAGAACGAAATAGATTCTTGAATGTAAATCAATGCATTAATCAGAGATAGAAAATAATAGTTATTAATCCATCAAAATAAATAGAACTCCTAACCTTAACAATGGAGGTTTAGTTGCTCATGGTATGAAAAACCCTAGCAAAGAAAAGTGTAAAGTGTAGAATAGGAGGACGAAGAGAAGAGGAAAGCCCTAAGGGCTAAATTTTTTCTCCTTTTATATCTAACTAATTGATTCAGAAATTAAATTCAAAAACCTAATAATATCTTTTTCTAATTAAAAATAAATTAAAATATAATTTAAAGTACACAGGCTTGCTTTTCTAAGAGTGCGGGGACCACCCTGGGTCCAGGTACTAGCACCAAACACTGAACAGGTGGCGTTTGGCGCCGCATGAAGCAATTTGGGTGGCACCATACTTGGAGAACATGGCATTTGGCTTGAGATGCACTTGAGTGGCGCCATACTTGGAAATTATGGTGCCAAACATGAGAACATGGCATTTGGGTGTGAATGGCGCGCTGATCACGGTGCCAAACGCCGTGGCGTGGCATTTGGCACCACCTTCTACTCCAAATACAATGAGTAAGCATAGACTATTAAATATCATTGGAAAGTTTTGAAAATTAGCTTTCTAGCGACGTTGAAAATGTGACATTTGGACTTTTATAGCTCAAGTCATGCTTATTGGAGTGTGAAGAGGTCAGAGTTGACAACATCCACGAATTCTTTTTGCACTTGTCTTCAATTCATGGTCTTTTCTCTTTTCCAAATTTTGCCAAAATTGCCTGAATGCTACCTGTAATAAATCAAATTGTAAAATAACTCAAAGTAGCATTCATGGTGGCTTAAAACACCTAAATCTCAGAATAGTATAGCAAATTCACATGTAAATTACTAAGAAAAATAAGAAAGATGCTCACGCATCAAGTATCCCGCTCACATAACCTTTCTTGCCATAAGAGTGAGCCAGAAACTATATCTCAGGGAGTGCATAAAAGTGAGTCAGGCACTATATTCCAAGGGTACACACAGTGAGCCAGAAACTATATCCCAAGAACGTGGCAGAAAGGTGACATCCAAAAGGATGTGTTGGGTTAGCAATTTGAACCGACAAGTGATATCACGAGCCAAATAGGATAGACATTCATCATATGCATTTTTCATATACTTGTTTGCTTTGATTTATCGAGTTATGCCTAAATGAAAAATATTCCTAATTGCTAATCGATTTATCTGCTATATATGTATATTAATTGTGCATTACTTGTATGCATTATTTGTGTTGTGCTGGGATTGAGGAGGATCGGTAGGTGGTGGCAATGGGATCGCATGGAGGGTAGGTTGGCGAAGGCTGTGGGACAGCGGTGGCTATAGTTAGAATAAAAATCCTTAAGTTAGATTACCCTGTTATGGTCAATTATATATTTCTTTAAGATTTAATATTTGTATTGATGTGAAGCTCTAGGATTGTCTTTAGCTTTCCAGAATCTTATATCTTATCTATTGGGCACTGTTACCATACTGAGAACCACCGGTTCTCATACCATATGTTGTTATTTTTCTGATGCAGGTCGCAACCCACCTCAGTGAGTTTGCAGATGGTGACAGAACAGAAGATGGCTCGCTTTTATCTTTTGTTTATTTTGCTGTAGTTATTCTCTCAGTTTTGATTATTGTACTTGTTGCCTTAGAGGCTTAAACTTGAGAGACAGGATGTATTTGTTTAACTTTCAAAACTCTGTTGCATCTATTTTAACTAGTCGGCCTAAACTCCGCGGGCTGCGACTAGGTTTCTTTTGGACACGTACATACACGCACACACACACACACAAAAACACACACACACACACACACACACACACACACACACACACACATGTATATATATATACACACCTTGTTTATCTTATATCTTTAATATCTTTTTCTTACCTTTGCACTTTAGTTATCATGTGTCAATGCTTTGCGATTTTGTATCTCTTTTTTCTGCGTCTTTGAGCTTTTATTCCTTCATCGGGCTTGTAGTGTATTATATTCCTTCATTATATATTACTTTATGAGCTTTAGAACTATCGTGACACTCTCTTATCCTTTGCTTTATGGCTAGAGATAAGGCTTAGGGTGATAGGGTGTTACATTGTGAGCAAGCCTAGAAATGTTAGACTAGTTTTGTACTCTGACGGTTCGCACCAAACTCCAGTTTCGGTAATCCGTACTCATGTTGGCCTGTAGTCGTGACACCTTATAACCTGAGTCCCGAAGTGTCCATGAATGAACCATACATGTTTCTAACTTGCATCAAATCTGGTCCCAACAATCCAAAGGCCAAAATAGATGTCTGCTTGCAGCCCTGGATAGATGAGTTAAAGGAGTTGTGAATTGATGGTGTAGAAACGTACGATATTTCGACGAAGACAAACTTTCAACTGTGGGATGCCTTGATATGGACCATTAATGACTTTCCTACATACGACATCTTGTCAGGTTGGTCCACTCAGGGCAGAATGGCATGCCCCATTTGTATGGAGGATACAAAGGTATTTTGGTTGCCGAATGGTGGTAAGAATTCATGGTTTGATTACCATTGAAGATTCCTTGACTATAATTATACTTTTCGGCACAACAGGGACTCTGACGTCACCCAAATGCACGGGTTAGGAACTTGATTATCAAAATGGGATTAACGTTGTAAGTATAGTCCTAACCCGACAAATTGGCCATCAATCAAGTTGTTATCCTAAAGATGTCATAATCCAATTCAATTCAAAACCGAGAGTATTAGACTCCCGAGTCGTCTCCCTAGGAGCACTTTAGAACTATGAGTGTGTAATTCTGGTTGTAGTGATCAAGCGGTTGTGAATGAAGTAATGAACATATAAAGCAATAAAAGAACATGCAAAATTGTAATGATTGAACTAATGAAGAAATTAAAGAATCGACTATGTAATATAAACAAGTAAAGTAATAAAGAGATCAACATATAAAGGTATGAAAGATTGAAAGCATAAAAAGAGTCTTGGCTAGGAGTGAGCTAAGGGTACTTTTCTGTTGGAACCACAACTATGACAATTATGATAGATTAGTCTCACTTGATAAACCCTCACATCGAAAAGTAAGTTAAATGAGCATAAGTGTCCTTAACCCACAAATCCTAAATTGCTTGCTAATTGCCTTAGCAACAACTTAGCGTTAGTGGGAACAAGAACAATTAACAATCCAAGAATTGAAACTAAATGTTGGACATTCCAAGTCTAAAAACTCAATTGCTCACTTTACCCAAGCTAAGAACCAAAAATTTAGCCTAAAACCATGTTTGACATTTTGTCAAACACTTGGTGGGAAAGAACTTTAAAAATTGGAAAAATGAGAAAATGCTTGAAACTAAAAGCAACAATTAATCTCAATCAACAAGAATAATACAAGAAAGCATGTAACAAACATCAAACATCAAATTCATCAACAAGAAATTGAAATTGCAAGAGAGAAGTAAAATTGAACTATAACTTGAATTAGAAGAAAGAGTAATGACAATGTAACTATAAAAAGTAATAACAAGAGAATACTTACAATGAAAGCTAGCAAAATCCAAGATCAAAAATGGAAATGGCACTTTAATGTAAAACCCTAATATAAACCCTAATAGAGAAGATGAAAAACTTAGAGAAAAACCTAAACTAAAAGCTTCCTACAACTACTCCTAAACTATACTAATGATATGCTATGTTATGTCCTCATTTCCCCTCCAATATAAGCTAAAAGACTTCAGAAATGGGCCTCCAAAGCCTCAAAATCACGAGTCACGTGCCATTTAAGTGAAGTCATGTGCGGACACCTGTGCGAACGCACAGGCGTGTGCGTCCGCACACTTTGGCAAAAATCCCGACCTGTGCGTAGGCACAAGTAGCTGTGCGCACGCACACAAGGCGATGCTTGGTTGGACGCGCGATGCGCTCGAAACAATCCACGTGCTCTAATTGGGCAGCTGTGCGTGCGCATAGGTAGCTATGCGCACGCACACATCTCTGAGCTCATCTCCTTTGATTCTTCTTGTTTCCTCCACTTTGCATGCTCTTCTTCCATTTTCTCCAACCCATTCCTACCTTATACACCTGAAATCACTCACCAACAACATCAAGGTATCGAATAGAAGGCAAATGGAATAAAATATATTAAATTAGGCACAAAAGAGCATATTTTCATAATCAAACGCGATTTGGGAGGAAAGTTCAAAAGCATGCTATTTAAGAGAATAAGTGCAAGTTAATGTGGTGAAAATCCATTCAATTCTAACAAAAAATTATCATGAAATATGGATTCATCAATTCCTCCACACTTAAACACTAGCATGTCCTCATGCTAAACACACACAAAGGAGATAGATAAAAGGAAAAATGAATTATGCTATATACTGCTTAAATGCATGCAACTATCCTAAGGCTAATCGCTAATATGTACTATGATGAGAGTTGGTAGAAACAAACCATGAAATTCCAATCCATCACAAGAAAACTTTAGAGCCAATGCAAAGTGTTCATGCATTAAGATCAATGTCCAAAGAATTGAATTGAGTTTATCAAAACTATTCAATTAAACAACTTGCAAGAAGATACAATATGAGGCATAAGAACATAGAATTGAGCGACCGAACCCCTCACCGGATGTGTATCCACTCAATTCGCTCAGTGTTTAGGGTTCAACCACTCAATTATCCTTTTTTCATGCTTTCAAAGATTTGTAAGTCATCTAACAATCAACTAGTATTTAATGCATGAATAACAAATATCATGAGGTCTTTATAGGGATGTAATGGGGCTAGGGTTTAGGTAGCGTGAATTATGGTCAAGTGGACTTAAAGAATTAGTTTTTTGATTAGCTTGAGCGTCCACCTAATCCTATATCACCTATGCACACATAACAATGCAACCTTTCTACCCATTTCCTTTTTCTATCTCACCTCACTCATGCATTTTCTTTTCAAACATGATATATGCATCCTTTATTTACTCTTTTATTTCATACTTTGTTATGCACAAGTTTTTTATTATTATTATTATTATTTGAACTATGAATGTATATGTTTTAATTAATGAAATGCATGAGCATTACCTAATTGCCAAAATTCTCACAATAAGTTCATGCCTCTATCACTAATGCTTTCCAAAATTCCTCCACACTTAGACTTTACACACTAATCCACCCAAGCTAATCAAAGAGTAATTCAGGGACATCAATGGTTTTCCGCTTAAGGAGAGTAATGTGTTATCATCAAAACAAAAGGGGATTCATAGGCTGAAAGGGGTTTACAAAGGTGAATGCAAGGGTTGGCCTTATAGGTTAGTGAGTTTATCATCAAGGATGGCCTCAATCATGCTAAATGCATCCAAACACAAATACAGGACATAAAGAATCGTGCAAATCAATGATCACAATAAAAAAAGAGTATAATCACACACAAGAACAACATTATGGTTGAAAAATGCAACCATCTATTAAAGCTCAAATCTCACAAGGCATGTTGTTCGAGCTCTTTTCCATGTTCTACAAACAAAATACTCCAAGCAAGTTGGTAAACACAATTTTTCTTCAATTCAATTAATGGTATGCCCTTAGAAAAAGGTTTCATTAAAATTCCTCGGTGTTTCACCAACTTATTCATTCTATCATGCAATATGCAAATATTAACTACTAAATATCCATAAACAATAAAGAAATATTTACAACAAACCAAACAAGATGCAATAGAAATAAAGCTACTCAAGATGAAGAAAAAGTACTACAAGAAACAGTGCAAAGTGTCTTTAAAAGAGAAACTTTTACCCTCTTTGAAGTCATTGATCCTCTCCCACACTTAATTTGTGCACGATCCTCCGTGCATGCTTACGATCCGGGAGGATGAAGAGGAGCCACCTTTAGCTGGTGGGCTCAGAAATGGGTTGGTCAACTGCATCATGCTCCTCCCCAGCTAGCTCGAATGAAGCTCTAGGAATTGGGCCGGGGTCTCTTCCTTCTAGCCGTGCCGATATCCACTCAAAATGCTTTTTCTCCAAATGCTCCATGTTGTGGATCTCATGCAAGATATCTTGTAATGATTTCGGAAGAGGACGGAGGAAGGGTAAAGCAATTGATGAAGTTGGTAGACTTGATGGTGGTGTTGTGGGTGTCTTCCTCTTGGAGGGGGTTGTGTTTGTTGATCTCTCCAAATCTCCCCTCGGAATGAACTTGTTGCCTCTAGGAACCATGAACATGATGTCTGTTGGTCACCTCTTTACCCCTGCTGCGTTTGCTAAGTGCATCACCATCGATGGAAATGGAATGCTGATATTCTTCTTCTCAACCAATTTCCAAATCAATTTGCGCATTAAAGGCAAGATGGCTATATGCTTCCCTTGCATAATAGCCCACAGTAGCAAAGCAGTTCTAAATCTCACATGGGTAGTGTGGGTGCTTGGGATGATGTAGTCCGCCACAATCTGATGCCATATACGAGCTTCAGCATTCAAATCAGAGTATGCAATACTAATGGGAATAGAATTTCTCCCCTTGCTATACTCCCAAGATGCACCAGGTCGGTCTATTCTCTCAAGAATGGGAGTCAGAGATACTCTTCCCTTGAAGACATCCACTTTGATCTTGAAATTGTCGTCCTTCTCAAGTGGAATGTGGGGGATGTTCAGGATAGCTTCGAGAGCTTGATCGGATGTATCCAACATCTTTTCTTGGAGGAAAACTGACTTAGGTTCCCAATCTTGGTAGTTCGCACAGAATTCCCGCACCATAGTCTCATTGACTTCAATGGGTTCTTGCTCGAGAAACTGCCAATGAAGTGAGGCGATCCTTTGGTGAATAGTCGCCTTGTATTGACTTGGAACCTTCAATGGCTGCTCCAAATGGATTGTACGCTTCTCAATAGCCTCGTATTGAGAGTCGGCTCTTCGGTTAACCAAGGTGTTCGATTTATCACCTTGGCGATTCCACCAAATATCAGGTGAATGAGCGGTAGTGTGCTCAACCGGCGAAGCGATAGGTACCTTACTGACGTGGTAAAAATTGGCGAGTTAAGAAATTATTATAAGAGATACGTTGCAAGTATAGTTCTTAACCAACCAAAAATCCGCTTATCAATTTAGAAGGGTTGTCACAAAATTAGAATTAAAATACTGGGAGTATGAATCCCACGTCGTCTCCCAACGAGTTGCAGAAAGATGTGCTATTTTATTAATCAAATGTTTTCCAAAATAGGTTGAGTTGATAAAGAGGAAATTAAATCAGAGAATTGAAGTTATTTAAATAAAAACCTTGATCGGGAGTAGATTAGTCGGAAGACCTATCCTTGTTGGAGTTCCCTCAAGATTAATTGATAATTGAAGGTTGTTCTGCTCAGTTATCCTTTACCGGATAAATGAAAGTTAAGCAAGTTGGAAGTCAATTTCTATTCACAAGTTTTAATCCTCTCCCTTGGGAAGGACTAGTGTCAGTGATTAGAGGACGACCCAACGATAAACCCAATTATAATTTTATTCTTGAGTATTCCAACTCAAGGTTCTCCTTTCAACCAACTCCCAATCAAGTTAGGGAACTACTCGCTCATTATGAATGTAAACTTCACAAAATAAGAAAGGGAATTGAAGAAAGACATGATAAATAATAATAATCAAAGAGATCAATTAAAAATAAAAATAGTTCTTATATTAATAAATTCTAAAAATAATCCAATAATAACTCTGGGCAAATTAAGGATATGGAAGAGTAAGAGACAAGTAAGGAAAACAAACTAGAATGATGAAGTCTTGGCAGAGGTAATAACTCTTCTCAATATCCTAATCCAAAAAGCAATGAAAACAAAATCCTAAGAACTATGAACATCTAGAGAGAAAACCTAGAGGAGGAGTAAAATCAGATCTAAAACTAAAAATTTATGCGGAATGTCCGTCCCCCCTGGTCTCTACATGTTCCCTGGCTCTAATTTGCTTTTCTAGGCTGAAAACTGGGTCAAAACATGGCCTAAAATCGCCCGCAGCAAATTCTGCAGATTCTGCAGATTGCGCACGTCACGCGATCGTGTCATCCACACGTTCGCGTCATCTAGCATTTTGCCTTGTCATGCGTGCGCGTTGTCCACGCATTCGCGTCACTTGTGCAGTTTCCAATCCATGCATTCGCGTTAGGCACGCGAGCGCGTCACTACAATTTCCTCTCTTTCGCGCGATCGCGTGAGCCATGCGCCCGCGTCACTTCTCGCTGGTCATCTCCTTAATTTCTTGTGTTCCTTCTATTTTTGCAAGCCTCCTTTCCAATCTCCAAGTCATTCATGCCCTATAAAGCTTGAAACACTTAACACACGGATCACGGTATCGAATAGAATAAAGGAGAATTAAAATACATAATTAAAAGTCTCTAGGAAGCAAGTCTTCAACCATGGAGTAATTTTGGGAAGGAATTATAAATACATGTTAATCATATGAATAAGTGGGTAAAGATTTGATAAAACCACACAATTAAGCACAATATAAACCATAAAATAATGGTTTATCACTTACCCTTCTTTCTCATCCTAAAAATACAAACAAAATAATTTTGAGACCATAGGGCAACAATAAAGTAAAATCATTAAGGAAGCACTAACAAGGTTAAAAGAAGCTTATATAGATAGTGTGATTTACAAAAATACGGTGTATATATTTCAATGATGCGTGCGGTTGGAACACACACACTGGCCGGATATCACGGCAATCATACTGCTTATCAATCAAAGCTTACCGTTTCTCAACTAAATGCTTAAGTTGCAATGCTAAGTCATGGACATAAAAGCAACTTCAAGCCCGTACCAATTCATTCATTGACATGCTTTGAATGCAATGGGTATTGAGGTTGTTGGCAATGAAGTTTGTTAGCAAAAGAATGCACAACAATAATAGCCATTCACTCAAAGTGAAGCGACAATCGCTCATCCTTAAGAAGTGGTAATCACATATGTAATGTTCTTAAGTTAAGGCCAAAAGATGTTTCATCAAGACATCATCTAAAGTTAAACAATTGCATAGTGATTACTGAATCAAAAATTCTGAGATGAACAATGACAAATGATCTTATACAACACAATGCATTTGCAACCAAAAATTGCACATCAACAAACAAGAAAATGCATTGGTGAATTTGTTTAACAACCATCAAAAGTCATAATAGAAGTTGCACAATTCATACAATATGCCTAACAAGAGATAAATTGAACACATATGATGGCAAAGTCATATGAATCAAACAAAATGTTCATTGAGGCATTTTATCGAACATGTGGTATGCAATGTGCAAGTTCATCACAATTAAGCCCAAATTTGATCATAACCAACCCAACAATCAAGCAACAATACTTTGCAATACAAAGAAACAACAAAGAAGGCAATGAATTTAATCTAAGCAACATAAAAGAAATGAAATCAATTGCAACAAATATTAACATAAAAGAAAGGAAAAATAAGAACTTGAGATATAGAGGTTGAAAAGACAAGAACTAGGGAGGAACAGTGGCACTTGTTATAGCCACTGCGAGAGCACAGCATTTGGGTTTGCCGGAAATAGAAGCACCGGAAGAGAGAACTCACCGGTGGTGAATAGAGAAAAGAGAAGGGAAAGAAAGAAAGAAAAGAAAAGAAAAGAGAAGGAAGAGGAAGAGAAAGAGAGAGAGAGGTTGCCGGCAGTGGCTGACGGCGGCGGTGGCTAGCGGTGCTGGGCAGAGAAGAGAGAAAGAGAGCAGCGAAGAAAGAAAAGAAAAAAAGAGAGGGCTGCCTCTCAACAGGGTAGGTTGCCCTGTTATTTCCCAGAATGCGTCTTGTGCAGACGTACAGGGGCTTGTGCGGACGCACAGAGAGCGCAACTAAGAAGGGTGCGAATGCACACAGCGTGCAATCGTTGCGACCAGAGAGGTTGCATAAGGACATGCGGACGCACAAGGACGTGCGACTGCACAGAAAAGCTTCTTCTTTTTTTTTCACTTAAGGACAGAATTATATGTGCGTGTGCACACAGGTCTGTGTGCACGCACAGATGCTAAAAATGAGGGAGGTTGTTCACGCGCACAAGCCGTTTCCTCGCTCCCACAAGAGGGGTCTACAATTGGTGTGTAGACGCACACGTCTGTGCGGCCGCACAGATGAAGCACGAAAGGGAATGTGTGCATACGCACACAGCTGTGCGCTCGCACAGATCAAAGAAAACTGAGTAGTACGCACGCACAAGTTGCGCTAGCACTGCGACCAGAGGGCATATCAAGGCGTGTGCAGACGCACAGGCTTGTGCGTCCGCACAGATGGCGAAAAACACAGTTTTGTGGGCACACACAGCTTGGTTTAAGTCCTTAAGTTGGACATTTGAGAGACTCCTCATCAAGGTGGCTTGTGTTTGTACTCATTCTTGAATCTCCAAGGATCCTTGCTCCTCAAATGGTTGACAGAAATTCCAACCGTCTTCACCAAGCTTTGGTAAAGTTCTTCCCAAGATATGAGTTCCCAAAGTTGGTCTTCAAAGTGCGATCCGGGATCCCATATCTTATTCTCGCACTCGTCTTCAAGTTGATTGTCATGGTTCTTCCATCCGGGTGGTTGACATACAGAATTCCCTTTTGTACACCAAATTTCTCTTCTAGACCCACACAAAGTGGCATTCATTCGATCATGGTCCCTACGCCTTGAGAGTTCGACATTAATGAGCCTAATACCAAACTTTCAACCACCACACAATTCCCTCTTACTATTAACTCCACAAAGAGCCCTAAGTTGCCCATCTGTTTCAATCAAGCCATATTCAAGTGAGAAAGTGAAGCTTAAGGGTAGGAGTTTTACCCACTTGAATGTTGTGTTAGATGGTGATTTAGGAAGGGGGACCTCCCCACACTTAGACAATGTGAGGTTCACTCCTTTAGGCTCTTCCTTAGTTGTTTCCACCTCTTGACAACTTCTTTCAATTGCTTCGTACTTGTCAACTTCTTCCAATTCCTCCTCATCATCAATCGAATCAAGCTTTGGAGGTTGTGTGAAGTCCAATTCAATATCAACTTCATATTCCATGGAAGGGTCTTTAACAAGGCCACCAATATCACTTGGCTTAGAGTTGTCTTCAATAACTTCAATTTCTTGTCCAATGGGGGGTGATTCAATTTTGAATAAAAAGTCATTGATGATCGAATCCATCTCTTGATCAACCTCTTCATATTCTTCAATTTTTATATACTCCGGAGGTTGTTGAGACTCCCATGATGGTTCTGCATCTCCTAAATCTTCAACCACTTCTTCCTTTTCTTCAACGATCATAGGTTTCTCCAATTGTCCCAACACAAAACCCAACTCCTCCTTCTCCACCGAATTTCCCAAGCTCTTCTTTATGCTTTGCTCTTCTTTTGATCCTTCACATGTGGTTACGGAAGCACCTTGAGTGTTCAAGCATTGGTAGGCTAAAGTGTGCACTACCTTGGTCAAGCTAGTCACAAACTCTAGGGTGTTCCTTTGCATATCCGCTTGCTCTTGAAGTAGCAAGGTAATAGAATAATCTATTGGGGCTTGGGGTGGATAAGAGGGTTCATCACTTTGGAGATATAGTTCGTAGTAGGAAGGTGGTTCTTCTTAGTAAGGGTATAGAGATGGTGTGTATTGAGGTGGTTCTTGGTAGTTATAATGATAGGATTGTGGTGGTTCTAAAGGTTCTTGCTCATAATGGTCACAAGGATATGGTATGGGTGATTGGTCATATGATGGATAAGGGTCATATGAAGGTGTTTGGTGAAGAAAGGCTTGTGAGTATGGTTGAGGTTCATGTTGAGGATAAGATTCATAGGCATATGATGGTGGTAATTGATTGTCACAAAAAAATTCACCATAGCCATTGAATTGACATGCATTAGGATGGTGAATATACCTATAAGTATCCGGAGATTGTTGCCAATAGGAGTGATCAATTCCTTGAGGCTCCTCCCATCTTTGTTGGTTCCATCCTTGATACACGTGATCATTGAAGTTCATATTTCCTACAACACAATTAGAACCAAACTCATAGCCAAAGTGAGAATTCATAGTGGAAGCAAAAACAAAACTAACTAAATTATAAAGCTAACAAAAACTAACAAAGAAGCAAAAGATAAACATATTCACAATATTTACATATATACAATAACCAATAACAAGGCACACAATTACAAATCCCCGGCAACGGCGCCATTCTGATGAATGGAATTTTGATGGTATAGAATTTCTCTAATGAAATCTCGTCGAAGTATAGTTTCTAAACCAAC
Source organism: Arachis ipaensis (assembly GCF_000816755.2). NCBI lineage: Eukaryota > Viridiplantae > Streptophyta > Magnoliopsida > Fabales > Fabaceae > Arachis > Arachis ipaensis. Next base: position 63,778,211 of record NC_029792.2, on the reverse strand, counting down.
AATAATCCTTTCATACAAAAATTTGTTTGTCACAAGTACAAACCCCTAATAAACCTAATAATCGAAGTATTTAAACCTCGGGTCGTCTCTCAAAGGAATTGCAGGGTAGTGTTCTCGTTATTGGCTATAGACATGTATATTTTGGAGTTTTGGATGAGAAATAAGAAAAGTAAATGGCAATGGAAATCAAATGACAAAAAGGTCTTGGCAAGGTTTGGTGGTCAAGGATCTCTATCCATATCACTAACGACAATATGATAATTGTAAGAATCAATCCCACTAAGTCATCCTCTAACTAGTAGAAGAAAGTCAAATGAGTTATATCAATCCAAGTCCATAGGTCCTAGCTATTCACCAATTGAATTAATGAGAGCTAGAGTCAATGGCCACCAACTATCAATCAATTGGACATTAGCAACTCAAGAATTCCTAAGTTACCTTTCCAAGACAAGAACATAAAATTCTACTCTAACATCCTTTCAAGCATTTTGACAAACACTTGGAAGGTGTAAAAGGAAAGCATAGTAAAAATACAACAAGAATGAAATAGGAGCAACAAGATTTCAACAACAATTATTGCAAAGAATTAACAACAACAATCAATTGAACAATAAAAGAACAACATGAATAATGAATTGCATTAAAAGGAAAATAGGAGCAATAAGAGTTCAACAACAAAGTAAAGAATTACAAGAATTAAAGTACAAAACTAGAGAGAAGAAAGGTAGAGGAACAAGAATTGATAAAGGGAAATTGAATCAAAGCATGAATTAAAACCTAGATCTAAGATTATTAACCTAAACCTAATCCTAATTCTAGAGATAAGAGAGAGCTTCTCTCTCTAAAACTAACTAATCCTAATCCTTATGTGTCAAATGATGGAATCCCCCCTTTCCCTTTCAATCCTTGACTCTTTTAACTGTTTTTGGCACAAAAGTTGGTTTAGATTGGGCCCCACAACCTCTGTCAATTCGCTGGGCACGTTTTCACTTAAAAATCACGTGCTAGCACCGACACGTACGTGTACAGCACGCGTGCGCGTCCATGGGGTTTTCACGATCCACGTGTGCGCGTGGATGGGTGCATCCAAATCTTTGGCTTTTTCCATGTGTTCTCCACTTTGCATGCTTTCCTCTTTACTCCTTTGATCCATTCCTAGCCTTTTCAATCCTGAAATCACTGGTAAACATATCAAGGCATCTAGTGGAATTAAACGAAGATTAAAATCATCAAATTAAAGGTCTAAAAGCATGTTTTCATAGTTAAGCACAAAGTAAGGAAGAATCACAAAACCATGCTATTTCATTGAATAAATATGAGAAAAGGTTGATAAAATATTCTAAATTTGACACAGGATAAACCCTAAAAACGGGGTTATCAATACAATTGTAACGAAATTATTAATTTTCTAAACTATTTACGGGTAATGCATATATCAATTATAATTATAGAATTGAACTATTTTGTATTAAATGACTTATATAACGGTGATCTCATTTATTGTCATAAATGTTGAATTGAATAAGTCATTATTACTTTTGATTTGGAATTAAATGAGACTAAAATTAGATATACTATTTTATTTGGACTTTATGGTTTAATAGGTGTCACACTCAAATATAAATAATGACTTCAGGGTTTTGGTCCTCAACACATCAAAGCTGCCTCCTTAACTCTTTTTCCATTAGAGGAGTTGCGATTCAACCCTATTAGGGATATAGAAAGCTTTGGTTGAGGAGGATCAAAGAATCAAACTCTCTCTATTATACTCACAAATTCAGGTACGCTTCCGTGCTCTCACTTATCTCTTTCTTAATGATTTAACATGTATGGTCTTGGAATTAAGAAAATCAAGAATTTTCAACCAGTGGTATCAGAGCCTTCCATGCTTGAATCATCAAGAAGATAAAATTGATTATTGAATCGTTCTTTTCATTAAAATGATTGTATATTTTTTTTTGTTTGGCCTTTTTGCGGTGATCTTCTATTGTTAGATGATTATCAATTTTCTAATTTATTTATGAGCAATACATATATCAATCATAATCATAGAATTAAGCTATTTCACATTAAATGACTTATATAATGGTGATCTCATTTATTGTTATAAATGCTGAATTGAATAAGTCATTATTACTTTTGATTTGAAATTAAATGAGATTAAAACTAGATTACTAATTTATTTGGAACTTAGGGTTTAATGAGTGTCACACTCAAATATAAATAGTGACTTCAGAGTTTCGGTTCTCAACACATCAAAGTTGACTCGATAGCTCTTTTCCATACCTCTCAACACTCAAATATTTATATTTAAATATATATTAATATATATTAATTTTATATTAATACAAAATGTTCTTTTCAGATAAGTAGCATAAAAGCTAAAAAATACACAACAGAGATCGGTATAAAATTGATATTAATCAATAACAAGCACCATACCTTTTCAATACATATGGAACAAACTTATCAGATGTTAATCCATATAAATAATTTCCCAAAAAATGGCAACAAAGAACTCAAAAGACGCTAATATATTGGCCAACCAATTATTTGTATCATATGTAAATTACACATTTAAATTAAATAATAATTTTTTTAAAGATTGAATAACAAAGTTTAAGTTCAAAATATTGCTGCTTTTTATTATTATAAAATATTAAAAAAC
>NC_029792.2:63774534-63775492 GCF_000816755.2 Arachis ipaensis | reverse complement strand
TTCAAATCCACGCACTCGTCAACAATAGTTATTTTGCTTCCATCGTTATATCGCGTTTATTACGACGTCGAAAGGACATTATTTAAATTTACTTGCACCAAAAAATTTACTTCATATAAAATTAATATATACTCACACAATTAATATTAATTAAAAAAACTCTCTCACACACTAAAAACGCACTCTATCTATTTCTTCTACCAAAAACAAACTTACTATTCTTATGCTCTAACCCTCTTTTACTGAGTCTTTATATACTCACTTCTCTACCCCTTTTTTCATTAGCCCATTATTTACTTTTTGAAATTTACAATGCTTTTTAGAGAGTTTCAATTTAACGTTTGAATTTTTTTCTTTTCGGCCAAATTTTCGCTGTGTGCAGGTAGAGAAAAGACATCAAGCATGCACATGGGAGAGGAGAAGCATGCATGAGTTGTGAACAAGGAGAAAGAGGGAACACAATGTATTCTGCAGGCCCTCTCCAACAAAGAAAGTGACAAGATGATTGGTATGTTTTAGTATCACATACTCCAATTGGCATGTTCTGAGTAAGTATAATCTAAATACATCACATTTGTGTAACTTATGTCTAAATATCGCATTTTAAGAACTATGAAAGACTTTTTCTTTATGCATATTATCTTATTTTATGATTACACAAAATAACATGTCTCCAAAACTAATTCCTAGAAGAGTCAATGAAGAAAATTCAACCAAAATGCAAATGACTGAAAAAGCTATATGGAATGATTATACCGACATTTTTTTTACTGTATATGAGGAGAAAATTATTATAGAAAATAGGCATCATATACACATTAATAGAGAAGGTTGGAAGAGCATAGTAACTAAGTTCAAGAATATCACAAGTTGTTTTTATGTTTTGTGTTTTGATCTTTTCTTTTTATGTAATTTAAATAAAAAAATGTAATTTTTTATCTAAATAAAATTCATAAGT
>NC_029792.2:63771353-63774458 GCF_000816755.2 Arachis ipaensis | reverse complement strand
AAAGTCTATCCAAATATGAAATAGCTTTTTCTAAAAAAGAGGTATTTTTAAAAATGATAAAATATTTAATTATTTTTTTCAAAAGTCAACCTAAACTGACTCAAAAATAAATAAAACATATATTTTTTTAGGGTAAATTACATAGATAAAATGACCAAGGATCAATATTATACAGATGTCCTAAATTGAATTGTGTTATATATCTGTCTTGTTTACAATTGTATGTAAATCGAATCAAATAAGTCCGATTTAAGCTCTTTTAATGTAAATCGAATCAAATGAATTTGAATTAGCAAGAGCAGTAATAAATTGAAATAGGTAAATTCGATTTATAAAGATTGATTTTTTTTACCTATACAACCTACGATATATCGAAACCATTGAATTTGATTTATTGCCCATGGTAAATTAAAACAAATGAATTCGATTTACAAGAGAGAATGCCCTAAATAAATCAAATCAAGTAACACAATTGATTCGATTTAGTATTGGTATACCCTATATAAAGGATTCAAATTAGCTTAAATCGAATTACAGCCACAATTACCTTCTCCCCAAAAACTCCATAAGAGATAGAATTCTAAGATCACAACACGCCAGAGAGAAAACTATGCATTTAACTGCAATACTACCTAGCATTGTTGTCTGCATACCAAAAACCTATCTTGGCAACTTATTGTGTGACTCTACCGATCCCCATAAGTCTACATAATGACCTTCTGCTTAGCCAACTAAACCTTCCTATAGCTCAACTTAAAACCAAAATTTGCCTCTATGGCATTTTGGCATTACCTTAATCGACATAGCTACATAAGCTCTAAACATAGAAAAGATGAATGCAGATATAACATGATAATCAAGCAACCTATGATCACTAGAAATCGACGTGGCCAGACATGTATGAGGTCTATTATACCTTTTGGCCTCCCAAAAATTCTTTCGCTAGCGAAGAGTGATCCGAATCAACCAACTGTAACCTTTTCCAAATTCCTTATACGTTCCATGGTACTTGATGTGATCTAGCTCTAACACTCTATACTCAACCTCGTGACGAATGGTATAAGTCTTCACACTTAAGACAACTTCCTCGTTACTCTAAAAATGTTGACCAACTTAAAACTCAGCTAAAACTGATGTATCATGTGCATCTCTGTCCCCAAAACCGGATTCTACATATGGAAATCTCTGTTATGTAATGACCTCTAAATGATGAATTGAATAAGTCATTATTATTTTTTATTTGAAATTAAATGACATTAAAACTAGATAACTATTTTATTTAGACTTTAGGGTTTAATGGGTGTCACACTCAAATATAAATAGTGACTTCATGGTTTCAATTCTCAACACATCAAAGCTGCTTCCGTAGGTTTTTTTTTTTTCCATTAGAAGAGTTGGTAGTCAACCCTATTAGGGATACAGAAGGCTTTGACTGAGGCAGATCAAATAACCAAACTCTCTCGATTATACTCATGAATTCAGGTATGCTTCAGCACTCTCATATATCTCTTTCTTAATCATTTAACATGGATGGTCTTGGGATTAATAAAACCCAAATTTCCAACAATACTTTGGTTTTTCATAGTTTATTAGTAGTAAACTCTAAGTGGTCTCATGCGTATTTTGATAAGGGTATGTTTAATTTAGTGTGAGATGTATGAATATTCAAAATTATGATCATCCCAATACTTTTAGTTCATTATAAATATATTTTATTTAAGGATTAGAGTAGCTATAGGTATATAATGTTGTTACGTTTCTAAGGTGATGAAAAATAAGTATAGCCTATTCTTTTGAATTCTTGTAAGTATGAGTAGTGAAAAGCGTAGACTTTTGTTCTCAAGAGCATCACTTAAAAAGCACAACCTATTCTAAATGCTAAAAGTGTAGCTTTTGATACAGAAAATCGTAGGCTTCGAGAATAGACAATGTCCGAATAGGCAACCCCCACTAAAGCGTTTCCAAAGCCAAATAAGTGTAGTAAATCTAGAATGTTGACAGCGTACATCATTCTTGCTCGAATCAATTGCAAAAATACCTCTTGATCTAAATCTAATTTGACATGGCTAATGCGAGACATAAAATCTCTTGACTCCTGTGATATTTATCAAAACACAATGTGAATACAATTTATTTTATTTTAAAAGTAAAATACTTTACAAATTTATAACTATAAAATTAATATATACTCACACACCAATTTTAATTAAAAGAAACTTTCTCACACACTAAAACACACTCTGTCTATTTCTTCTACCCAAAACAAACTCACTATTCTTACGCTCCGACCTTTTTTCTACTGAGTTTTTATATACTCACTTCTCTACCCATTTTTTCATTACCCCATTAATTATTTTTTGAAATTTTCAATGCTTTTTAGAGAGTTTCAATTTAACGTTTGAATTTTTTTTTTCGGTCAGATTCTCGCTGTGTGCAGGTGGAGCAGAGTCATCAAGCATGCACATGGGAGAGGAGAAACATGCATCAGTAGTGAACAAGGAGAAAGAAGGAACACACGTGAAATGTGTTCCGCAAGCCCTCTCCAACAAAGAAAGTGACAAGATGATTGGTGTGTTTTAGTCTGTGAAGAATGCCAATTCCACTAGTGCGTTCTGTGTAAGTACGATTTAACTACATCACATTTGTGTAACCTATTTTTAAAAATTGCATTGTGAAAATTATGAAAGACTTTTTCTTTATGCATGTAAATTTCTGATAATTTTGATATTGTTTTATTTTATGATTGCACAAAATAACATGTCTCCAAAACTAATATCTAGAAGAGCCAATGAAAAAAAATTTAACTAAAATGCAAATGACTGAAAAAGTTATATGGAATGATTATACCGAAGTTTTCCTTACTGTATATGAAGAGAAAATTGTTGCTAAAAGTAGGCATCATATACACTTTAATAGAAAAGGTTGGAAGAACATAGTAACTAAGTTTAAGAATGTCACAGGTTGTTCCTATGTTCTATGTTTTAATCTTATCCTTTTATGTAACTTAAATAAAAAATGTAAACTTTTTTATTTTATCGAAATAAAATTATAAGTACTTTATATTTAATTTTTTTTTAAAAAGTTTATCCAAGTAAGAAATAGCTT
>NC_029792.2:63760405-63771116 GCF_000816755.2 Arachis ipaensis | reverse complement strand
CTTACCCTAAAATAAATAAAATATATATTTTTTTTAGGGTAAATTACATAGATAAAATAATCGAGGATCAATATTACACAGATGTCCTAAATTGAATTGTGTTATATATATCTGTCTCATTTTCAATTCTATGTAAATCGAATCAAATAAGTCCGATTTAAGATTTTCAATGTAAGTCGAATCAAATGAATTCGATTTAGCAAGAGTAGTAGTAAATTTGAAACACGTAGATTCGATTTGCTAAGATAGAATTTTTTACCCAGCAATCCACGGTAAATCAAAACCATTGAATTTGATTTACAACCGAGGGTAGATCAAAACAAATGAATTCGATTAACAAGAGAAAAATACCTAAGTAAATCGAATCAAGTAACACAATTAATTCGATTTAGTGTTGGTATACGCTATATAAAGGATTCGAATTAGCTTGATTCGAATTACAGCCACAATTGCCTCTTCCCCAAAATCCCCATGCGAGAATTCTAACATCACAACATGCCAGAGAGAAAAGTATGCATTTAACTACAATACTACCTAGCATTGTTTTCTACACACCTAAAATCCATAATGGCAATTCATTGTATGACACTACCGATCCCCATAAATCTATGCAACAACCATCTACTTAGCCAACCAAACCTTCCTATAGCTCTGGTTAAAACCAAAATTTGCCTCTGTGGCATTTTGGCAGTACCTTAATCGACATAGCAATATAAGCTCTAAACATAGGAAAGATGAATGCAGATATAACATGATAATCAAGCAACCTGTGATCACTAGAAATCGATATGGCCAGACATGTATGAGGTCTATTATATCTTTTAACCTCCTAAACACCCTTTCGCTGGCGAAGAGTGATCCGAATTAACCAACTGCAACCTTTTCCAAATTTCTTATACTTTCCATGGTACTTGATATGGTCTGACTCTAAAACTCTATATCCAACCTCATGTTGGATGCTATAAGTCTTCACACTTAAGACGACTTTCTTGTTACTCTAATAATGTTGACCAACTTGGAACTCAACTGGAACTGATGTATCCTGAGCATCTCTGCCCCTAAAACTGGATTCTACTTTTGGAAAATGATAAACCACTATTTTATGGTTTATATTGTGTTTAATTGAGTGGTTTTTATCAAGTCCTTCACCCACTTATTCATATGATTTGCATGATTTTACAATTCCTTCCTAGTTTGGTTCTATGGTTGAAAACTTGCTTCCTAAAAGTCTTTAAATTGTATATTTTAATTCTCCTTTATACATTTGATGCCGTGATCCGTGTGTTAAGTGTTTCAGGCTTCATAGGGCAGGAATGGCTTAGAGAATGGAGAGAAAGCTTGCAAAAATGGAAGGAACACAAGAAACTAAGAAGATGACCAGCAAGCATCGGCGCGCACGCATGGCTCACGCCTGCGTGCGAAATGGAGAAATTTGCAGTGATGCGTGCGCGTGCCTGACGCGAACGCGTGGATTGGAGTTCTGCAAGATGACGCGTGCGCGTGCTTGACGTGAACGCGTGACACGCCAAAACGACCAGTGTACGCGTGACATGTGCGTGGCTGACGCGTACGCGTGACATGCGCGATCTGCAGAATTAACAGAATACGCTGGGGGCGATTTTGGGCCGCGTTTTAACCCAGTTTTCGGCCTAGAAACACAGAATAAAGCTAGGAAACATGCAGAGACTCAACACACATTCACATACATTCTCATTAGGATAGCTTTTAGTTTTAGATCTGAATCTAGAGAGAAACTACTCTTCCTCTAGGTTCTCTTTACATCCATAGTTTATTATTTTTATGCTTTTGCTTTTGGATGTTGAAGAGTCATCACCTCCGTTGAAGATACTATTCTAGTTTGTTTGCTTTGTCCCTTACTCTTCCATATCCTTATTTACTTTGTTTAGAGTTACAATTGGATTATTTTCATGGTGGATTGTTGATGCAAAGGATTACTTTTACTTTTAATTAATTTTCAATCTCTATTTTATTTAATTTATTATGTCTTCTTCTTATATTTTTTTGAGTATTATATTCATGTCAATGGAGTAGATTTCCAAACTTGACATGGGGGTTGGTTAAGAGAAGACACTTGAGTTAGAATGCTCAAGTGATTAGTTAAACTAGAAGTTGTTGGCTAATTTTGTATTTACTAATGCTAGACCTTCCCAAGGGAGAGGACTAGGATTTGCGAATAAGAGTTAGCTCAATCACTTGACTTTCCTTTATTTAGTAAGGGTTAACTAAGTAAAAATAACAACCTTTTTATACTACACTTGAGAAGATTCCAACAAGGATAGAACTTCCAATTAATCATTCCCCCAGTCAAGGCTTTTTAATTAAGATATATAATTTTATTTTAATTACAATTATTTATTTTTCTGTCATTTAACTCTCAAAAATCTCTCGAAAATTCCTGGTTAATAAATTAGCACCCTTTCTAGCAACTCGTTGGGAGACGACTTGGGACTCATACTCCCAGTATTTTATTCTAAACTTTTGTGACAACTTTTCTAAATTGATGAGGCGGATCTTAGCTGGTTAAAAACTATACTCACAACATATTCCCTATATTGATTTCTTAATTAGCCGACTTCTTCCCTCTCGTCAATTTTTGGCGCTGTTGCCGGGGAGTTGCAATAGTGTGTTAAATTATTAATTAGTGTACATATTTTGATTTTTATTTGAAAATTTTATTTTTATTTTGTTACCATGAGCTATATGTTTTTCTCATTGAATGACGCGTTCACTGGCTGATCCGAGCTTAGCCGCATTTGATCCTGAAATTGAAAGAACTCTTTCACGTATTAGGCGAGCTCGACGTCGGTTAGCCTCTGAGGATGGTGAAGTTATTGTTATCGATTCACCAGTCTCATCTGAGGGCGAATCTAAACCACCATCTGAGAGCGAAACAAGCTCCTTTACTACTGATTCAGTTGATTCACATGTAGGTAACATGGCAGCACCTAGGAGGATTACACTCCAGGAGGCTGGAGCCCCAGATTTTACACTGCAGCTGTATCAAGTGCATCACCCAACTCTGGCTGCAGATTTTGAACTGAAGACTGCACTAATCAATTTGATGCCTAAGTTTCATGGCTTACCTGCTCAGGAGCCTATCAAGCACCTTAGGAATTTTCAGACAGCCTGTTCTACTATTAGGCGTCATGGTACAGATGAAACTTCTATTCTGTTAACCACCTTCCTATTTTCTCTTGAGGGAAAGGCGAGGGAGTGGTACTACTCCCAACCTGAAGTGACTGTTACCAACTGAGATACGCTCAGGAGAGAATTCTTGGAAAAATATTTTCCAGCTGAAGTTACAGATAGAATGAGGAAAGAGATCTCCTGCATTGTTCAAGGTGAATCGGAGACTCTCTATGAGTACTGGGAGCGTTTTAAGAACCTTCTGGACGCATGCCCCCATCACATGATTGACAGGCTAGTGTTGATCAGCTACTTCACTCAAGGCATGAAGCCTCAGGATAAAACTACACTGGATGGTGCTAGTAATGGTTCTCTGAAAAAGTACAAGATCACAGATGAAGCAAGGCAACTAATCAGCGACTTAGCTGAGTCTACTAGGAATCACAGGCATAAGAACAACCACTCAAAAGCTGTTGCAGAAGTTTCTTCTAGCAGTGAGACTACTGCTCTTACACAGAGTATATGTGAAATGACCAACCTACTGAAGCAGATGCAGTTAAGTCAACAACAAGCACAACAAGCTCAGCCTCCCCCACCACAACAAAGCCAACAATTGGTCCCACAAAGAGTATGCGGAATCTGTGCTGATTATAGTCATTATACTGATGAATGTCCGCAGCTCCAACAAGAAGACAACACTGTGGCAGCCACTCATAACTTCTATGACTGCCCGAATCAAGGATACAATCAATAAGGCAGCAACTACAACCAAGGTGGGAACTATAACCAGGGGTGGCAGGACAAATCCAACCAGGGCCGGAGAGATGATTCCAACCATGGCTGGAGGGACAACTATAACAGAGGAGGCAGAGACAACAATGGAAATCAGAGGTGGAATAACAACAACAGATAGCAGAATCAGAACCAACCTTACAAAGCACCTCACCTAAGGCAATCCCAAGAACCCCAGCACAACCAACAACAAGTTCCTCAGATCACTTATCCTACTTCCTCATCAAATGACGAGATATTCCATTCTCTTGCTCAAGGACAGCAAGATATGCAGAATTCACTTAATTCTACCTTAAACGGTTTGACCTCTGCTGTACAAGCACTTGCCTCACAAATTGGATTAATGAACAATTCCAACAACCAGCCTTTGAGCTCTAGTGGAATTCCTTCTCAACCCCTACCCAACCCAAAAGGTGGCATCAATGCCATCACTTTGAGGTCCAGAACCACACTACAAGAGAGGAATCATGAGGCACCAAGCTCACAAGAACATGCCCCAGTGGAGGACATGGTTGAAGTGGAGGACGTTGAAGAGGAAAATGAAGTACAAAACATGGTTGAAGAAGAAGCAGTTCAACCATGGAATGGAGAACCAAAGGAAGCTGAAGCTATAAAAGACGCCATTCCTATTCTATTCCTACACCTTGCAAGGAAGACCAGGAAGCAGATGGAACTTGATCCCAAAATGGTAGAAATATTCAAAAAGGTTGAGATAACTGTTCCCCTTTTTGATGTCATTCAGCAGGTACCTAAATATGCAAAGTTTCTGAAGGATTTATGCATAAAATTAATGAGTTAGAAACTATTCCTTTAGGTAGTTCTATATCTGTTTTAATGGGAAGTATACCTGAAAAATGTAGTGATCCAGGTCCATGCATGGTTAACTGTACCATTGGAGGTGTAATATTTTCTGACTGCATGTGTGATTTAGGAGCGTGTGTTAGTATAATGCCATTGTCTATATATGATACTTTAAGGCTCCCTCCCTTAAAAAGGTCGGCAGCTCGTTTTGTGTTAGCAGATAAAAGCATTATTACAGTAGTTGGAATTGCTGAAGATGTATTAGTGAGCATTAAGGGGCTCACATTTCCTATTGACTTCTATATCCTGGAAATGCCCCCAAATGACTCAGGAAGACCATCATCAATCCTGCTTGGAAGACCATTCCTGAAATCTTCAAAGTTCAAGCTGGATGCATTCTCAGGAACTTACTCCTTTGAGATAGATGGCAGAGCAGTGAGTTTCAGTTTAAATGAAGCTATGAAGCACCCTCCGGAAGATCATTCTATCTTCCAGTGCGACATCATTGATGAAACTATAGCTGAGGTTCACCAAGAAGAAATAGAAGATAAGCACATGGAGCAAGGTCTAAGTGTGGGGACACCCTCTGAACACAATGAGGACACTTTGCCATTATCACTAGCCCCGGATGATCCAAAACCTAGCCATGAGAAGAAATTGGAATTAAAGCCCCTTCCTCCACACCTCAAGTATGCTTACCTTGAGGATAATCAGAAGTTCCCAGTTATCATTGCAAGGAAACTCACTTCCCAACAGGAAGAACAGCTGCTTAGTGTGCTGAGAAAACATAAGAGAGCAATTGGATGGAGCTTGGCGGATATAGTAGGCATTAGCCCTCAAGTTTGTGAACACAGAATATTCTTAGAAGAGGGAGCAAAGCCTGTCCGTCAGCGTCAAAGAAGATTGAATCCCACCATCTTAGAAGTTGTCAAGAAAGAAGTGACCAGGCTACTTGAAGCAGATATCATTTACCCCATCTCAGATAGTGAATGGGTTAGTCCAGTACAAGTGGTGCCCAAGAAGTCTGGAGTCACAACAGTAAAGAATGAGCATGGGGAGCTCCTGACAACTAGAGTGCAGAATTCATGGAGAGTTTGCATTGACTATAGGCGTCTCAACCAAGCCACTCGCAAGGATCATTACTCCTTGTCATTCATTGATCAGATGCTTGATCACTTGTCAGGTAAATCCCATTACTGCTTTTTAGATGGTTATACAAGCTATTTTCAAATTCATATAGCTTCTGAAGATCAGGAAAAGACTACTTTTACATGTCCCTTTGGAATGTATTCATATAAAAGGATGTCTTTTGGATTATGTAATGCACCGACTACTTTCCAAAGATGCATGATGAGCATCTTTTCAGATCTTATTGAGAACTATATGGAAGTTTTCATGGACGATTTTAGCGTATATGGCGATTCATTTAGCCTTTGCTTGAATAGTTTATCTAGAGTATTAGACAGGTGTGTTAGTTCAAACCTTGTACTGAATTTTGAAAAATATCACTTTATGATAAAACAAGGAATTGTACTAGGACATGTTGTGTCTAATACTGGTATTTCTGTAGATCCAGCAAAGGTAGATGTCATTTCTAGTTTACCTTACCCCTCCTCCATGAGGGAAGTCCGTTCATTCCTTGGCCATGCAGGTTTTTACAGGAGATTCATTAAGGACTTCAGTAAGGTAGCATTGCCTTTATCCAGATTGCTGTAGAAAGATATTGAGTTCGAGTTTAGTGAGGATTGCATGCAAGCATTTGATAAGCTGAAGATCGTCCTAACTCAAGCTCCAATTGTGAGAGGACCAGACTGGAGCCAGCCTTTTGAGATTATGTGTGATGCCTCAAATCATGCAGTGAGAGCAGCGCTGGCTCAGCGTGAAGGTAAGGATCCTTTTGTAATTTGTTTATGTGTCTAAGACTTTAGATGCTGCCCAGTCTAATTACACTACTACTGAAAAAGAGCTTCTTGCTATTATTTTTGCTCTGGATAAATTTCGAGCATATTTACTTGGTACTAAGGTGGTAGTGTACTCAGGCCATGCAGCTCTAAAATACTTATTAGCTAAAAAAGAGTCCAAACCAAGGCTAATACGTTGGATACTGCTGCTACAAGAATTTGATTTAGAAATTAAGGAAAGTAGTGGTAACCAGAATTTAGTGGCAGACCACTTGAGTCCCCTTGAGCACATTAAGGATAACTCCACTCCTATCAATGATACTTTCCCATTTGATAGCTTACATGCAGTATCTGAAGTAGTTCCTTGGTATGCACCTGTAGCTAATTATCTAGTTAGCCACACTTTTCCTCCAAATTTTACAAAGTATCAAAGAGACAAGCTGAAAAGCGAGTCCAAATATTATATACGGGATGATCCATATTTTTGGAGGTGTGGTGCTGACCAGGTAATTAGACGGTTGGTGCACGAAATTGTGATCTCAGGCAACGACGTCAAAAACTCTGTACGCACGTCTTGATAAATTGTTTTTCATTCACAACTTCGATACAACTAACCAGCAAGTGCACTGGGTCATCCAAGTAATAAACCTTACGTGAGTAAGGGTCGATCCCACGGAGATTGTTGGTATGAAGCAAGCTATGGTCACCTTGTAAATCTCAGTCAGGCGGATATCAAAAGGTTATGGAGTTTTTGAAATTAAATAATAAGTAAACATAAAATAAGGATAGAAATACTTATGTAAATCATTGGTGAGAATTTCAGATAAGCATATAGAGATGCTTTCGTTCCTCTGAACCTCTGCTTTCCTGCTGTCTTCATCCAATCAGTCTTACTCCTTTCCATGGCTGTCTTTATGTAAGGACATCACCGTTGTCAATGGCTACTTTTTATCCTCTCTGGAAAATGGTCCGATGCGCTGTCACTGCATGGCTAATCGTCTGGAGGCATCACCCTTGTCAATAGCTACATCCCATCCTCTTGTGAAAATGGTCCAAATGCTCTGTCACAGCACGGCTAATCATCTGAGGTTCTCGATCATACTGGAATAGGATTCACCCTCCTTTTGCATCTGTCACTACGCCCAGCACTCGCAAGTTTGAAGTTCGTCATAGTCATTCAATCCCAGAGTCCTACTCGGAATACCACAGACAAGGTTTAGACTTTCCGGACTCTCATGAATGCTGCCATCAATCTAGCTTATACCACAAAGATTCTGATTAAGAGATCCAAGAGATACTCATTCAATCTAAGGTAGAACGGAAGTGGTTGTCAGGCACGCGTTCATAGGGAATGATGATGATTGTCACGTTCATCACATTCAGGTTGGAGTGTGAATGAATATCTTAGAAGCGGAATAAGTTGAATTGAATAGAAAAACAGTAGTACTTTGTATTAATCTTTGAGGAACAGCAGAGCTCCACACCTTAATCTATGGAGTGCAGAAACTCTACCGTTTGAAAATACATAAGTGAATATAGGGTAAGCATGGCCGAGTGGCCAGCCTCCCATGGAGGTCTAGAGATCTAAAAATGATCAAAAGATCTGATCCAAAGATGTCTAATACAATAGTAAAAAGACCTATTTATACTAAACTAGTTACTAGGGTTTACAGAAGTAAGTAATTGATGCATAAATCCACTTCTGGGGCCCACTTGGTGTGTGCTTGAGCTGAGCTTGAATGTCACACGTGTAGAGGTCAATCTTGGAGTTGAACGCCAGTTTGTAACGTATTTCTGGCGTTCAACTCTGGCTTGTGACGTGTTTCTAGCGTTTAACTCTAGACAGCAACGTAGAACTGGCGTTCAACGCCCTATTATGTCATCTAAACTTGGACAAAGTATGAACTATTATACGTTTCTGGAAAGCCCTGGATGTCTACTTTCCAATGCAATTAGAAGCGCGCCATTTTGAGTTCTGTAGCTCCAGAAAATCCACTTTGAGTAGGCCAGGATTTTATTCCTTTAGGCCCTCCTATCCACTGATGCTCAAAGCCTTGGGATCCTTTTTATTTACCCTTGCCTTTTGGTTTTAAGGGTTACTGACTTTTTTTTTTTGCTCTTGCCTCTTGGTTTTAAGAGCTTTTGGCTTTTTCTGCTTGCTTTTTCTTTTTTCTATTTTTTTTCGCCAATTTTTTTTTCTGCAAGCTTTATTCTTTGCTGCTTTTTCTTGCTTCAAGAATCATTTTTATGATTTTTTAGATTATCAAATAACATGTCTCCTTGTCATCATTCTTTCAAGAGCCAACGTATTTAACATTCTTAAACAA
This sequence comes from Arachis ipaensis, assembly GCF_000816755.2. Lineage (NCBI taxonomy): Eukaryota > Viridiplantae > Streptophyta > Magnoliopsida > Fabales > Fabaceae > Arachis > Arachis ipaensis. Next base: position 63,762,148 of record NC_029792.2, on the reverse strand, counting down.
CAACTGCAAAAGACATATGCACTGTTCAAGCATTCATTCAGAAAACAAAAAGTATTGTCACCACATCAATATAATTAAACTAAGTTCAAGGATAAATTCGAAACTCATGTACTTCTTGTTCTTTTGAATTAAAACATTTTTCATTTAAGAGAGGTGATGGATTCATAGGACATTCATAACCTTAAGACAAAGTTACTAAATACTAATGATCATGTAATAAGACACAAACATAGATAAGAACTTAACATAGAAAATGAAAAATAGAGAATGTAAGAACAAGGAATGAGTCTACCTTAGTGATGGTGGCGTTTCCTTCTTGAGGAACCAATGATGTCCTTGAGCTCTTCTATGTCTCTTCCTTGTCTTTGTTGCTCCTCCCTCATTGCTTTTTGATCTTCTCTAATTTCATGAAGGATGATGGAGTGCTCTTGATGTTCCACCCTTAATTGTCCCATGTTGGAACTTAATTCTCCTAGGGAGGTGTTGATTTGCTCCCAATAATTTTGTGGAGGAAGATGTATTTGAGGCATCTCTGGGATCTCATGGTGATGAGCTTCATGCGTCTCTTGAGATCCATGAATGGGCTCTCTTGCTTGCTCCATCCTTTTCTTAGTGATGGGCTTCTCTTCCTCAATGGGAATGTCTCCTTCTATGTCAATCCTAGCTGAGTTGCATAGATGGAAAATGAGGTGGGGAAAAGCTAGTCTTGCCCCAGGAGAGGGCTTTTCGGCTATTTTGTAGTGTTCAAGGGAAATGACTTCACGAACTTCTACTTCCTCTCCAATCATGATGCTATGGATCATGATGGCCCGATCCACAGTAACTTCAGATCGGTTGCTAGTGGGGATGATGGAGCGTTGGATGAACTCCAACCATCCTCTAGCTACAGGCTTGAGGTCCAGTCTTCTTAGTTGAACCGGCTTGCCTTTGGAGTCAATCTTCCATTGAGCTCCTTCCACACATATGTCCATGAGGACTTGGTCCAACCTTTGATTAAAATTGACCCTTCTAGTGTAGGGGCGTGCATCTCCTTGCATCATAGGCAAGTTAAACGCCAACCTCACATTTTCTGGATTAAAATCGAAGTATTTTCCCCGAACCATTGTAATATAATTCTTTGGATTCGGGTTCTTACTTTGATCATGGTTCTTAGTGATCCATGCATTGGCATAGAACTCTTGAACCATTAGGATGCCGACTTGTTGGATGGGGTTTGTTAGAACTTCCCACCCTCTTCTTTGGATTTCATGTCGGATCTCCGGATACTCATTCCTCTTGAGCTTGGAAGGGACCTCGGGGATCACTTTCTTCTTGGCCACAACATCATAGAAGTGGTCTTGATAAGCTTTGGAGATGAACCTTTCCATCTCCTATGACTCGGAGGTGGAAGCTTTTGTCTTCCCTTTCCCTTTTCTAGAGGATTCTCCGGTCTTAGGTGCCATCAATGGTAATGGAAAAACAAAAAGCTTATGCTTTTACCACACCAAACTTAGAATATTGCTCGCCCTCGAGCAAGAGAAGAAAGAATAGATGAAGAAGAAGAAGAAAATATGGAGGAGAGAGGGGAGGGGTGTATTCGGCCAAGAAGGGGAAGAGAGGGTTGTGTTGTGTGAAAATGAAGAAGAATGGAGGGCTTTATATTGGGAAGGGAGGGGGGTAAGGTTCGGCCATAAGGGTGGGTTTTGGGTGGGAAATTGATTTTGAATTTTGAAGGTAGGTGGGGTTTATGAGGTAGGTTTATGG
>NC_029792.2:63727545-63760329 GCF_000816755.2 Arachis ipaensis | reverse complement strand
TGTTCAAGAATTTACAACCTTGCACCAAATTAGGCATGCAAAGTGCCCTTGCACACAACTCTGGGCGTTCAGCGCCAGATTGGTGCTTGTTCTGGGTGTTGAATGCCCATTTGTTGCCCATTTCTGGCGTTGAATGCCAGAACCATGTTTGTTCTGGGCGTTCAGCGCCAGCTCTTCTCCAGGGTGCAATTCTGGCGTTCAAACGCCCAGATGCTGCCCATTTTGGGCGTTCAGCGCCAGAACCATGCTCTGTTCTGGCGTTGAACGCCAGCCAGATGCTTCTTACTGGCGTTTAAATGCCAGTGAGATCCTCCTCCAGGGTGTGATTTTTCTTCTGCTGTTTTTGATTCCGTTTTCAATTTTTATATTTATTTTTTGACTCCACATGATCATGAACCTAATAAAACATGAAATAATAATAAAATTAGATAAATAGAAATTGGGTTGCCTCCCAACAAGCGCTTCTTTAATGTCAATAGCTTGACAGTGGGCTCTCATGGAGCCTCACAGATGTTCAGAGCATTGTTGAGACTCCCCAACACCAAATTCTCAAAGGTCATGGTGCCTATGGTACAAGGTATTAAGAACTTTTCAGGATCCTGTTTCTTCTGAGGCAATGTCAGTTGATCCAGATCACTTAGTTCATTGGTGAACAAGGGAGGTTCATCTTCCCAAGTCTCAATACCAAATAATTTGGCATTCAGCTTCATGATTGCACCAAGGTACTTGGTAACTTGCTCTTCAGTAACATCCTCATTCTCTTCAGAAGAGGAAATCTCATTAGAGCTCATGAATGGCATAAGGAGGTTTAATAGAATCTCTATGGTCTCTAGATGAGCTTCAGATTCCTTTGGTTCCTCAAAGGGAAACTCCTTATTGATCACTGGACGTCCCAGGAGGTCTTCCTCACTGGGATTCACGTCATCCCCTTCCTCTTTGGATTCGGCCATGATGGTTATATCAATGGCCTTGCACTCTCCTTTTGGATTTTCTTCTGTATTGCTTGGGAGAGTACTAGGAGGGATTTCAGTGATTCTTTTACTCAGCTGGCCCACTTGTGCTTCCAAATTTCTAATGGAGGACCTTGTTTCATTCATGAAACTCACAGTGGCCTTAGATAGATCAGAGACTAAGTTTGCTAAGTTGGAAGTATTTTGTTCAGATTTCTCTGTCTGTTGCTGAGTGGATGATGGAAAAGGTTTACAATTGTTAAACCTATTTCTTCCACCATTGTTAAAGCCTTGTTGAGGCTTTTGTTGATCCTTCCATGAGAGATTTGGGTGATTTCTCCATGAGAGATTATAGGTGTTTCCATATGGTTCACCCATGTAATTCACCTCTACTATTGCAGGGTTCTCAGGATCATAAGCTTCTTCTTCAGAAGCTGCCTCTTGAGTACTGTTGGATGCAGCTTGCATTCCATTCAGACTCTGAGAAATCATATTGACTTGCTGAGTCAATATTTTATTCTGAGCTAATATAGCATTCAGAGTATCAATTTCAAGAACTCCCTTCTTCTAAGGCGTCCCATTACTCACAGGATTCCTCTCAGAAGTGTACATGAACTGGTTATTAGCAACCATCTCAATGAGTTCTTGAGCTTTTGCAGGCATTTTCTTTAGGTGAATGGATCCACCTACAGAAGTATCCAATGACATCATAGCCAATTCAGATAGACCATCATAGAATATATCCAGGATGGTCCATTCTGAAAGCATGTCAGAAGGACACTTTTTGGTCAACTGTTTGTATCTTTCCCAAGCTTCATAGAGGGATTCACCTTCTTTCTGTCTGAAGGTTTGAACATCAGCTCTAAGCTTGCTCAGCTTTTGAGGAGGAAAGTACTTGGCTAAGAAAGCCGTGACCAGCTTATTACCCAAGTATTGAGGTTCCCCTATGTGAGTAGAAGAAAAGAAGAAGAGAAAATCTGAACTCAGAGAGAGAGAGAGTTTTCGAAAACTATTTTTTTTTGAAAAAGAGTTAGTGATTTTCGAAAATTAAAATAATTAGTCAATTAAAAAGAAATTTTGAAAAAGAGGGAAGATATTTTCGAAAATTAGAGAGAGAGAGAGAGAGTTAGGTAGTTTTGAAAAAGATAAGAAACAAACAAAAAGTTAGTTAGTTAGTTGAAACAAATTTGAAAATCAATTTTGAAAAGATAAGAAGTTAGAAAAGATATTTTAAAATCAAATTTTTGAAAAAGATAAGATAAAAAGATATTTTTGAAAAGATATTATTGAAATTAGTTTTGAAAAAGATTTGATTTTTAAAATCACAATTAATGACTTGATTCACAAGAAATCACAAAATATGATTCTAGAATTTAAAGTTTGAATCTTTCTTAACAAGTGAGTAACAAACTTGAAATTTTTGAATCAAAACGTTAATTGTTGATATTATTTTCGAAAATTATGATATAAAAGTAAGAAAAAGATTTTTGAAAAATATTTTTATAATTTTCGAAAATAAATAAGAAAAATGAAAAAGATTTGATTTTTGAAAAAGATTTTGAAAAAGATAAGATTTTTAAATTGAAAATTTGATTTGACTCATAAAAACAACTAGATTTTAAAAAAATTTTGAAAAAGTCAACTCAAATTTTCGAAATTTATGAGTGAAAAAGGGAAAGATATTTTTTTTTTGAATTTTTGAATTTTTAATGATGAGAAAGAAAAACATGAAAAATGATGTAATGCATGAAAATTTTTAGATCAAAACAATGAATGCATGCAAGAATGCTATGAATGTCAAGATGAACACCAAGAACACTTTGAAGATCATGATGAACATCAAGAACATATTTTTGAAAATTTTTATATGCAAAGAAAACATGCAAGATACCAAACTTAGAAATCTTTCATGTTTAGACTCTATGGATGCAAAAATGCACATGTAAAACAAGAAAAGATGCAAAACAAGAAAACATCAAGATCAAACAAGAAGATTTACCAAGAACAACTTGAAGATCATGAAGAACACCATGAATGCATGATTTTTTCGAAAAATGCAAGATGAATATGCAATTGACACCAAACTTTTAACTTGACTCAAGACTCAAACAAGAAACATGAAATATTTTTTATTTTTATGATTTTTTTATTATTTTTTTTTTGGTTTTTTCGAAAATTATATGAAAAAGAAAAATAAGGATTCCAAAATTTTTAATATGAATTTCAGGAATCTTGTACTCTTAGTCTAAAGCTCCAATCTGAGGGTTAGGCATGGCTTACTAGCCAGCCAAGCTTTAGAAGATATTGATACTTTTCATGTATAGAGCAACTAAGTGTGTGAGAATCAACAAGCTCTTGTGATGATAAGTTGAAACCCCAGTCCAAAAGATTAGACATGGCTTACAGCCAGCCAAGATTCAACAAATCATCATGAAACACTAGAATTCATTCTTAAAAATTCTGAAGAAAAATATATTTTTGAAAACATTTATAATTTTTTTTTCAAAAACAAGGGAGAAAATTTTTGAAAGATTTTTGAAAATTTTTTTTTGAAAATAAAACAAAAAAAAATTACCTAATCTAAGCAACATGATGAACCGTCAGTTGTCCAAACTCAAACAATCCCCGGCAACGGCGCCAAAAACTTGGTGCACGAAATCGTGATCTCAGGAAACGGCATCAAAAACTCTGTACGCACGTCTTGATAAATTGTTTTTCATTCACAACTTCGATACAACTAACCAGCAAGTGCACTGGGTCGTCCAAGTAATAAACCTTACGTGAGTAAGGGTCGATCCCACGGAGATTGTTGGTATGATGCAAGCTATGGTCACCTTGTAAATCTCAGTCAGGCGGATATCAAAAGGTTATGGAGTTTTCGAAATTAAATAATAAGTAAACATAAAATAAGGATAGAAATACTTATGTAAATCATTGGTGAGAATTTCAGATAAGCATATAGATATGCTTTCGTTCCTCTGAACCTCTGCTTTCCTGCTGTCTTCATCCAATCAGTCTTACTCCTTTCCATGGCTGGCTTTATGTAAGGACATCACCGTTGTCAATGGCTACTTTTTATCCTCTCTGGAAAATGGTCCGATGCGTTGTCACTGCATGGCTAATCGTCTGGAGGCATCACCCTTGTCAATAGCTGCATCCCATCCTCTTGTGAAAATGGTCCAAATGCTTTGTCACAGCATGGCTAATCATCTGAGGTTCTCGATCATACTGGAATAGGATTCACCCTCCTTTTGCGTCTGTCACTACGCCCAGCACTCGCGAGTTTGAAGTTCGTCACAGTCATTCAATCCCAGAGTCCTACTCGGAATACCACAGACAAGGTTTAGACTTTCCGGACTCTCATGAATGCCGCCATCAATCTAGCTTATACCACGAAGATTCTGATTAAGAGATCCAAGAGATACTCATTCAATCTAAGGTAGAACGGAAGTGGTTGTCAGGCACGCGTTCATAGGGAATGATGATGATTGTCACGTTCATCACATTCAGGTTGGAGTGCGAATGAATATCTTAGAAGTGGAATAAGTTGAATTGAATAGAAAAACAGTAGTACTTTGCATTAATCTTTGAGGAACAGCAGAGCTCCACACTTTAATCTATGGAGTGCAGAAACTCTACCGTTTGAAAATACATAAGTGAATATAGGGTAAGCATGGCCGAGTGGCCAGCCTCCCACGGAGGTCTAGAGATCTAAAAATGATCAAAAGATCTGATCCAAAGATGTCTAATACAATAGTAAAAAGTCCTATTTATACTAAACTAGTTACTAGGGTTTACAGAAGTAAGTAATTGATGCATAAATCCACTTTCGGGGCCCACTTGGTGTGTGCTTGGGCTGAGCTTGAATGTCACACGTGTAGAGGTCAATCTTGGAGTTGAACGCCAGTTTGTAACGTATTTCTAGCATTCAACTCTGGCTTGTGACGTGTTTCTGGCGTTTAACACCAGATAGCAGCATAGAACTGGCGTTCAACGCCCTTTTACATCGTCTAAACTCGGCCAAAGTATGGACTATTATATATTGCTGGAAAGCCCTGGATGTCTACTTTCCAATGCAATTGGACGCGCGCCATTTTGAGTTCTGTAGCTCCAGAAAATCCACTTTGAGTACAGGGAGGTCAGAATCCAACAGCATCAGCAGTCCTTCTTCAACCTCTGAATCTGATTTTTGCTCAAGTCCCTCAATTTCAGCCAGAAAATACCTGAAATCACAGAAAAACACACAAACTCATAGTAAAGTCCAGAAATGTGAATTTAACATAAAAACTAATGAAAACATCCCTAAAAGTAACTAGATTCTACTAAAAACATACTAAAAACACTGCCAAAAAGCGTATAAATTATTCGCTCATCAACGGTGTGTTCCTCAATCAGAATTCTAGTCCATTTTAGAGGTCTACCACTCATCTGAGAGTGGAGAACATTTTGGCCCTCAAAGAACAGCTAGAAAAATTCTAGACTGTGGATTCTGGTGGCCTACTCTTTTTAAAGATGCTGCTGCCTTTTGTAAATCTTGTTCCCCTTGCCAAAGGTTTGGTAATATATCCAAGAAGGATGAGATGCCTTAACAGATTATGCTTTTCTGTGAAATTTTTGATGTTTGGGGCATTGACTTCATGGGTCCATTTCCAAACTCTAATGGTTACCTTTATATACTGTTAGCTGTAGATTATGTTTCTAAATGGGTGGAAGCAATCCCCACCCATACTGATGATGCTAACACTGTTGTTTCCTTTGTTATAAACCATATTATTTGTCGTTTTAGATCACCACGAGCAATCGTGAGTGATCAAGGCACTCACTTTTGTAACAGAAGACTAATAGGATTACTGAAGAAGCATGGGAAGGACTGGAGTATTAAGCAACAGGTTATCATCCCCAAACCAATGGGCAAGCAGAAGTTTCTAACAGGGAGATTAAGCATATTCTGGAGAAGATAGTAAAGCCTCATAGGAAGGACTGGAGTGCCAGGCTACAGAATGCACTCTGGGCATATAGAATAGCATACAAGACACTCATTGGGATGAGCCCCTTCCGCTTAGTATACGGAAAGGCTTGCCAAATTTCAGTAGAGGTGGAACACAAGGCTTTCTGGGCTGTGAGGGAGTGTAACATGAATTTTGAGGAAGCTGGTGCTGAAAGGAAGCTGCAACTAGCAGAACTAGAGAACCTTCGCCTAGAAGCATATGACAACTCCAGGCGATACAAAGAAAAGATGAAGGCTGTCCATGACAAACACATAAAAAGGAGAGAATTCAGACCAGGGGAGTTAGTTCTTCTTTATAACTCCAGACTGAGGCTCATGCCAGATAAACTGAGATCAAGATGGGAAGGCCCATACAGAGTAGAAAAGGCAGAGCCATACGGAGTTTTTCACCTGCGTCATTCATGAACGAATTCTTGACGGTTTAGAATTTATCTAATGAAGTCTCGTTGTGAAGTATAGTTTCCAAACCAATCAATAATCCTTTCATGCAAAAATATTAGTTGTCACAAATAACAAACCCCAAATAAGAATTTACCGGAGTATTTAGACTCCGGGTCGTCTCACAAGGAATTGCAATGAAGTGTATGATTATTGGCTATGAAGGGGGTAAGGGGTTTAGTTTTTATATTTTTGCAAGAAAATAAATGGCAAGAAAAATTAAATGACAAGAAAGTAAAATGACAAGAACTAATAAAATAAAGGAAAAGTACTCTTGGCTAGACATAGGTAATTGAGATCACCATCCTTGTTTACAAACCAAATATTGATAATTATGAGAGGCCAACCTATTAAGTCTACTTCCAAAAGCCTTAAGTACGTAATATCTACTCCTAGGCTTGAAGTACCTCAAATAGGCTTGATCACATCAACCCATAAGTCCCAACCTATCTACTAATTAGATTAGTAGTGGGTTGGTTTCAATGAGTATCAAATTGATCACCAAGGATTCTCAAATCACCAATTCATTGAGACCCAATGACTCAAGGTCACTCAATTCCCTTAGCCTAGGCCAAGAGCAAAGAGAACTACTCAAAAACTAAAGGAAACATTCTATTAAATACCTAGTGTGCAAGAAAAGTAAACATCATAAATACAAGAATTAAAGGAATCCACAACTAACATAAGCAAGAAATCAATAATAACAATTAAGATCAACATAAAAGAAACATGGAAACATGAAATTGCATTAAAAGAAAATTAGATCCAACAATGTTCATCAACATAAAAGAGAGTAAAACAAGAAACTAACAAGAAAAACTAAGAAGGTTAAGACAATAGAACACTAAAATGTAAAGAGAATTGAAGCCAATACAAGAATTGAAAAAGAAATTTGAGAGTGATTAAACCTAAACTACCCTAAATTCTAGAGAGAAGAGAGAGCTTCTCTCTCTAGAATTCCACCCTAATACTTGATGAAAACTAAACTATGACTACTTGGTTCATTCCCCCTTCAATCCTTGGGTTCAATAACATCAGAAATGAGTTGGATTGGGCCCAAAATGAGCTAGAAATTGCCCCCAATGAAGTGCAAAAAGTGGACCCACACAGCTCCAACAGCGCGCACGCGTACATGGCACGTGCGCACCCCTATACGCGAAACAATATATAGCAAAATTTATATCATTTCGAAGCCCCGGATGTTAGCTTTCGAACTCAACTAGAACCGCTTCATTTGGACCTCTGTAGCTCAAGTTATGGTCAATTGAGTGCCAGGAGGTCAGGCTTGACAGCTTTACGGTTCCTTCATTTCTTCATGAGTTCTCCCACTTTGCATGTTTTTCTCCTCACTTCTTCCATCTAATACTTACTTTATGAACCTGAAATCACTCAACAAATATATCAAGGCATCGAATGGAAGTAAAGTGAATTAAAATCACCAATTTTAGGGCCTAAAAAGCATGTTTTCTCATTTAAGCACAAATCAAGGGAGAATTGCAAAACCATGCTATTTCATTGAATAAATGTGAGAAAAGTTGATAAAATCCCCCAAATTAAGCACATGATAAACCACAAAATTGGAGTTTATGAAATCTCCCCAGACTTAAACCAAGCATGTCTTCATGCTAAGAATTAAGAAGGACAAGAAAAGGGTATGAACATTTATTCAATGCAAATAAACTATATGCACCTATCTATATGAATAAAACTAATTGCAAGATGATTCTACCTACTTAGTTAAAATTAAATCAATCTTCACGAACATATATGCACAAGTAGGACTAAGATCATATGACGATTCATGAATCCTACCAATTCAAATATCAAAATGAAATTCAAATAGACTTACAAGAAGAAAGCTCATGAAAGCCGGAAACAAGGAATTGAGCATCGAACCCTCACCGGAAGTGTATTCGCTCTAGTCGCTCTAGTGTATAGGGTTGATCACTCAATTCTCTTATACTCATGCTTTCTAAGATTTATTTTTCATCTAACAATCAACAATTATTCAATGCATGCATACATTCATCATGAGGACTTATTCATAGGTTGTAATGGGGTTAGGGTCAAGGTAAGGATGCATATGGTCAAGTGAGCTTGGAATTTGAATCTTTGATTAACATAAGCTCTCACCTAACACATATAACAACCTATACAATTCTAATACACAACCTAGCTACCCATGATTCCCACTTTTTCACATACTCATGCATTCTCTTTAATTCACATTCCATATGCATTGTTATTATTACTTTACTTTAGGGCATTTTTGTCCCCTTTTTTTTTCTTTTTCTCTTTTTCTTTTTTCTTTTTTTATATATTTTTTTCTTTCTTTTCCCACTTGAATGATACACACTCTTACTAGCCTAACCTAATCAAAGATCCAAACAAGGGACATTTATTATTTTCCACTTAGGGGTAGTGATGTGCTAAAATTAAGAACAAAAGGGATTAAATAGGCTCAAAATTGGCTAACAATGGTTGATGAAAGGTAGGCTCTTTGGGTAAGTGAGCTAAATGAAATGATGGCCTCAATCATATAAATGCATGTATACATGGAATAATGGACATAAAGAATCAAATAAATCAAAGATTACAATCATAGAGAAAGAATAATACACACAAGAATGAAAATAAGTGGTTATAAGATGTAACCACACCATTGGGCTCAAAACTCACATGCTTGTGTTCTTAGCTCAAAAACCATGTTCCAAAATACATTCTTCAAGCAAGTTCAACAAGAAATTTTTTTTTTCAAATTGGTAGGGTGCCCTAAAACAGTTTCTTGAAAAAGAAATCATCACCATAACCAAGTAGTCCTAACATAAAAAGAAGTGGTAAAATATGTACAAATTCTAACTAACATGCAATCTATCATGCAATGCAACAACTAATCTAACAAAGACAAAAATTAAAAATTGGTGTTGAAAAATGAAGTTGTTACCCATGGAGATCGGTCGGACGACCTCCCCACACTTAGAAATTTGCACCGTCCTCGGTGCATGCAAAGAAGAGCAAGGTGGACGGGTTGCTACAATTGATGAGCTCATTCAAAAGGTTGTGCGGGTGAACTTGTTTATTGCCCCATTTAGAAGCTTTCTCATTCCTTTCCTTCTTGGTGGCCAACCTAAAAGGAAAGAAAAAGAAAGAAAATTATGCCTACAACAAAGATATCAAAGCAAATAGAACATAGGTGGGGGCTAATGCCAAATAAAAGTATGGTTCTCAAATACATGGTAGCTACAACATGTGAGTGAGAAAGCAATTCAAGCAAAGGCATATTAACTAATACTTGATGCAAGAACAAGTTAAAGCATGAAGAGCATGTTGCATCAAGCTTAATCAATAATTGACACAAACAAGATTAGTGATAGGCATGAGAGCATTTGGTCCCATCCTAACTCAATGATGATGAGGTATAAAAACAAGGGATCATGAGTCAGGAAGGACTAAAGCACTAATCTTATGTGTAGAGCAAATATTATAATTAATGCCAAACAAGTCACAAAGCACCAAGATTAACCAAGAAATTCTCAATAATTGAGTAAGAGAATTCAACACCATTATTAAAATAAGAAACTTAGAAAAGAAGATAAGAACAAGCTATAAAAATAAAATTAAAATGCAATAAATGAAAATAAGCAAATGCAATAAAAGAAAATGGAAGAAAAGAATTTTTTTCTTTTTTTATTTTTTATATTATTATTTTATTTTATTTTTATATTATTTTTTAAAAAATTTTTTTTCAAGAGAGGAAGAAGAAGAAAAAGAAAAAGAAAAAAAAAAGAAAGTAGAAAGAAAGAAGAAGAAAAGAAGAAAGAAGGAGAAAGGAGAAAAACAGGGTGCAAATCCGTGTATATGCACCATGCGTGCTTATGCACGGATGCAGCAGGTACAATCCGCGCACGTGCGCTATGCGTGCTCACGCGCGGATGAGGCAGGGACAATCCGCGCGCGCGCGCCATGCGTGCTTGGGCGCGGATGTAGCAAAAACAATCCGCGCGCACGCGCCATGCGTGCTTACGCGCGGATGCGACAGGGACAATCGGCGCGCACGCGCCATGCGTGCTTACGTGCGGATCGCCTGGCACAAAGTAGGCATAAAGTGGGCACAACTCTCGGGTTTTAGTACTAGGAGTTGTGAAACCACAACGGCGCGCGCGCGCACAGCGCGCTTTGGCGTCGATGCTCGTTTTTTTTTTAAAGATGCTTAGAACAAAAACAGGGCACTCTCCTAATCTACAAGTATTCTAAAACAATCAAAAATCAAATTTAACAAAAATCTTTAAGTTTTTTGAAAAAATTTCAAACATACTAAAAACAAAACTTATACTTCAAGCAAAATTCAATTCAACAACAACTAAACTAATCAAAACAAACTAAGAAACAACTAATCAATCAAAACAAAATGTATAAGAGTATAGAAAATAACAAAAACTACCTACAATGGCAACTCAATTTCTTCATTGATTATATCTACAAGAGAATGGAAAGTGGTTACCATGGTGGGGTGTCTCCCACCTAGCACTTTTTGTTTAAGTCCTTAAGTTGGACATTTGGAAGGCTCCTTGTTATGGTGGCTTATGCTTGTACTCATCTTGAAACCTCCATCAATGCTTGGACTTCAAGTAAGCTCCAAAATTCAAAACCAATGGCACCAAGCTTTGATGAAGTTCCACACAAGCTAAGGGCTTCCAAAATTGATCTTCATCTATTCCCGGATCCCAAATCTTGTTGCTACACCCATCTTCAAGTTGATCATCACAATTCCAATTGGGTGAGAAGTGATCCGAATTCTCAAGTAAACACTAAAGCATCTTTCTAGACCCCTTTAGTTGAGAACTATACCAACCATTGCACTTAGACTTTGAGTTTCCAACCATAAGGAACCTTGATTGGCATTTCCATCCACTAATAAATTCTCTTTTGCTCTTAACCCCACAAAGAGCTCTAAGTTGCCCATCCATCTCAAGCAAACCATATTCAAGTGGGAAAGTAAAGATTAGAGATAAGAATTTTACCCACTTAAATGTTATGTTGGATGGTGACTTAGGAAGGGACGTCTCCAATGGTCTTGTAAGTTTCATTCCCTTGTGCTCTTCTTTGAATACCTCCACCTCTTGGCAAGCTTCTTCCATGTCCACCTCTTGACAAGGTTCTTCATGTCCAATTACTTCTTCACCAACCTCTTCTAGCTCTTCTCCATTCTTCATATCACAACTTGGAGGTAATGTGGAACTTGTCTCAACATCCACCTCAATTTCAAGAGGAGAAGATTCCTCAAATACCAAAGGATCATGTGTTGGTGTGGGCTCATCTCCAAGAGGAAGATTTGTTATTTGCTCACCTTCTTCCAATTCTTCATCATTCATTATATGCATAGGAGGTTGCGCATTATCCTCCTCAACACCAAATTCAAGCTCATTGGAAGGAGGTCCAACAACTTCCACAAAATCATCAACAATGTCACTTGGTGTGGAAGTGCTCTCAAGTTTGAAATCCACCTCTTGTTCAACTTCCTCTAACTCTTCAACCACTTCTTCTTCTTCAACAATCTCTTCCTCCTCCACCTGTTGAAAGACATACCCCATCTCCTTGTCCTCATGTTGAGATTCTAAACTCTCCTTCATGCTCCTTTCATCGGTTGAATTCTCACATTCATCCGTGGAGATGCTTTGCTTGTTGCATGAGTCCCATGAGTCCAAGTTGGCTTTAATTTTTGCAAGGTTAGCCTCAATAGCTTCATAATTATTTTGGGCTTCCTCTTGCTCCTTTTGATGGATTATTGCTTGAAGCCGATCCATTGCTTCCTTGAGATGATCCATTGGCTCTTGGATGGATGGATATGGGTGTTCTTCCATAGAGGGTTGTGGTGGAAAGGAAAATTCATTATGTGGCTGAAAGTTATCATACATGGGAGGTGATTCCTCTTGGTGATAATATGGAGGTGGTGGTTCTTGATGGTATTAGTGGTGGAATTGGGGTGGTTCTTCATATGGTTCATAAGGTGGTTGGTACGGTGGATAAGGATTAGGGTCATAATGAGGTGTTTGGTGGTAGGGGGCTTGTGAGTAAGGTGGTTCAAAACCATGTTGAGGGGGTGGTTCATAGGCATGTGGTGGTGGTTGTTGACAATCACAATAAGGGTCACCACATCCATTAGATTGATATGCATTAGGATGAGAGTTATACCCATAAGAATTCGGAGGTTGTTGTTGCCAAGAAGGTTGATCAATCCCTTGAGGCTCCTCCTATCTTTGATTATTCCATCCTTGATGCATATTATCATTATAGTTCACATTCCGTACAATATAATTTGAGGCAAACTCATAGCCAAAGTGAGGATGAGAATTCATAATAGCAAATAAAAATAAAAACCAACAAAAATAAGCAACAAAGTCCTAAAGCTAACAAAAACTAACAAATAAGCAAAAGGGCAAACATATTCATATATTCACAATAGCCAACAATATAACACCATTGCAACTCCCCGGCAATGGCGCCATTTTGATGAACGAATTCTTGACGGTTTAGAATTTATCTAATGAAGTCTCGTTGTGAAGTATAGTTTCTAAACCAATCAATAATCCTTTCATGCAAAAATATTGGTTGTCACAAATAACAAACCCCAAATAAGAATTTACCGGAGTATTTAGACTCCGGGTCATCTCACAAAGAATTGCAATGAAGTGTATGATTATTGGCTATGAAGGGGGTAAGGGGTTTGGTTTTTATATTTTTGCAAGAAAATAAATGGCAAGAAAAATTAAATGACAAGAAATTAAAATGACAAGAACTAATAAAATAAAAGAAAAGTACTCTTGGCTAGACATAGGTAATTGAGATCACCATCCTTGTCTACAAACCAAATATTGATAATTATGAGAGGCCAACCTATTAAGTCTACTTCCAAAAGCCTTAAGTAAGTAATATCTACTCCTAGGCTTGAAGTACGTCAAATAGGCTTGATCACATCAACCCATAAGTCCCAACCTATCTACTAATTAGATTAGTAGTGGGTTGGTGTCAATGAGTATCAAATTGATCACCAAGAGTTCTCAAATCACCAATTCATTGAGACCCAATGACTCAAGGTCACTCAATTCCCTTAGCCTAGGCCAAGAGCAAAGAGAACTACTCAAAAACTAAAGGAAACATTCTATCAAACACCTAGTGTGCAAGAAAAGTAAACATCATAAATACAAGAATTAAAGGAACCCACAACTAACATAAGCAAGAAATCAATAATAACAATCAAGATCAACATAAAAGAAACATGGAAACATGAAATTGCATTAAAAGAAAATTAGATCCAACAATGTTCATCAACATAAAAGAGAGTAAAACAAGAAACTAACAAGAAAAACTAAGAAGGTTAAGACAATAGAACACTAAAATGTAAAGAGAATTGAAGTCAATACAAGAATTGAAAAAGAAATTTGAGAGTGATTAAACCTAAACTACCCTAAATTCTAGAGAGAAGAGAGAGCTTCTCTCTCTAGAATTCTACCCTAAAACATGATGAAAACTAAACTATGACTACTTGGTTCATTCCCCCTTCAATCCTTGGGTTCAATAGCATCAGAAATGAGTTGGATTGGGCCCAAAATGAGCTAGAAATCGCCCCCAACGAAGTGCAAAAAGTGGACCCATGCAGCGCTATCGGCGCGCACACGTACGTGGCGTGTGCGCGCCCCTATACGTGAAGCAACATATAGCAAATTTTATATCATTTCGAAGCCCCGGATGTTAGCTTTCCAACGCAACTTGAACCGCCTCATTTGGACCTCTGTAGCTCAAGTTATGGCAATTGAGTGCCAGGAGGTTAGGCTTGACAGCTTTACGGTTCCTTCATTTCTTCATGAGTTCTCCCACTTTGCATGCTTTTCTCCTCACTTCTTCCATCCAATACTTGTCTTATGAACCTGAAATCACTCAACAAATATATCAAGGCATCGAATGGAATTAAAGTGAATTAAAATCACTAATTTTAGGGCCTAAAAATCATGTTTTCTCATTTAAGCACAAATCAAGGGAGAATTACAAAACTATGTTATTTCATTGAATAAATGTGAAAAAAGTTGATAAAATCCCCCAAATTAAGCACAAGATAAACCACAAAATTGGGGTTTATCAGTCATCCTTCTAGCTCCAAATTCATTAAGGTCAATGGACATCGCCTAAAGCTTTATCATGGTGAGAAGATGAAAGATCACAAAGAACTAGAGGTCTTCCTCTTGGAAGACCTACCAACAGAAGCAGAATGAGCCTGAAGACCGTCTAACTTAAGGACGTAAAAGCAAAGTGCTAGGTAGGAGACAACCCACCATGGTATGATCGTTCCGTTTCAGTCATAGTTTTATTTTACTTTATTCTATTTTGATTTTGTTAATGACTCTTCTCATAATCTCTGTATATAGTCTGCATTTACATTTGCATTTGCATTCTCCATAAAAAAAAAGAGGGGAAGCACGCGATTATTTGCGAAACCAGCCCTCCACGCGTGCGCGTCACCCATGCGCACGCGTGACCCTGCAAAATCGATATAAATGGGTGCATGGCAGCAAGTTGTGATGGAGTGGGGCTGGAATCATGCAAGAAGCACAAGCCCTACCACGTGAACGCGTGCCCCACGCGTCCGCGTCTTTTTTAAAAGTAACGCCTTTCACGGTGTGCATCAGCCACGCGCACGCGTCACCCTAAATTTTGGCAATATGCAAACGAAACAGAAAGTCGTTGATGACAAGTCATCATATGCTAGCTTTGCAAGCATTTTTCACTTGTTTCATTAGGTTTTATGCACTTTCTTGCATTGTAATTAAGTAATTTGGAATTAAATTGCATGGTTTTGTGGAATCAATCAACCACCCTTTAATTGACACAAAATCATGAGGTTTAAACTAAAATTAATTGGCTTTTGAATGAATCTTAAACCTTGTGAATTTGGTGATACTTTGATTGGTTGTTTTGATTATTTGTAGGTGAAGAAAACAAAAAAATAAGAAAAGCGTGGCCCAAGGAGCGTGTCCAAGGGAAACAAGAAGCGTAGCCAAAAGAGGAGAAAAGCGTGGCACACACAAGGAGCAAGAGCCTAAAGCTCTTGCCAAGAGCCTAGAGCTCTCACAAGGAGCGCTACTCCAAGGCCAAAGGCAAAGCAAGGGAAAGCTAGGCTCTCCGTGAGAACCGAGCGCTACATCAACAAGGAAACAAGGCCAAAAATTTCAAAACTCAGCTCTCCCCATGAACCGAGCTTGATCCTGGGAGCAACACATGGGCTGAAAACTCAATTAAAATTCCAATTTAATCCAATTCTTCACCAAATTAAAAAGCCCACTCCAAATTCAAAAATCCAAAAATAGGAAGTGTATAAATAGAAGCTAGTTTGATTTAGGAAGGACCTTTTGGACCCTCATTTTAGAATTTTCATTTTTACTTTCTTATTAATTGTTACTTTGGATCTCTGAGAATTGGGAAGGAGAATTGATCTCTCTTCTTCCTTGTTCTTGCTTCTGCACTCTCTACTTCTTGTCTTGGATCTTGGGTGGAGAATTGAAGAAATTCTGTTTCAATCTCATCTTGAGATCTCTTTGTTTATTCTTCTGCATAATTCTAGAAACTGTGATTTGAATCCAAATTGTATTTACTGCTTTCATCTTATACTTCTTTTGCAATTTACTCTTTTACTTTGTTTGCAATTGTTCTTGGTTGGATCAAGGAAGGAATTGAGATCTAGACTTGTTCTCTAGTCTCCTCCAACTCTGAGATCTTCAACTTCCCTTGAGCTATTGCAATTGAGCTACATTTTGCTTTCTGTTTGGATTTTCAAGCAATTGTTATTTTCTGTTTAGATCTGTTGCATTTTAATTCATGCTTTACTTCTCTGATTAATGCCATTTTACTTTCTCTTGTTTAATTTCTGCAATCCCAACTCCCAAATCCTTTTATGATTCAAGCCATTTACATTTCTTGCACTTTAAGTTTCAGCTATTTACATTTCTTGCAATCTAAGTTTCTGCAATTTACATTACTTGCACTTTAAGATTAAGCTCTTTTAATTCTTCTGCACTTTAAATTCCTGTCAATTATCCCTCCCCCTTTAAATTTCATGCAATTTAGCTTCTGTTGGATACAAATCACTCAAATCAACTCTTGTTCGCTTGACTAAATCAACCACCTAACTAAAATTGCTCAATCCTTCAATCCCTGTGGGGTCGACCTCACTCATGTGAGTTATTATTACTTGATGTGACCCGGTCCACTTGCCGGCGAATTTCGTGTTGGATCGTTTTCCACACATCAGTCGTTCGAACGCGAGGCTGCTCTCGCGCCACTAGCACAAATCAAGTCACGCGAAATCGTGATCCACGCGTTCGCGTCACTTGCAAATATCGCCAATCACACGAATGCATGCTCCACGCGTCCGCGTCACATGCGACGCACAGCTTATCCAGATCAGCGCCAGATATCTTATCTTTTCTTCCCCAATCCTAATTTCTCTTATCGCTTTTTATTTCTTTCTTCCCCCTTCTTCCTTCTTTATTCTTTCTCACCTTTTACTTTCTCCTCCCTTATTTTTCACATCTATTATCAATGTTCTTTTCTTTCTTTCTTCCCTTATTACTTTTCTGTTATTATTTTTATTAATGTTTTTTTTTCCTTTTTCTTTTTACTTTTATTATCTATGTTTTTTTTTCTTTTCCTTCTTATTCTTTTAATTGGTGTTAGAAATTTAATTGGGTGATTATTTTCTTCTATATTTTTGCTTGTGAGTTTATTCAGGAATGGCTTGACAATTAATATTACTTCTCAAAGGGTTGCTTGCATGTTCAATTTAATATTTTCAACAACATATTTACCATGCATGCTACGTGTTTGTGAAAAAGCCGTATGGCATTGTGCATTATTTTAAATTATTCTATTCTACTATTCTAATGCCTGTTTTTCACAAAACTCCTTTTATATTTTATTGATTAAATATAATTGTCAATACAAACAGATTGTTAGTTTGAAAGAGTTGATAATCAAACTTGGACATTTAATGCTTGATCTATGCTACTCATGCCTTTGCTGGCATGCCAATAAACATCTTGCATCTAATTGCCATCACATGCACTTGCTATATTTCCATTGATGAACTTTTCACATGTAGTCATGACCATGTGTTAACGACAGTCTTCTTTACCGTGCATTGATTATCACCTGTACCATCCTCTTTCTTGCCCAAACCCTTAGCTTTACATGTACTTACTTTTTTTTCTTTTCAGGATGGCCACCAAAAAGGGTAAAGAGAAAGCTACTCCCAAACAACTGGCAAGAAAAGGAACCAAAAGAGCACTAGTGGCAGAGCCATCTTCAACAGCAGTGAAACCCTCAATAAAACGAATCAAAAGGATCATCAAGGTCGATGAAAAAGAGAAAGCCTTTCCAGCAAAGGACACTGCGCGGTTCACTAACCGCTACTGTGAGAAACTATAACAATGAGCACCTTCTCATTCTCCCGATCCACATTGTTGAAATTGTTGAGCCCCGCATTGAGCAAAGACAATGGAGATTCCTACAGAGACAGCCACGGTAGGTTAACCTATCATGGGTAGTTGAATTCTACTCCAATTTTCACATGCCAACCCTACAGTCTGTCTATGTCCATCAGAAGCAAGTCCCCATAACTGAAGAGGCCATTCAGCGAGCTCTAGGTCTTTCCCCTGCTCCAGAAGGATTGGACGCATTCCAAGAAGCTTCACTCAAGCGCCAGACATACCAATTTGACTGGGACGCTGTTCTCAGAGTTATCGCACAACCTGGCAGCAGATGGATCTACGGATACCATTGATCCCAACCTAAAGGCATATTGGCTTCAGCACTCACCTTGGAGGCTCGAGTATGGGCACAGATTATGTCTCACTACGTCTTTCTGAGCACTCACGAGTCCTCCTTCACTGCAGACATGGCTGTTCTACTCTAGTGTATCCTTACAGACCAACCTCTAAACTTACCAAGACACATCTGGAATGCCATAGGACACGTACAAATTGTGGGCAACCTACCTTTTCCTGCCTTGGTTTCAGATCTAGTCTCAGTAGTCGGAGTCTCCTACAGAGCTGGGGACACCAAGGCTATGATTCCACGGGATGATCAGTACGTCCCTAACGGGAAGTACATCAGACCTCCAGCAGCCACCACTAGCCGGCCTATAGAACCGACCGAAGATATTCCTTCCCCTTCCACATCACAAGCACCTTCAACACATCAACTGCTCCATCAGATACTTGATAAACCCCGATTTTGTTGTTTATCTTGTGCTTATTTTGGGGGATTTTGTCAATATTTCTCACACTTATTCGCAAGAAATGCATAATTTTGTGTTCAGTTCCCAATATTGCTCTATAGTGGAAAACATGCTTATTTTGCCTTAAAATTGCCATATTTTAATCCTCTTCTATTGCCATTCGATGCCTTGATGTATTTGTTGAGTAATTTCAGGAATTATAGGGTAGGAATGACTTAGAAGAGAGGAAGAAAGCATGTACAAAAAGGGAGGAACATGAAGAATTGAAATCTTGGGAGAAGCGGCATCGGCGCGCCCGCGCACTCCACGCGCACGCGTGGATGAGGTTGGCTGGAAGCGGCGTGCAAGGATGGACGCATACGTGATAAACCACTATTTTATGGTTTATCTTGTGCTCAATTGAGTGGTTTTTATCTACTCTTTACCCACTTATTCATACTATTTGCATGGTTTTACATTTGCCTTCCTAATTATGTGCTTTGATTGAAAACATGCTTCTTTGATCTTATATTTGCTTATTATTAATCCTCTCTTATCACCATTAGATGCCTTGATATGTGTGTTAAGTGTTTTCAGATATTATAGGGCAGGAATGACTTGGAGGATGAAAAGGAAGCATGCAAAAGTGGAAGGAATACAAGAAGATGAAGAAGTTGCTAAGCTGTCCAGCCTGACCTCTTCGCACTCAAATGGCTATAACTTTAGCTATAGAGGTCCAAACGACGCGGGTTTAGTTGCATTGGAAAGCTAACATCCGGGGCTTCGATTTGATATATAATATGCTATAGTTCCTCTGACACTAGGTGACGCGACCGCGTGATCCATGCGGCCGCGTCGCAGTGACGGAAATCAGCGTGTTTGAATTCTTCTCCAGCGATTTCCGGGCTGTTTTCGACCCAGTTCGCGGCCCAGAAAACACAGATTAGAGGCTATAAAGTGGGGGATTGCATCCATTCATAAGAAGACTCTCACATTTACAATTTTAGGAGTAGATGTAGTTTTTAGAGAGAGAGGTTCTCTCCTCTCTCTTAGGATTAGGATTTAGGACTTCTCTTAGTTTTAGGAGTGACTCTCAATCCCAGGTTTAAATTATTATTGATAAGGATAACTAAGTCTGGACTTCCAATTTCTCATACCTTGCCAAAAGTTTATTTTTCAGTTATATATTTATTTTTATTTCTTTGAAAATATACCTGTGCCCATTGCCCAAACTCCAAATTTCCCCAATTTACAAAACTCATAACCAATAATAAGAACATACTTCCCTGCAATTCCTTGAGAAGACGACCCGAGGTTTGAATACTCGGTTATCAATTTCAAAAGGGTTTGTTACTTGTGACAACAAAACGTTTGTACGAAGGAATTTATGTCGGTTTAGAGACTATATCTACAACGCGACTGTTTTTATGAACTTCTTTACTGGCAAAAATCTCAACGTCAAAATGGCGCCGTTGCCGAGGAATTGCAAACGTGTGCCTTATTATTGGTTATTGTAAATATTTTATTTTTGCTTGTTTATTTGTTTTTATTTTTATTTTTATTTTTGCTTTTTCTTAAGTTAAGAGGTTATTAGTTTTTATTTTAAAATTTTTATTTTATCTTATCTTATTTCAAAAATCAAATTTCAAAATTCAATTTTAAAAAAAAAATTTTCAAAATTCAAATTTAAAAAAAAAATTTCAAATTTCAAATTTCAAAAATTCAAAATTCAAAATTTAAAATTCAAAATTTCAAAATTTAATTTTCAAATTCAAAATTCAAATAACCTTTTAATTTCAATTTTTATTTTCATTTTTAATTTTTAATTGCTACTATGAACTCTCACCCCTTTGGCTATGAGTCTGGTTACAATAATGTTGCAGGAAGAAGAAATTACAATGAGAACAGGCATCAATGTTGGAACAATCAAAGATGGGAGGAGCCACAAGGATTTGATCAACCCTCTTGGCAACAACCACCTCCAACGGATTATCAACAACCACCACCATATGCCTATAAACCCTTTCCTCAACATAACTTTGGACCACCAAACTCAAAAGCCAACTTCAACCATTCACCTCCATATGACCTTAACCCTCAACCACCATACCAACCACCTTATGAGCCATATGAACCATATATAGAACCACCCCAATTCCAACCCAATTACTCACAAGAACCACCACTTCAATATTCACCATCTCCATATCCATCAATCCAAGAGCACTATGATCCTATTTATGAAAGCCGAGTGCATCAAGAGATAAAGGATCGTTTCAAGGAAACAGTGGATCGATGTCAGGCAACCATTCATCAATTGGGGCAAGCAATAATGAGTCAATTAGCTTCCCGACGTTCGGACACTCAAGGAACCCCCATGGCTTCATGTGGACAATCTAATGAAGAACGTAGTATGAAGGAGATACTAGAAACTCCAGTGAACAATACGGAGCATGACTTTGTACTGGAACAAGTAGAGGAAGCCGGAATTATTGAAGAAGAAGAAGTGGTTGAAGACTTAGGAGATACAGAACCTCCATGGGAAAGTCCAGTCATAGAACCCCCTTCCAAGACGTTTGAAATTGATGCTAAGGAGGGTGTACAACCTCCAAGGCATATCACAGTTAAAGACTTGGAAGAGGTTGATCAAGAGATGGAGATTCAAGAAGAAGAAGCACAACCTCCCATGACCTTGGAAAGCAATGAAGAGAAGATTGAATTGGAAGAAAGATACCAAGAGGAAGAGGTTAAAATTTAAAGAAGCTTGCAAAGAGGTGGTAATTATCAGAGAAGAGCACAAGGGAGTGGAGCTTGCAATTTCATTGAAAATACCTCCCCCTAAGTTGCCATCATCCTTCACAACATTCAAGTGGGTAAATTTCATATCTCC
Source organism: Arachis ipaensis (assembly GCF_000816755.2). Taxonomy (NCBI): domain Eukaryota; kingdom Viridiplantae; phylum Streptophyta; class Magnoliopsida; order Fabales; family Fabaceae; genus Arachis; species Arachis ipaensis. The sequence goes on along the minus strand of NC_029792.2, from coordinate 63,738,778 downwards.
TAGATTTCTAATCCCACTTGAATATGGGCTACTGGAGACGGATAGTCAACTTAGAGCTCTTTGTGGCATTAAGAGTAAGAGGAAGATGGTCAGTGGTAAGAATTGTCCTGCAAGGTTCATCATGGTTGGAAGCTCAAAGTTTAAATGCAAAGGTTGGTGTAAAGCTCAACTGAATGGGTCTAGGAAGTTGTTTGGCCGCTTACGTGAGAATTCATATTGCTTGCCACCCGGATGGAACAATATTGCTCAACCAAAAGACGGGTGCAAAGGCAAGGTCTGGGACCCCGGAATCCATTCTGGCAATCAACACTCTTGGGGCCTTGTCACTAGCTTTAGCTTACTTGAAGGCTTTCTGCGCCTAGTTTGGGATCCCGGAGGTTACTGGAGATACAAACATTGGTGGAGATTCCTGGATCAGTACAAGCATAAACCACCATAACAGGAAGCTCATCAAATGTCCAACTTAAGGACTTTAACTAAAAGTGCTAGGTGGGAGACAACCCACCATGGTATGATCGTTCCTTTTTCATTTTTATTTAGTTTTATTTGTTTTCGAGTTTTATTTTATTTTATTATATTGAACCTGGAGTTTTGCATCACATTAACACTGCATTCTGCATTCTCTTTTCAGATTTGAAAAAAAAAAGCACGCACATGACGCGGCAGCGTCGCTGACGCGTCCGCGTCACCAGTGCGTTAGGAGGAAAAGAAATTGAACAGAGAGTTACCCAGGAGCAGGGCTGGAGGCGTGCCAAAATCACAAATCGTCCCACGTGACCACGTCACTGATGCGGCCGCGTCATTTGCAAAATAGCTTCCCCACGCGTCCGCGTCACCCACGCGACCGCGTGGCCCTGTAAATCGATGTAACAAGGGTGTATGGCCGAAAGTTGAGTTGGAATTGGGCTGGATCCGTGCTAGCAGCACAAGCCCTGCCACGCGAACGCGTCACCCACGCATCCGCGTCATATTGGAAATAAGGCAACCTGCACGATCGCATCGACCACGCGATCGCGTCACCCTGGATTTTGGCAATACTAAGTTTTGAACAGAGAGTTGTGCGACCGCGAGGCTGCACTCGTGCCACTAGCACAAATCGAGTCACGCGATCGCGTGCCCCACGCGTCCGCGTCACCCAACCTTATCGCGCACCACGTGACCGCGTCACTCATGCGACCGCGTCACCAGCGTCGCACAACCTATCTAGATTAGTGCCAATTATCTTATCTTTTCTTTTCTAGTCCTTATTTCTTCTATCTTTCCTTCTTTCTTCTTTCTTTCTCTTCTTCTTCCCCTCTACTCTTCTATCCCTTTAATTTAATGCATTTATTTGTTCTTTCCTTTTCCAATTCTTTTTCATGCATTTTTATGTTGGTGTTGGAGTTTTATTTGGATAAGTGCCTTAATTTATTTGAGCATATGGCTATTCTGAGGAAAGATTTGACAATTGACATTTACTTATGGCTCTCATATACATTTGGATTACATTTTTTTCATCCCTATTTTTAACTTGCACACCCAATGTATTTGAGATTATCATTCACAATTGTCATCATTACACATGCTCTTTAATTTGGCACATTTATGCTTGAGCTATGCTTCTCATGCCTATTATTTGCATGTTTTTATCGTCTTGCATCTAATTATTTTGAATTGCCCCTTTTGATCTTTATTGTTGTCTTTCCTGCATGTTGTAGCTACCATGTAGTTGGACTATCATCTTTCCTTTGGCATTCCTTATCACTTGGAATTTCCTCCCTTCCAGTCTTAGTTTTCTATATTTTACACTCTTCCTTTTTCTTCCTCCTTAGGCATGGGTACCAAGAAAGAAAAAGAGAAGGTCACTGACAAGACACCAGCAAGGAAAGGAACCAAGAGATCTCCAACCAAGACACCTCCATCTACAAGTGTCAGTTGGAGCAACCCGTCCACCTGCACATCTCAGCATGCACCGAGGACGGTGCAATCTTTAAGTGTGGGGAGGTCGATACCGATCTCCATGGGTTAGTTATTTCTTGACTCAACACCAAATTTTTTTATTTTATTTGTTTGTTCATTGTTGCATTTGCATGTTTGATTGCATATTTGTTTGATTTTTTATTTTATATTTTACCACTTGGTTGAAGTAATATTTTCTTTTTTTCAAGAAAATTTTTAGAGAATTTCACTAATTTGAATAAAATTTAATGTTACACTTGTTTGAAGAGATATTATACTGGAACATGGTTTAGAACTCTGATAAACCCATATTTCATGAGTTCTTTTGTGCTTAATTAGAGTGATTTATTCAACTCTTCACCTACTTATTCACATTAATTGCATGGTTTTACCTTCCCTTCCTTATTATGTCATATTGTGAAAAACATGTATCCTAAGCTTTAAAAATTAATTATTTTAATTACCTTTATTTCCATTCGATGCCGTGATTAGTGTGTTGAGTAGTTTCAGATTTTCTAAGGCAGAATGACTTAAAGGATGGAAAAGGAAACATACAAAAATGGAAGGAGAAAGCAAAACGGAGCTTTGAAGAAAACTGGTATTCACGCGATCGCATGGATGACATGATCGCGTGCCAAGCACGAATCAGCATCGATGCAGCCGCATGATTGACGCGACCGCGCGCCTTGAGTAGAACACCCACGATGCGGACGCATGACTAACACGACCGCGTGGAAATGAAAAGCTCCAGATGACGCGACCGCGTGACCCACGCGGACGCGTGACAGAGGCCACGCACCAGAAATTACAGAATACGCCCCCAGCGAATTCTGAAGCCCTTTTTGGCCCAGACCCAAGTACAGACAGCATAGACCAGAGGTTATAAAGTGTGGAAATGCACCCATTCAAAGAGAGCTCGCATATTTTACCTTTCAATGATTTAGATTTATTTGAGAGGGAGATCTTCTCTCTCTCTCTTTTAGGATTTAGGATTTCTTCTTGTTTTAAGAGTAACTCTGGATCCCAGGTTTAATGTTCCTTTATTTTAGTTTTACTTTTATTTATTTATTCCAACATTTGAATTGATTATTATAATTTGATTTACGAATTATTCCATGTTACAGACAGTTATTTGAATTAATGATAATTGAGGTATTTTCAGTTTATGATTGTTCTCTTTGATTTAAGTTACCATTGCTTCCCATCTAAGGATATTTTTATTATTCTATCAATTTTACTTTTTCCCCTTTTGGTTCTGGTTAAGAATTCAGTAACTCAACAGTTATTAATATCAATATAATTGATAATCGTTATCTTGCTAATTGAGTTGAACTTAAGTAATCCCAACCTTTTCTTAGGAAATAAATAGGATTCAAAGGTCAATTTAATTAGTCCCCTGACTTTCCTTTGCCCTAGTAAAGGTTGACCAAGTGGAGTTTAGATTCAACTTTCATTATAGTTGAGAGAGATAACTACGTTGGACCTCCGACTTTTCTTACCTTGCCAAAGGTTTGCTTTACAGTATTTATTTATTTTAATTGCCATTTACTTTACTTGTCATTTAAATTACTTGCTTCTCATCTTCTAAACCCCGATTACAACCTTTATAGCCAATAATAAGAACACACTTCCTCGCAGTTCCTTGAGAAGACGACCCGAGGTTTGAATACTCGGTTAAAAATTTCTAAAGGGGTTTGTTACTTGTGACACCCAAAACGTTTGTACGAAGGGATTTTTGTCGGTTTAGAGACTATATCTACAACGCAACTGTTTCTATGAATCTCTCTACTGGTAAAAATCCTAACGTCAAAATGGCGCCGTTGCCGGGGAACTGCTAACGTGTGCCTTATTATTGGTTATTGTAAATATTTTCTTTTGCTTGTCTATTTATTTTTGTTTTTCCTTTTTTTCTTTATTTGCTACTATGAACTCTCACCCCTCTCGCTTTGAGTTTGGTTCTAATATTGTTAAAGGAAATAGAAGTTACAACAGGAATGTGCATCAAGGTCAGACCAATCAAGGATGGATGGAACCAAGAGGATCTAATCAACCATTTTGGCAGCAACACCCTCTGAGATATCCTGGACAAAGACCATTCTACCGTGCATACCCAGCTGAAAGACATGGTGGACAACCTTGTAACTACCAACAAGCCCCACCCCGTGCATATGAACCATCCTTTCAACATAACCTCGAACCACCACACTCACAAGCTTTTCTTCACCATTCGCCATCATATGATCCTTCCTTACCCCAATACCAATCCAATCGTTCCCAATCATCACCACTTTCCTTTGTATCATGTCCAAGTCCGGCAAACCGCAAAGCAAAGGATCGCCTGAAAGAAACAGTAATTAAATTTCAAACAACCATTCAACAACTGGAGCAAGCACTAATTCAATGGGCCACTAGGCGCTCAAATATACAAGGATCAACCACAGCTCCATGTGGACAGCCCAATGAAGAGCGTAGCATGAAAGAAATACTAGAGACTCCAGTGGACATGACAGAGAATGAATTCGTACTAGAACAAGTGGAAGAAGCTGTCATTGTTCAAGAAGAAGAGTTGGTTGAAGATCTAGGAAATGCTGAACTTCCTTGGGAATCCAAAATTGAGGAAAACTCCGTCCAAGATGCTACAGTTGATGCTAAGGAGGATACCGTACAATCCCCAAGGCAAGTCGTTTACGAAAAATCAGACGGAATAATCCAAGAAGCAAATTTCCTTGATGATGATAGTCACAAGTCTAGTTCTCCTAGTGATGAACTTGCGTTCGCAAGTGAATTCTCTGAGATCGAAGAATTTTCCCCAAGTGAATATGAAGATGATGCGAAGGTAGATTTCTCTCAACCTCCAATCTATGACTCAAGTGATGAGGAAGACATAGAAGACTTTGACCAGGATACAGATACAATTGAAGACCTTTGCAAGGAAGTGGAAGAATTTACAGAAGAGCACAAGGAAACGGAACTCGCAGAACCACCAAAAACACCTATCCCAAGGCCATTACCACCTAATACAAGCTTCAAGTGGGTACAATCCTTAACCTATAATTTTACTTATTCACTTGAATATGGTTTGCTTGAAACAGATGGCCAACTTAGAGCTCTCTGCGGCTTTAAGAGTAAGAGGGAATTGGCTCGTACTCAGAGCTGGTGCACCAGGTTCAATAAGGTTCCACGCTTCATCTCGAAGTACACGGATTGGTATCATGCTCAATTGCATGGATCACGGAGAACGTTTGGTCACCACGGTGAGATTCTACTTTTTAACCCGCCCGAATGGAAACTTACAAATCAAAACGGAAGCGGATCTAAAAACACAGCTTGGGATCATGAATTATATTCTGACATTCGTCATCCCAGGAGGCTGAATATCTGTTTGAAGCTGCTCAGACTTACATGCCTAGTTTGGGACCCCGGAGGCTATTGGCATTCCAAGCACTGGTGGAAATTTTTGGACGAATTTAAACATAAGCCACCATAACAGGATACTCTTCCAATGTCCAACTTGAGGACTTTAACTAAAAGTGCTAGGTGGGAGACAACCCACCATGGTATGGTCGCTTCTTTCTCAATCTATTTCTTGTTTATTGTTTTCAATTTACCCTTTTTTTTATTTTAACATTAACTTGGAATCATGCATAGCATTCATGTTAATCACTGCATCCTGCATTTTTCAGTTTAAAAAAAAAAAAGGGTTGCACGACGCGACCGCATGCCCCATGCGATCGCGTCATATCGCGAAAAACACCACCCATGCGATCGCGTGACCCACGCAGCCGCGTGATATATATATTGGCGTAAGGATCCAACGAACAGAAAGTTGGGCTGGAATCGTGCGGCTCTTGTGCGTTTCGCACAAATTGGCCCACGCGATCGCATGCCCCATGCGATCGCGTCGCATGGATTGCATATCACCCCAAAAGGAGACAGAGAGTTGCGCTGAAACGGCGCTGGAGTCGTGCATTTAGCATGAATTCCAGCGACGCGATCGCGCGACCCATGCGATCGCGTCAACCCTCTTTCCCCCCTCTCACGCGATCGCGCAACCCACGCGATCGCGTCCCCCCCATTTTCACCCCAACCACGCAATCGCGTGCCCCACGCGATCGCGTGGATTCGAATTCGATAACACCCAGCCACGCAAAACCCTACCCACTTGCAGAGAAAGTGTGAAGTAGGTATGGACTTTAGCTAGGACTTTAGTGGCGTTAACGTTAAGTGAAAATGTGGGTTCGAGAACGTTAGTGACAATCACCTTTTTCACTAACGTTCCTAGCCCAAGATGGTTCACGTTAACTTCAACGTTAGTGGCACTAACGTGACCACTAACGTTGCCTCTTGGTCCATCGCAGGTGCCCTCTTCTCTTTCTCTGTTCTTCCTCCCCCAGCCACCGCCGGCCAGCCACCACGCCACCACCCCGACGCCGCCGCCGCCCAGACGCCACCGCCGTACCCCCCCCTCCCCTTCTCTCTTCTTCCTTCTTCCTCTCTCCTCCCCTCTCCACCACAACCACCTCCGCGAGCACCGCCCAGCCACCGCCGGCCATCCAGCTGCGCTCCCCTCTCCGCCACCCACCCCTTTCAGGGCATAAGCCCAGCTAGATGCATGCATAAGATCTTATTGGAGGATAATGCTAAGCCAGTGGTTCAACCATAGAGGCGGCTAAATCCAGCCATGAAGGAAGTGGTGCAGAAGAAGGTCACCAAATTTCTGGAGGTTGGGATTATTTATCCTATTTCTGATAGCCCCTGGGTGAGCCCTGTCCAAGTTGTCCCCAAAAAGGGAGGCATGACAGTAGTTCATAATGAAAAAAATGAACTGGTTCCTACAAGAACAGTTACAGGGTGGCGCATGTGTATTGATTACAGAAGGCTCAATACAGCCACCAGAAAGGATCATTTTCCTTTACCATTCATAGACCAAATGCTAGAAAGACTAGCAGGTCATAATTATTACTGCTTTTTGGATGGCTATTCAGGCTACAACCAAATTGCAGTAGATTCCCAGGATCAAGAGAAAATAGCATTCACATGTCCATCTGGAGTATTTGCTTACAGAAGGATTCCTTTTGGGTTGTGTAATGCGCCTGCAACCTTTCAGAGATGCATGCTCTCTATTTTCTCTGATATGGTGGAAAAATTTCTGGAAGTCTTCATGGATGACTTCTCAGTATATGGAGACTCATTCATCTCCTGTCTTGATCACCTGACACTGGTTTTGAAAAGATGCCAAGAGACCAACCTGGTTTTAAACTGGGAAAAATATCACTTTATGGTGACTGAAGGGATTGTCCTTGGGCATAAAATTTCAAACAAGGGAATAAAGGTGGATCAAGCAAAAATAGAGGTAATTAAAAAATTACCACCACCTGCCAATGTTAAGGCAATCAGAAGCTTTCTGGGGCATGTAGGATTCTATAGGAGGTTTATAAAGGATTTTTCAAAAATTGTAAAACCTCTAAGCAACCTGCTAGCTGCTGACACGCCATTTGTGTTTGACACAGAGTGTCTGCAGGCGTTTGAAACTCTGAAAGCTAAGCTGGTCACAGCACCAGTTATCTCTGCACCAAACTGGACATTACCATTCGAATTAATGTGTGATGCCAGTGATCATGCCATTGGTGCAGTACTGGGGCAGAGGCATGACAAGCTTCTGCATGTCATTTATTATGCTAGCCGTGTTTTGAATGATGCCCAAAAAAATTACACAACCACAGAAAAAGAATTGCTTGCAGTGGTTTATGCCATTGACAAGTTTAGATCATACTTAGTAGGATCAAAAGTGATTGTGTACACTGATCATGCTGCTCTTAAATATCTAATCACAAAACAGGATTCAAAACCCAGACTCATAAGATGGGTGTTGCTTCTGTAAGAGTTTGATATAGAAATAAGAGACAGAAAAGGGACAGAGAACCAAGTGGCTGACCATCTGTCCCGGATAGAACCAGTGGAAGGGGCGTCCTCCCCCTTTATTGAGATCTCTGAAACCTTTCCAGATGAGCATTTGTTTGCCATTCAGGAAATACCATGGTTTGCAGACATTGCAAACTATAAAGCTGCAAGGTTCATACCCAAGGAGTACAGCAGGCAACAAAAGAAAAAATTAATTACTGATGCAAAGTACTACTTGTGGGATGAACCCTATCTCTTTAAGAGATGTGTAGAAGGAATAATCCACAGATGTGTGCCTAAAGAAGAAGCACAAAGGATCTTATGGCATTGCCATGGGTCACAATACGGAGGTCATTTCGGAGGTGAGCGGACAGCCACCAAGGTCCTCCAATGTGGCTTCTACTGGCCTACACTCTACAGAGATTCCCGAGAGTTTGTACATAACTGTGACAGTTGCCAGAGAGCTGGTAACTTGCCTCACAGTTACGCCATGCCTCAACAAGAAATCTTGGAGATTGAGTTGTTTGATGTATGGGGTATTGATTTCATGGGCCCTTTTCCACCATCATACTCAAACACTTATATTCTGGTGGCAGTTGACTATGTATCAAAATGGGTAGAGGCCATTGCCACACCCACCAATGATACTAAAACAGTACTGAAGTTCCTTCAGAAACATATATTCAGCAGGTTTGGTGTCCCTAGGGTACTAATCAGTGATGGGGGCACTCACTTCTGCAACAAACAGCTTTACTCTGCCATGGTCTGGTATGGGATTCGCCACAAAGTGGCGACTCCATATCATCCACAGACAAATGGGCAAGCTGAAGTTTCTAACAGAGAACTAAAAAGAATCCTGGAACGGACTGTAAGTACCCGTAGAAGGGATTGGGCACGAAGCTTGGATGATGCTCTGTGGGCTTACAGAACAGCATTCAAGACTCCTATAGGGACCTCTCCGTACCAACTTGTGTATGGTAAGGCTTGTCACCTGCCCGTGGAACTGGAACATAAGGCCTACTGGGTAACCAGATTCCTAAACTTTGATGCCAAACTAGCTGGAGAAAAAAGATTGCTCCAGCTGAATGAACTAGAGGAATTCAGATTCACTGCCTTCGAAAATGCCAAGCTTTATAAAGAGAAGTCAAAAAGGTGGCATGACAGAAAGCTGTCATCTAGAATCTTTGAACCAGGACAAAAGGTTTCTGTTGTTTAACTCTAGGCTCAGGCTATTCCCCGGGAAACTGAACTTGCTGGGAGGCAACCCAGCCATGGGGCATCACTTCCTCTAAGCATTTTGCCCTATTCTTGATTTTATTTGTTTATATAAAGTTCATTGATACTAAGGTAAAGAGTCAATTGTATAAGTTTACAGGGTTACAAAAGGATTCTACACACAAAACAGAGAAAAAGAGCTCACTGGCAAGAAAATGCCAGTAAAAGTCTGTTTTGGGCGTTCAACGCCCAAAAGAAGCATCCACTGGGCGTTGAACGCCAGTAAGGATAGCCATCTGGGCGTTAAACGCCAAAAAGAAGCATCTTCTGGGCGTTGAACGCCAGAAAGAAGCTCCTTCTGGGCGTTTAACGCCCAGATTTACAGCATCCTGGGCGTTCAACGCCAGAAAGAAGCAACAGCTGGGTGTTGAACGCCCAGGAGAAGCAGCAGTTGGGCGTTGAACGCCCAAAACATGCAGCGTTTGGGCGTTCAAACACTAGGATGGTGGGGAGGAGGTAATTTCGTTTTTACTTCATATTTTTCATTTTAATTTTAATTTTGATGTTTCAATTAATGATTTCTTGCATAAACATGTTACAAACCCTGATTTCTAAAATCCCTAATTTCTAAAAAAAAAAACCTTACCTAAAAAATATCAAATGTATCTTAATCCATAAGCACAAATCCTTTTTTTTTCAATCCAATTCAACTCTTTTTCAAATTTTCAAAACAAATCTATATCTTTTCATTCTAAAATCTTTTCAACTAAACAATATCTTTTTCAAATTTCCACATTATTTTTTTTTCAAAATCTAGATTTATCTTTTTTCAAATATCTTTCATATCTTCTCAATTTTAAATTATATCTTTTCATATCATATTTTTTTTATCATATCTTTTATCTTATCTCTTCTAATATTTTCAAAAATCCCACCCCCTCCCTTTTAAAAACGCATTCGGCCTCCACTCCTCTCATCTACCATTCGACACTAGCTCTACTTCTATCACTCTCCTTTCTTTTTCTTTGCTTGAGGACAAGCAAACCTCTAAGTTTGGTGTGTTTATCCGTGATCACTAAACCATACCCACTAAGATCATGGCTCCTAAAGGAAAACAACCCACTCCGAGAGGCAAGAAAGAGAGTATTCCAAAACCACTTTGGAATCAAGGGAGGTTCTTAACCAAAGAACATCCAGACCATTACTACAAAATAATGGGTCTAAGATCAGTGATCCCAGAAGTCAAGTTCGATCTGAAAGAAGATGAATATCCGGAGATCCAAGAACAGATTCGAAACAGGAACTAGGAAGTCGTAGCTTTCCTCCATGTCCAAAATGACAAAGTCTGTGGGGAGGAAATAATTTCCCACTTTCACCAGCACATTTTCAACTACCCCTTCAGCTTGCTTCTGAGTTTTGTCAGCCAGTTGTATGATTACATCAGTGGGTCAAATCCTTGAATCTCTCTCATGCCTCGTAGAGAGTTTCACCATCTTGTTGTCTAAAAGTCTGAACCTCAGATCGAAGCCTATTGACCTTTTGTTGGGGGTAGAAACGTGCCAGAAACTTGCTTTCCACCTCATCCCAGGTTGTTAGGCTCCCTCTTGGGAATGATTCCAGCCACTTAGCTGCCTTGTCCCTAAGTGAAAATGGGAACAAAAGCAGTTTATAGGCATTGAGATCTAAAGCTTCCTCAAAATTGTCCTCAGATTCTCCTTCAGATTCCTCTTCTCTCAGTATTCTCTTCCCTCTTGCTTCCCTTTTAAGTCTATGAAGGGTCCTCTCTGGTTCGGTATATGGAGGGGTTGATGTCTCTCCTCTCCTACCTATCATACAAGAACACAGCACAGGCACCAAACAAGTGAAATACTCTTGGTTAATGGAAGAGTATGGTTAGAGCAGTTGAGGAATTAATTCAAATAGTTAGTGAGTCAGTGAGTTAGTTGCTTGAAATTAAAAGCATAAAGAAAGAAAGCATGTAACCGAGTGCAGAAATTGAAATTCAACAAGTAACTTGAACTGAATTAACAAAGCAAGAAAAATGCTCAATCTAGTTAACTTCCAATTTGAGAATTGTCAATCGAAAACCAATCCCCGACAACGGCGCCATAAACTTGATGCGCATAAACTAGTTATGCCACGATTTAGGAAATTGCACGATCGGCAAAATTCCTTCCGG